>NC_133770.1:144309124-144636969 GCF_003597395.2 Chelonoidis abingdonii
GAAACTGAAGATTAGAAGCTTGACGATAGAAAGATCCCTCTCATAGCTGAGAGCCAGACAAAAGACACAGACCCAAACATGTCGTCCCTGAGCTTTGAAAAATCCGGTTTCCTGATTGGTCCTCTGGTCAGGTGTTTGGTTCCCTTTGTTAGCCCTTTACAGGTAAAGGGAACATTAACCCTTAGCTATCTGTTTATGACAATGAGCCATCTTTAATACTCTATTACAAAAACATTTGCCCTACAACGTATTTTTCTAACACTGATTAATTAAGTCCTAAACAATGTCCCTGTGCAGTTAATGTCATTATCCCCATTTTACAAACAGGGAAATGAATCAAGGACAATTTGAGGTATTTGCCACAACCAGATAGTGTAGGAAGTCTGTGACAGAGTTAGAGACAGAATACAGGATTCTTGGCACATACTTCTGTGCCTAGCCCCTGACCATACTTCTGCACTTAGGAAAACACACTCCTTTCTTCTCCCAGCAGCAAATTAGTTTATGCCCTGAAGCATGAGATTTCTTAACAATTCACCTACTTATGAAAAACTCTTGCAATAAATTAGGTATTGATACATTCCAATATAAATACATGTGAATTAAATGAAAGTTAAATAGTACTTTACAAAACAAAAACGCCACATTTTTTATCTTTTTAAAGATTTTTTTTTTCTTCCCTCACTTCCATTTTGGAGGATTCAAGGGAACAGACCATCAGGCATTATACACACCACAAAAAAAATGAAGAGTAAAGAACCTAGAAACCCTTTAAAACCAATATACAGTGAAATTTCTCTCAATGGAGCAGTTAAGCAGTATACAAAATTTATCTGAACTCATTATTACCCAACTTGCCTTTTGTGTGGAAATTTGTGATTTGGTTTTGTGGAAAGCACTGCTTGCTCATTTATTTTTAAGTGACTATATAGCTTAATTTAAAATTATTCAGATTCTTAGTTTCTACATTATTATGTTACAAAATTGTGATTGATGCACTTATTTACTAGATGATTAAATTTTTACTTATGATTTCTGTCAAGTTCTATTGGGATGAAAATTCAAATTAAAAATGTGCAAAACCAGCATTTTAAAACATTGTTTGCAATTAGTTACATAAACCCATTTCTGCTGGATACATAAGAAAAAAATATCAAAATATGATTTGCATTTTAAAATATGATTTATTAAACAAAGGAAGTATGATCTATAGTCACCGATTGGAATTGACCATTTCTGGTCACCATGTTCTTCAAGATTTTAGAAATAGTAGATCTCATGATCTCACATCTAGTTTGTGTTTATAGATTGGAAGAGGAAAACCATCTTTTCTGGGTTGTTGTTGAATTCTCCGTGTTTTTTTTTTTAAATTTTAGTAAATGAGTCATTGAACTAAATTAGTTGAATAAACTGAAACAAAGAAAGTATTTTCTCTGTACCCACAGAGAGGCTACTGTTATCAAATGCTCATTCAGCACTTTAACAAATCCTGGTTCCAGGTGCTTAGCCAGCAACCTCCACCAGTTCAATGGTTTGATTTTCTTTAAAATTGATGGAAACGTGTACTGCAAGCATATAATTTAAATTATTTAAATAGATTATAGTAAATTGAAGCCTTACTACAGACTGTCGTAATTTCAAATTTAATTTTAAATTGGATTATTCATAACCCCTCATTTAATTTAATTTAAAAAATCCAATTTAAATCACAAAATTTATTTTTTTTAAAAATCATCATTTTTATCCACCTGCTATCCAGTCTGGAAATTATCTAGTAAATATGACCTGCATAGAGGTGTATCTGGGTGGTGTTTCCTCTTCCTTTACTATGTATGACCAAGTTCTGATTTTTTTTTATAATAATATAAAAAGATAGAAGGATGGGTATTGCTAGGTATATGTGTTAGAATTCCAGTTCTTGACTACCTTGATATACTGTAGGATGACCAGAGAAATATTTACATTATGACATTATCAGAGACTAAAAGCTGAACCATTGAAAGACACAGGAATTTTTAGTGAGACTGTTTAAAATGCTTTGAGGTTTTAGTGAAAACGTTTAAAAATCCAATACTTAATTAACATTCCAGAGAAAAAATCTCACTGATAAAGATTCCTCTCCCACATTCCTTCAGTTAAAGTCTGAGAGCTCGCCCCCACTTTAAAAAAAACACACAATCCATTGCAGGCCCCATTTAAGTATTCATGGCAAAGTCTAGCTTGTTGGTGATGAAATTATAAAGACAGGAAGAGACTGAATGGTTAACATAATTGGAAGAAAATACTGAAGAAACTTTTAGTTACTTTAATTGTGAGGGACTAAAACAAACATGGGACTGAATCTTTTAAATTCCTCTAAATTGTTTGTTAAACTGATGCTCTAAGATTGCTGTTGTCTGCAATTTTAGATTGAGTGTCCTGCTCTATGTTTTTGTGTTATAATGATATATGGCACTGCAGAGTAGACTTGTATGATTGCTGTCTCCTGGGAGCCCTCATGAAAATGAGTTGCGTATCTCAAGAGATTGTCATAGTGAATTAAAATTAAAATAAATAATTAAATAAGATGATGTGCAAAAGTTCTTCTAGCATTGCTGGAAATCATTATTGTAGCATGGTTACTGCTTAGTGTGGGAGCAGGGCTTTAATGAATTCCCCTGGAACCAGTGCCAGCATGGAAATGAGGAATAGGTATGCTTCACCAGAAGGAAGATGTTCAGCTCAATTCTTAAACCCTAAAGTCACTCCCCTTCCTAAATGCAAACTGACCCTAAATTTGAATTCAACTGAATAATTGATTTTAACAGATGAGTTTATACATCTAAATCTAGGCAACTCCTTCACATTATTTGAATGCTCTTGTCACAAACCAGTTTCATTCCTTGTCTGAGGATAGAGTGCTATACATATGTACACAGAAAAACATGTGGTGACAAACAGATAAACAGTTACAGAATTTTGTGATAAACTACATTTCTCATACACTTTTGACTGCTTCACCTGCACTCTGTTCACTGATTTTTCTCTCTCCCCCTCTCTCTTTCAGGATTAGAGCTGGTAAAATATTTCCATCAGAAACTGAAGTTTAGCTGAAACTGAAATGTTTCCCACAAGTGTGTTTTGAAAAAAAATAAAATTTGATAAGAGTTAGGCCAACAATGAACAGTTTTGAAAACCCCATCTTAAAATTACAACATTATGTACACAGTGGTGTTGTAGCCTTGTTGGTCCCAGGATATTAGAGCAACAAGAGGGGAGAGGAATGCCTGTTATTGGTTCCACTGCTGTTGGTGAAAGACAAGCTTTTCAGCTTCCACAGACCTGAAGAAGAGCTCTGCGTAAGCTCGAAAGCTTGTCTCTCTCATCAACAGCAGTTGATCCAATAAAAGATATTACCTCCCCTGCCTTGTTTCTCTAATGTTATATATGCCAGGTGAGGGTTATCTTCCCGGTGTATCAGATGTTAGGAGCCCCAACTCCTGCTCCGCAGCTTCTTTAGAGGATGCCTTCCCCTAAATCCTCTTCCAACTACTGTTTATCAGGAACTGTATCCACTCTGTAACGAGTACCTGTACAGGACACTTACCATGTTTGCTACCTACTAATCTGCAGCCTCTTATTACATCTCCCACTTGGTCCCTGGTCTGCTTTAAGGAAGGCATAAAAAGCCCACCACCACTTGGACAGTTTAGTGGTGAGGGAACTATTCCTTCCAAGCCCCAAACAGAAAGAAAAAGTTGATTAACTCAATGTCTACAGCACAGCATAATACCCAGTACTACTCTCATCCTATAGGTGGGAGGGTTGTGCTGTGGGATGTGATGAGAGAGAGGGTTCCATCTGGAGGGTCTGGGATATAAATATATACTCACCCTCTGTCTCCTAGTGCTCATGGTGTCCCCACCTGCTCTGGCCACTTCCATTTCCCACCTTTGGCTCCATTCAGGTGAGTCCCCCTTTGTTCTCCCTCATAACCAATGGCAGTGGGGCATTTTAAAAGAACTATGACCCCTTGTCTTCTTGCTGGCTAGATGAAGTCCCACCATATTTAGTTGTGCATTAAATATTAAAGGGTCCCTAAAATGTATTAATTTCTCTATGTCCAAAACCTGTACAGTTGGACTTATGGGGACTTCATCATGGTATGGTGTCTGTGATGGGGCACAGCAGCCCCGCACTGGTATAGCAGGGGTTAACCCTTCCTTCCTCACAGAGAAAGCCCAGCCCCAGAAGTTCTGCTGGGCATGCTCCAACTGGAGCTCAGATATAAAAGCCTGCAGATCAGCTCAGTCTGGGCTGACCACTGGAGGGGAAGGATGCACACCGCTAGCTCTTACAGAGAGAGGACCTGCGAGTGAGGATCCAAGAGTCAGCCTTGCCGAGGCACTACCTGAGACCCTGACAGAGGACGACTCAGGGGAGGAACAGACCGGAGGACCCCTCACCGCAGAGGCACTGCCATTCCCTGTAGGAAGTAACTGAGGGGAAAGTAGAGATAAATGGCGTTAAATCTGTATTAGCGCTCGGCATGTTGCAGGTGGATCCTCACCGAGCGAGTGGCAAGTAGAGCTTGCCGCTACCAGGGCCCTGGGTTGGGACTTGGTGGAGAGGGTTGGCCCGACTTCCCCTACTCTCTCACCCTGAACCGTGAGGGTTATAAGGACTCTGGCCACTAGGCTGTGCTACCCCATCTGAAAAGGGGGATTATATGGACTTTGGCCGCTAGGTCATGCTACCCCGCTATGAAAAGGGAGATTATATAGACTCCACCTGCCAACTCACGCTATCGCACCTACCGGGGAAGAGAAGAGCGTACGACCGAGTGACAGTAACAGACAGCCCGAAGAGAGGCAAACACCGAGACTAGAGAGAGGCGAGGCCCTGACACCCTTCCTACCCCTGCCACATGGGAGCACTGCAGTGCCAGGCCCGCTACAGTGTCATACAAAAGGTTCCCTCAGCATGGCTTGACATGGCCACCATGTATATGAAATTCAAAAAAGCTTTATACAAAAGCACATAATCAGGTATTCTACATATGCCATAAAATTTAAGAAACTATTTTAACATGGTTTAGGATATTTTGGGCCCTGTTATCTTACCACTCCACCTGTAAAACCAAGTCCTTTTGTTACACGTATAGGACTCAAAAGAAAGATATATCATACAATTAAAATACCTCATAAATGATTTTAAAAAGTTATTCTACACCAAAAAGTAATGACTTAATAGTCTAATATCTCAGCATCTTCCAAGCCTGGAACCAAGTGCTGTGTCTGCCATGGAATAACTAGAAGTATTCTCTTTCCAATGGTATAAAAATCCTTTTTCACAATATACAAAATCATACGGGATTAGACTTTAAACTCTGTTAATTTTATACATAAAAACTCTTATTGTTTCAAGATTCAATTTTTCCCATTCTTGGACTTGGTCTGGTATTTGTTTTATTGTGGTGGTGGTGGTAGTGTTTTTTGTTTTTGTTTTGTTTAAGGAGATGAGCAGGGAATCAAATGGAAAGATTTTTTTTTATGGTTGCTTACTGAAATAGCTCAGGGTTTTAGAATATGTGCTGAGGTGGATGGATTAATGTGAAGTGATGTGATCAAACATGCCTACTAAATGTATCACAACCTATGCAGTTTATCACATGTATATCTCACACAAACACACTACACACAGGCCCAGTGGAGTCAGGCTAAAACAAAAAAAAAAGTTTGTAGTATTACAGTGTCTTCAGATAAAGAACATTTCTACCTACAAATACTGAATTATATTGATCTTAAATAGATATGGTGATCACTAGCCAACTACCAGGGGGTGGGGGAGGAGGCAGAGCCTCTAGATGCTACTGCACGGTTGCAAAAAGTATGAGAAATTTAATAACATATAAAGTAACTGATGAGAAAATGGGAATTAAATAAATTCATGCAGTTTCTCTTTTGTGAAATGTTAACAACCCTAAAGACACAAAAGCTGCTTCCAAACCAGATAAACACAGATCTTTCATTTAATATGTCACTGTAGAAACCCTACGTTATAAGTTATTTAATGCACTTATTTTAACTCTTATTGACTGTACCATTAAGCCATGGTTAGGTGGACTGGCAGGTGTAATATATGGAATGAAATGTGAGAGAAGGTTGGAGAGAATGGAAAGGAGAGACTAAATGGTGGAGTAGAAAGAGTGCAAGAATTAGAACAAACAGGAAAGATGAACCAAAGATAGATAGCATGAAAAGAGTGAAACAAACATTGAAAAAGATGAACAATGATAGAAAATTTTGTGAGAAAATGATACTGAAAATGCCTAAAGAAAGGGCATCAAGATACAGAAAAAAAAAGTGGAAAGAAAAAGGAAAGGCCAAGTGGGAACATTGCATTTGTGCATGATATGGAGTGAAACACTCTCTCTCTGAGTTGGATTTGCTTTCAGAAGACTTCGAATATTGAAAATGACTGAAGAAAGGACATCAACGTAGATAAGCACAGGAGAAGAAAATGAAAACAACATGTGGTAACTTGGCAATCATGAAAGATACTGTGGAAAGCTCTGTCTGTAAAAGAGATTGATCTCAAATTGATAGCATGCATCCGAGAATTATCGATGATTTAAGCAGACAGTAAAAATTCTGAGAAATGCAAAAGATCAAATTTATATCTTACACAGATGAAAACTATTACATGTATGAAACTATCTATCAGCTAGTGAATCACACAAGTGCAGATACATTTGAATCCAAGATTTTGTCTTTGGATCTGTGAATCAGCCTATAGAAATTAATTAGATTTGTGATCAACCTATAGGAATCATCCTATAACAGAAGTCAGCACACAGTATTGACAGATGTGAATGCAAAACTAATTATGGAAATTGGCCCTGTATATTTTCTATTTTTCATACAACAACCATGGTTCTTGTTCTGTGTCATGTACTTATGTGCAACTCCCACTGAAGTCAGCTGATGACATATTTTTCCCAGGACATGAGAAAAACCAAATGTGAAATGCTTATAATCATATATGAGTATGGAGAGAATTGTTCAAGTTTAATGACTAGAGGCAGTTATACAGTATGAATAGATGCATGATAGGCTACAACATTCTTGTGTACAGTTTGCATGCAGAGAAATGAGTTATGTGAAGTTATTAACTTTGATCTGTAGTCAGCTCCTGCTGAATAATAATCAATAAATGCTGCCTAAGTAAAACCAAAAAAGTAAGGAAAGAAAGGGAAAACAAACCACAAAAAAAGGAAAATGAAAGCCTCTGTAATGTTCTGAGTTGTCACAGGAGGACCCTGTGAAACCTGCTTCTATACAGATAGCATAATACTAGGACTCCCGTTCTAAAAGGGTTAGATGCATCACAATAAAAGGAGAACAATGCAACATTTCAGATAAAAGGTACAACACACTGTTTTATTTGTTGAGAAAGCAGTTGTATGATTGCTCCAAATGTGAGATACAAAAGAATAGGTACACAGAAGGTGTCAAAAGTCCCAAAAGGAGCAATCTTCCATTTGGTGTGGGTAAGCTCCTTAAATAAGCAAATCCTTCCTTTAGAATTTCAGCAGGGCCACACAGAATTTTTTGAGCGCCTGGGGCAAAATCTGAAGCTGAGGACCCCCATCCTTCCTTTAGCATCTCAGCAGGGCCACAGTGGGAGGGGTTGGAGATGAAGCCAAAATGGTACTCACCCCCACTGTGGTGGCTCAGCTCCTGTCCTGCAGGCTGGACCAAGTTCACCACTTCAGGGATTGTGACCTGGCCCATAGGATCACAGTCTTTCTCAGATTTGGAGGAGGCCTCCCAAATAGGGATCCTGGGGCAAACTTTCCCCTCCCCTTCGATGCCCTGAATCTCATATTGGTACTCAGGTGCCAATATAACAAACTGCTGAATTATGCCAATATAGAGACAATTTGATAGCCCAACTGTTGGCTCTGCATATAACAGCATTATGGTAAGATACCATAATTAAGAAATGGACCTAGAGATTCACAAATCATGCTTCCCTGATGATATTTTCCAACCTGGGCTAAGGAATTTAGCAACACAACTTCTATTTAAATTATTTGGCTAGAGACTCAAGTCAGATTTTTAAAAATCTCAACCTTTGGCTTTTGTAAAGTACTCTGGAAATACTCACAGCATTTTATAAGGTGTTTTAGATATTTAAGTGTGGTGAATGCATTTATCAACATCAGACTGAAAAAAATAATTCCTTAGAAACATCACTCTCAACCAGGATTTAAGGTCCCAGCCTTCTAAATTTAGGTGTGATTCTTTAACAGATTAGAGTGTCTATCTTAAAAACTTTTTTTAGAAAAAATATTATTAGTTTTTGCATCTTTAATAAGTTATTTCTCAAATTCTTTGTTGGCCTGCCTTATTATACTTTTACATTTATTCTGACAAAGTTTGTGCTCCTTCCTATTTTTCTCTGTAAGATAGGACTTCCAAATTTTAAAGGATGTCTTTCAATATTCTGTTTAGCCCTGGGGCCATTCTTCTGGTCCTCCTACTGTCTTTTTTTCTTTTCTTTTTTTTAATTTGTGGTACACACTTGGTCTGAGCCTCTATTATGATGTTTTTAAGTAGTCCCCATGTTGCTTGCAGGCATTTTACCCCCGTGACTGCTTTTCAATGTCTGTCTGACTAGTGTCCTCTTCTTGCTTAGCTCCCCTTTTTGAAGTTAAATATTACAGTGGTGGTATGTGTACATATATATATATATATTCATTCCCCTTCACAAGGATGTTAAATTTAATAACATTATGATCCCTATTACCAAGTGGTTCAACTATAGTTACTCTTGGACCAGATCCTGTGCTCCACTTTGCACTAAATCAAGAATTGCCTCTTCCCTGGTGGGTGCCAGGACTAGCTGCTCCAAGAAGTCATTACTGGTATCTAGAAATGTTGTTTCTGCATTACACCCTGAGATGACATGTACCAAGTCAATATGAAGATAGCTGAAATCATCGTGATTGTGTTTTCTGGTTTTGAACCTTCTCTAACCTCCCTGAGCATTTCACAGTCACTGTCACCATCCTCGTTAAGTAGCCAGCAGTGTATGTCTACTGCTTAACTCTTATTATTCAAGCACTGAATTTTTACCCTGTCATAAACAGATAGCTAAGGGTTAATGTCTTTCACCAGCAAAGGGGTAACCAAACACCTGAACAGAGGACCAATCAGGAAACCGGATTTTTAAAAGCTCAGGGATGGGGGGGGGGTGGTAGTGGGAAAGAGGGATAGGGGGGAAAGTTATTTTGGGGGAGGTTTGTGGGGTTTGGGGTTCCCTTTTGTTTTGGTTGTTAATGGGTCCCTATTTTGTTATTCCCCTGGTTTTTTCCCTCTCAGCTTAAGATGGTTCTTTCTTCTCAAGCTTCTAATCTTCAGTTTCCAAGTTGAGTACAAAATGTAGAAAAGACAGTAATGCTTTTATTGTTTTTTTTGTATTTACATGGTGTGTGTTTTGCTGAATGTTTTAAATTGGATATTTGTTTGAATAAGGCTGTTATAACATATTTTTCTTTTAAGCAATAGCGCTGTTGTATTGGGTCACCTTGACTGCAGAGATCATTCATGTGTTTTTATTCTTTTTTATATATAAAGCTTTCTCTTGTTATAAAACCTATTGGATTTTCATCATGGTTAAGAGCTAAGAGAACGAAGGAGCGGGAAAAATCTAATGTGTTAGCTTGACTAGGTTTGAAGCTGCATAGCCTCAGGAGAAAGAAGGAGAGGGGAAGTAAATTGTCCTCTCTGTTTTGTGTTTCAAGGGATTGAAGCAGGGAAATCTCCTAGTATACTCAGGGTGGGAAAATCGGGGAGGAAGTAAAGAGCAGGAAGGGAAGTGGGTTATTTCCCTTTGTTGTGAGACTCAGGGCATCTGAATCTTGGGGGTTCCCCAGGGAAGGTTTTGGGGAGACCAGAGTGAAACAGGCAGTGATTCCTGTCTGGTGGCAGTGATATCAGATCTAAGCTGGTAATTAAGCTTAGAGGGTTCATGTTAGCTTCTCAGTTTATGAACGCTAAGGTTCAAATCTGAGTAGGAAAGCTATGACATACCCATAGAGATTCTATAGTAGAGTTTGATTCATTTAAAAGTTTTAATTTATATGACTGTGCTTCTGTTCACAGAGGGCCATTCCTCCCAGCAGCATGACCTACTCTGATATTATATATTTTCTACCCTGGTATTACGTTGTCCCATTGATTATCATCATCTCACCAAGTTTGTGTGATGCCTATAATATTAATATCTTCACTTAATGGTAGGGACTCTAGTTTACCATTTTTAGTATTTAGACTTCTACTATGTGTATATAAGCACTTGTATTTTTTATTAATATTCAGTTGCTTGTTTTCATGAGTTATGTATAAATGGGAATTATTTACATTTGCCTGTTCCTTACTAATGCTTACCTGTACTTTACCAACTTCTTTCCTATAGTCTATCCTAGGATATAAAGTTCCCTGTTTAAGAAATTAATCCCTAAGAGATGTATCTGTACAAACTGTGTACTCCCCTACAACTGTGCACTTTCCTCGAGCCATTAATTTAATAAAAAAACATCCTCAGCCTTTTTATGTGCCAGCAGTCTGTTTCCATTTTGCTTTAGGTGGAGCCCATCCCTCCCGTATAGGCTACTCCTCCACTCAAAGGCTCCCCTGTTCCTAATAAACCAAAATCCCTCTTCCCTACATCATCACATGCATGCATTTCGAAAACCTGCCAAACAGGCAATGGGGCCACTAGACAATAAAGGTTTTAAAGGAGCACTCAAGGAGAAGACCATTGCAGAGAACTAAATTAACTTTTTGCATTCGTCTTCAATACAGATGTGGGGGAGATAGTACATCAGACCTAGTCTTTTTGGGTGACAAATCTGAAGTACTGTCTCAAATTAATGTGTTTATGTGATGAGGTGTACAAACACAACACCAGGCAACAGGGGAGTTAAGGAACTGGTCTGGGGTTAGCCAATCACACTCCTCCTGTTGGAGGAGTTAAAAGGAATGGAAGCAGCTCATTTGATGGCAGAGCAAGAAAGAACAAACCCACCACCTGAAGCTCCATCAGAGAAGAGATGAAGAAAAAGCAGAATTTCTCCCCAGTACAATTGTGAAAAGGTCCCTCCCTGAGGGGAAGGAGGACCTACTACAGAGAAAGCCTGAGAAGGAAGTAATCCCCCCTCCCTCTCCTATGGACTCATTCCCCTTTATTTTTTGTGGACTACCCCAGCAGGGGAAAGCCTAGGACTGATCCTACCAGGAGAGTGGGCCACAGCACAGGAGGAGGCAATTGCCATCTGAGCGAGAAAAAGAGCAGCCTCACTGCACACAGACACCAGCAGGTGCCCTGTGGTGAGCAGACACCTTGCATGCTGCCTTAATCCAGATGGCAACTCTGGGGCAATCACAGAGGAAGAAGTGATAGGAACTGGATCAGGGAGGGGAACCATAAGCATCCCCTGACTGTCAGATCACTGATAGCCATCAGAGGATCCTGGGTCAATGCTTGATTGAGTGGGAGAGACTGGGATGCCCCACCAACAACCCTCCTGCAGGTCATGGGTCTAAGCCCTGACCACTAGGCAATGCTCCCCTATCACTCCCCCCCCCCACCATGAAGGAGGACTATCACAGTTAACAGAAGATAATTTTTAACAAAGTGATAAAATAAACAGTAATAAGTCACCAGTTGGCATTTACCCAAGCACTCTGAAGAAAGTCAAATATGAAAACGCAGAACTACTAACTCTGGTATGTAACCCATCATTTAAATGAGCCTTTATACCAGATGAATGACAGGTAGTTAATGCAATGCTGAGATTTAAAAAGGAATCCAGAAGAGATCCTGGCCAATGAGCCAGTACCGAGCATATTGGTGGAAACTATAACAAAGAACAGAAGGATCATCAGGTGCATAGATAAACACAATTTGTTGGAAACAGTGAACATGGCTTTTGTAAAGGGAAGCAATGTATCACCAATATATCACAGTTCCTTGAGGGTATCAGCAAGCATGTGGACAAAGACGATCCAGTCAATGTAGTGTAATTGGATTTTCAGAAAGCCTTTGATTAAGTCTCTTAAGAGCTTAAGGAAACTAAGTAGTCATGGGCTAAGAGGGAAGGTCCTCGGATTGATCAGTAACTGATTAAAATATTGGAAACAAAGGTTAGAAATAAATTGTCAGTTAAAGAAAGTCAAACAGCAGGGTCCTCCAGGGATCTATACTGGAACCTGTGTTGATTAATAAATATATTGATGATCTGGAAAAGGAGGTAATCACTGAAGAGGCAAAGTTTGCAGATGATACAAAATAAATCAAGATAGTTAAATCTGAAGCAGACTACGAAGGATCTCACCAAACTGGATGACTGGGCTACAAAATGGCAGATGAAATTTGATGGTGATAAGTGCAAAGTAATGCACATTGGAACAAATAATCCCAGCTACACATATACAATTATGGGTTCTAAATTAGATTTTACCACCCAAGAAAGAGATCTTGGAGTCACTGTGGATCAATGGCAGGCAACCTGCAACAGGCAGGCCACACATGGCCCATCAGGGTAATCTGCTGGTGGACTGTGAGACAGTGTTTACATTGACCGTCCTCAGGCATGGCCGCCCGCAGCTCCCAGTGGCCACGGTTTGCCATTCCTGGCCAATGGGCACTGCGGGAAGCAGCGGCCAGCACATCCAATATGTCATATTGATGGAGACAGTTCTCACTTATGGTGATCCAAGAAAATAATATCAATTCCACATTCTGGTCCAGGCTTCAAACATTTAATGGGCTTGATGCAAGAATTACTGGGTGAACTCTATGACCTGTGCTATACAGAAAGTCAGCGTACATGATCACAATGGTTCCTTCTAGCCTTAAAATGTATGAATTTGTCTCTCTATGACAACATCTTCTCCATTCCATCGAATGTATAAACACTGCTGCATGGTCCAGTTTGGTACAAATACATGAACAATAAAAATAACAGTCCTCCTTTGCCTTCTGAAAGTTATGCCCCTTTTCCCGTTCTTTCTGGCTAGATTTTACACTAACGTTAAAGGGTGTTGTTTCCTCCACTACTATTACATTAACTGCTGATTACAGTTACTGTGCCTTCCAAATGATAGCAATTATGAAATTATTGCCATTGTACAGCTATACTACCCACTGGATCGGCGGGTAGTATTCAGTGTGTTGGGAATCGATTTATCGCATCTTGTCTGGATGCGATAAATTGATCTGCTAATCGACACCCGTACTCCACCACGGCAGGAGTAAGCGGCGTCAATGGGGGAGCTGCGCCAGTTGACTTGCTGCCGTGAGGACGCCCAGGTAAGTCGAACTAAGATACTTCAACTTCAGCTACGCAAATAGCGTAGCAGAAGTTGCGTATGTTAGCTTGAAACCCCCTCGCCCTCGCTAGTGTAGCCCAGGCCTAAGAAATAGGTTGTTTTGCGAGGGGGGCACATATAGCTGAAAACCTCCTCCGATAACCAGCTGCTGCATTTGTTGTTATTTGATATAGAGGCCTTTGCACTCACGGATATGTGAAAAACATTACCTGGAGTTCTTGTTTTTATTTGCTTCATAGCTTTAGTTTCAGACCACTCATATCCCACTTCAGTACTTCAAGAGAAGGCAATTCTTTTATTTATTTTCACTACCAGAGAAACATGGGATTCTTTTAATTTCTTTTTCAAGATATAGTACCTCTGAGTAATAAAGTTAAATAAAATTTGGAGACTGGAGTGAAGGAAAAGGGATGGGCACATTCTTCAAAACATCAGAGATTACTGGCTCATGCTGCATAAGCATCTCTGAAATTACTTGGTTCTGACTGTCTTGTGCGTGCTCTGAGCAAAGGGTTGAAGTACATTTGATTAAAATCCTGACTGAAATCAGGCAGAGTGGAGATTTTATTGATTTATATTTGAAAATAAGAGAAAGAGAGAGATGAAAATAAGAGAATTAACCACAATTCCTGAAGTTCCACAAGGTTTTTGTTCAATTCAAGTTTTTGATAAAAGTCCATTTTTCTCTAGTCATGTTCCACTGCCAAAAGAAGTTTTAAAGCTGTTCAGAGTTCATACACTGTATTAGTTTAATAGGCATTAACATACAGTTACTTCACTGGGTAATAGAGGTCATATCAGAGTGCGAATACTAGCATGAATAAATGTTTTCTGACATTACTCATGGGGGAAGTTGTCCCATAGGCCATATTGAAAGAGCTTTGTGAGTTGGGAGGAAGAAAGGGAAGAAGACCAGCTTCAAAATGGAAATGAGGCCTCCCAAAAGAAGAAAAAGTATGAGCAGCAGTCACAGAGTGGAAGTGGGGTGATGGTGCGTTATCAGCAATATGGTCAGTGCAATAACCACCAACACCTCAAGGGCAGAGATGAACTTGGTCATCTAGCTGGCTTCCTGGACAGGTAGCAAGGAGGGTGTTGACCACTCCAGAATAGAAGCTCTTTGTTAGCACTAGGTAAATGCTGTGTTATATCTGGACAGGCCAAGACCCAGTGAAGAGACAATATCATAGTGAAGGGCAGAGGCAGTGAACAGCTGCAGCAGTGCCAGAGGAGGAAGGAGGCCCAGAGCTGTAAGTAGTGCTGGATGAGGTATAAATGCTGCCTTTAACAAAGGTATCAGCTCAGTGAGAGCATTCACTTGGCTACTGCTGTGATGGTGAAGGACCAAGACCTTACGTGCCAATGCAGTGTTCCGTAGAAGTGCAGGTGCTGAAGGAGAGGCATGGAGCTGCTCATGAAACACAAGTGGTCTTGGATATGGGACAGCATCTGTGAAGGCAGCAGCGGGGTACCAGTCAAAGAGAGTCTGTTGACAGTTTAGCCAGGACATTTGACCTGCAAACCATTTCTGTGGTTGCTGCTGCAAAAGAACCTGCTGATGCATGGCTGAGCCACATGGGCTTTGCAAGCACTCAGTCCCAATCTGGCATAAGCAAAGAGTTGTATTGAGGCTCAGTTACAATTTTTGTTGATTTTAAAAAGAGAAAAGAGTTATAGTTCACAGTTCATGGTTTCAGTTCCTGTTCAGAGTGTGGATCTACTCTGAAAAGTGACGGAAAAATTGCAACCTGGGGTTCCATGGTCTTTCTGTTCTCGGTGATTTCTATAGGAAATGTGCGTTAGTTACGAGGAAAAAGGTGACTTTTCTAACTTTCAGGTCTGAAAGCTCAGAATTAGGAGGAGATTTTTCCTCCCTATACACACCACCAGTGATAGAGATTCTGCAGGCCAAGTTAGCCGTTCACTATTGTCTTCAGATTATGAGCAGTATGACAAAGGAGCAGTTCAATTTCCATATGTGGGTTTGCACATGTGTAACTTTTTGATTCTGTAATTACATGTTGATGCACAAGCTGAGTTGCATCATTCACTGCAGCTGCTAAATTATTGTAACAAACGGCACCAGTGAATCGTAATTATGGCAGTGATTGACTATGTAGATCAATATATTTAATAAATGCACTGAAGAGACACAAGAAATGTTGATTTATATTAAATGGCAGTAGGGGACTCAAATAATTTTTCCAACCCTACCTCATTCCCATTCAAGGATCTCACATGGAAGCATTAGTCAAATATTACTCAAATATGTGATACAAAGCTAGGAATTCACATCGTTTGCAAAAAAAATACTGTGCATGAATACACAATAAGATACAATGGTAAATCATTAATAGAAAAATAGAATGACAAAATAGAAGCCAGTGGATTCAATAAATGCATCTTGTTTGGCAGATATGATTTATGAAAAACTATGCACCTGTAAACGAGTGGAGGAATACATGAGAATTCCTTCAACTCTTTCCTGATTAGAGCCCTGATACTCAGGCAACTAATCAAAAGACACACAACAAGATAGGTGTTCGCAAACACTACATGCCTACCTGTAATTAATGACTATGGTAATGGTTAACAGAAGTGTGGCATTAAAGGAAGACCAGTTCGCTGCATGAACACGTGGTAGATATATGAAATCTTATGTTTGCTAAACAGAATAGGCACCTCAATACCTTTGAAAATCTGTCCCTTTTATGCTTTGCCTATTTTCAATTATCTGTTAAGGTGTCATGCTTTCACAGAAGTATTCATTATTCACGTTTGTCTGACAAATTGCTCCCTCAATCCTTTAGTCAGTACCTTAGAATTCAAGCAATTAATTGAGAGAGACCTTTGCAAGTAGCAATAAAAACATATAGTACACACAATTGGAGATTGCTTGATGGTTATTGAATTGCAGTTGCATATGGAATAGAAACAAGAATCCAGCACTTTCTTAAATGCTACTGGCCAAAGCAATGGCAAGTAATGATAAGATTAGCCACAGAAAGATCCAGTCAAGTCACACCTTTCACAGTTAGAATTTCACACTTACCCACACATGCAATTACCTGATGTGAAAGTGACCAAAGCAAATTGCAAAGTCTGCTAAATGATCCATATCTGACTTACAGCTTTCTCTCTGGCAAGCACCATCTCAGCTATTTCTAAATCTGGAGCGCATAGATGTAGCCAAATATAATCCAATTTCATATACAGGAGAGAAGAGGAAAATATTTTAAGTGTTCTAAATTCTCCTGTTCTCGCTCTTTCCAAGCTGCTCCACAAGAGAATCAAAGCCTCAGTGATTTCTTCATCCTGTTCATAATGGTCAGTTCATCCAATGAGGGAACAAACAAACAAGCAAAAAGTGATTTTGATAAGCAATTATGCAACTTAAATAGCAAATATTTGCAGCTGTCCATTTCTATACAATCCATAGGATACGCTTTGTTTGGACAAATTATTTGTCAAACAAATATTAATAATGAATACTTCTGTGAAAATCATGACACCTTAACACATAATTGACAATAGGCAAAGCATAAAAGGGAGAGATTTTTAAAGGTATTGAGGTGCCTAATGAAGCAGATAGGTGCCTTAGGGAATTTTCAAAAGTGCCTAGGCATCCAAATGCCACTGAAATCAATAGGAGTTAGAGCTGGAGCCAAAAAGTGACTGAGGCATTGTGATATTCAGCATTTAAGCGTCTAATTTTAGGTGCCCTGAAAATCACAGGAACAACACTGCAATCTACAGTGCCTGTGTTATGTGCCTAGGATCTCTGTACAATGAAGAGATACAGGCCTAAGAATGTGATCATTAAAAGCCAAAATGCTAAGTGACTCCACCCACCCCAAGATAGCCAATGGGAGATGCTGATGAGAGAGGTGTGTCCTAAGTCCCACCCCCTCCCCAGAGATAGGTGAGTAAGTCTGGGCTGGAAGGAGGCACCCATCTTTGCTTGCAATCCATAACCAGGAGCCCTTCTCCATGAGTCAGGCACCATACACCTTATAAATTTATTGCAGTGGCAAAAGCATTTGACCAGGATGTGGGAAAACCAAGTTAAATTCCTCACTCCTTGTTTGAGGATAACAAAGAATTTGAACTGAGGCCTCGTATAACTCTGAGGAGAGTGTTCTAACCAGTGAGCTATTCTGATGTGGGGCTCTCTCAGTCTCTCTTGATGAACCTGTTTCACTTTGGATAAATACTTAAAAAGTCATTGGAGCAGGGGGACTGAAGACTGGGTCTCCCTCACATCCCAAGTGGGTGCCCCAACCATCAGGCTATCAACCCTCTCCCTCTCTCTGTGACGCTAAGTGTTTATCCAAAGTGGAACACCTTCAACCGGAGTGATTGCAAGAGCTCCATATCAGAATAGCTCAATGGTTAGCACACGCTCCTGAGAGTTATAGGAAACCCCTGTTCAGGTCCTTTCTTCCCCTCAGGCAGAGGCGGGAATTGAACTTGGGATTCCCACATCATGGTCTAAGCATTGAGCCAAAATTTATAAGATGGGTACTGCCAACATCATCTTCTCCTCAAAGCATGCCTACTGGCTCAGCCCCCTCTGGGAAGACAGGTGTTCACTTGCCTAGCCCCCCCCCCCACTTCATGGATTGCTCTGGGGTTCAGATGGAAGATAGGTAACTGGACACCTAGAGTAAGGCTGCAGTGCATGTGCTCTGAAGCAGAAACTTAGGGAATTTACACAGTGGAAATTTAGGCTTCAGGTTAGTTCAGGCACCTAACAGGTTAGCTGGCAGCCAAGCAGGAGCTTTGTGAATCAGAGTGGAGCCTAAAACAGGTGCCTTAGGCACAAGGCCAGTCCTAGACCAAATGGCACCCCAGCCAAGACCAGGCCCACGGTGCTTCCCACAGCTCCCATTGGCCGGGAACAGTGAACCACTGCCACTGGGAGCTGCGAGCAGCTGTGCAAATGTAAACAAACTGTCTGGCGGGCTGCCAGCAGATTACCCAGACAGGCCACAGGTTGCCCACCACTGGACCAGAACATTCTAGGTGGTCAGTGAAAAATGAATCCACATACATTTTACTTCGAACAGTCTATTTTCCCTTTTGTCACTAACAACAACAACAACAGCACCCTGAGTCTGGCACCCTCTGAAGCTTGGTACCGCAGGCAGTCATTAGGGTCAACTGCCCCTAAATACATCTCTGCTTAAACACCTAAGTCCTTCTGTGGATATGGGTTGAGGTGCCTAACTCCCCTTTGCGCTCCACTCATTGTTACAATGGATGCACATGGGTAGGAAGATTGATGCTTGTGTAACAGTTTTAGATCTATAAGGCATTGTAAAATCACACATCTGAAAGGTAAGAAGCCATTATAATCAATAACTACTGAGTCTTTACAGTAGTTACTGCACATAAATATGCTTGCTGTTTGAAAACATTTCTTTTCTAAATGCCAAGAGGCATGTCTGCCCTCGTAGAAGCATGCCTAAAAAGGTGAATTTTTCAGACAGACTATGACCAAAATGCATTTTAACTGCTTGATTCTATTTGTTTTCCTTGCTTTGCAACTAAATATAGTATAACCAATTGCCACCGTTGTTTCTTAAACAATCACTGTTGTTATTGTTGTTTACTTTTTGACAGCTACCAAAAGTGTGCAAGGTGCTTTACAGGACAGACCAAAAGACAGAACCTCTGTCCCCAAATGCTACCAATGTTGGCAGGGGTAGATGGCTCCTGTGAATGGGGGGCGGAAATAGTAGATGGGGGTAAGGAGAGATTCTGAGATGGAGTGAGGGGCACAAGCCAGCTCCCTGGCAGTTCCTACCACTGTTCCAATGGCAGTTTCTCTGCATCTGGTGCCTTTTGCACTGCACTCCCCAGCAGGACTTGGCTGGCATCCTGTCTGCTGATACCCCCATGCCCTTAACCCAGATGCTGGTGTCCTGTCTCATCCCCCATCCCCACAGCTGGCACACACGCCCCTGCCTCTCTCCCAGCTCAGGTGTCTCCACTGGGCCCGGCAGTAGCTGGAAGGTGGATCCCATCTGGGACAAGGAGTCTTATCTGTTCCATGGCAGCCAGGCTAAGCTCCTGCTCCACCATGGCCACTGCAGCCCCTCCTCTGGGTTCACTCTCGTCTCTGTCCCCCACAACACAGACACACAGAGGGATGGAAAATAGCCAGGCTTCAAAGAGATACTGTGAGAACAAAAAACGTTGTGGGGTGGAAATATAGATTCCAGAAAAGTTTTTGAGATTTCATATTGTTTTCACATCCTCAGTTGGGATTAAAATCATGGTTTCGACAATTTTCACCAATTGATAATTCAGGTGTTTTTTTTTAATCTGGTCAGCTGAAAATGTGTTGTTTCAACAATTTTGAAATGTTTCATTTTTATTCTAACTTTTTCTTAGTATATATTAAACAGACATTTCAAAATCTAAAGTTATTTTGAGTCCAAAATAATAGACTTTTCATTTTGAAAATGTTTCACTTGAATGTTTCAACAATTTGATAAGTTTTTGTTCAAAAATTTTTTGAATCAAGAGATTCAGTTGAAACTGACTACTTTCCAGGAATAGTTTAAGTTGTGACAAATCAACATCTTCCAACAACAACAAAAAACTGCGCCAGAAAATTCCCTACTAGCTCTGCATTTAAGGTATATGCATTTATAGATCATTTTAAATTTTGATTTGCTATTCTCATAATCATAATTATCATTGCACATAAAGTTGATAACTATGATTTCAAATAGCTAAGCAGTCCACAGAAATAATCCTCAAAAATCAAAGGTGAAATCCTGGCTCCTGTGCTTAATATAGTCTAACAAAAAAGCGAAGGGGCAGTCTATCACAACCTGGGAGCAGCAGCTTTATTAAGACATGCTTAAAGTGCACACCTCAGTGACTCAACTCAATTTTATTTTTAGTTGTTTAATTATTGACAGGTCTGCAACCCCTTGTTAACTGCCCCATGCACACTTTAAGCACTGTCTGGCCCCACTGAAATCAATGGCAAAACTCCCTTTGACTTCAACAGGACCAAGACTTCCTCTTCAATTTGGTAGCAAGCAGCATGAATTGTAGAATCTTGGTAACAAAAATGCATGTTATGCACTGTTTATGTAATTTCCGTATTAACTTCTTTCCCTCCACAAATGTATTTTTATTTGAGTTATACATTTCTCAAAGCCAAAGTTCACAACTGAAATGTGAACAGATCCTTAATTACAACAATATATGGGAGGAAAAGCTATGAGTGGCTGCCAAAATGCCTCATCATTCTGAAAAGTTCAGTAATTTGTGCTAAAAATATAACCTCCCACATCTATCTTTAGCTGGCTTCTTAAAGCCTGATCTTTAAGAAACCTGTGGCTCAAATGTTGAGAAGGTGGCCAGGTTAATAGCTCAGCTGCTGGCAAAATGCCGAACCAATGAAAACTGAGGTTCAGTTCTCTCTCAGCTAGTTAAAGTCAAGAACAGCAGAAGCAGTGATCTGAACCCTCACCTTGCACCTGAATCAAATCTCTTCTAATGTTTTAAAAACATTGCTTAACTCTCTCTTATTTTTTTCATTTTCATGCACTTCCACCCGCCTGCCAAGACTGGAAATTGAAGTGCTAAAAGGGCAATAAATGTTATTCTCACAAGATTTCCAGCCGCATATAGGAGACATAAGAAATTTAGATAATTCTGAAGTTTCACTAAACCTTATCCAGATGTTTAGAGATTAATCCCTACCTCCCCAAACCGCCAAATCTTGTTTCACCCATCACAGAGTGTCCTGTAAATAGTACATTTAGATTACAGAGGATAAGTTTAATTAGTCAATGTTTGGACAACAGCTTTGAAAAATGCTGTCTGGAGGATTAAGAGAGGAGGAAGAAGGTGTTAATGGTAGAGGTGCTGAGCGACAACTGAGCTTTTAGTTCAATGGCAAACCCAAAAAATAAATTTACTGTATCTAAAAATGGCAAGATGTTTTTTTTCCCTAATGAAATGAGAAACAAATAATTTCTGGGCAAACAAAATGCTTTGTTCAACCTGAAACAAAACATTTTGTTTATTGTATTAGCTTTTTTAGTTAAATCAAGATAAGTTTCAAAACAAAAACATTTCTTTTTCATAATGAAAAGTTGAAATGTGACTTTTTTTAGATGAAAAGTTTCAACATGGAACATTTTGATTTTTTCAGAAAGTTCCCCTCCCATTTTTTTCCTGAAACTACTTGCCAAATTCAACCTAAATTTGCAGTTAACTGCATTTTCAGCATATTTTTTTTACTGAAATAATTCTGCCCAGCTCTAGTTATAACTACTTGCATCTTTAGCTGAATTAAACAGAAACTGAAAAACACTATGTGCAACATACATATTGTGAATTACACTTATTTTTCTACACACAAACATTCTAGTTGAAAATGACAGGTGGTCTGCTAAAGACTGCCGACAGCACTTCTAGGCAGCTACTTTATAGGAAAGAAATTACTCTAAATAATGTACTACTAAGTTCATATATAACCTATTTGCATGAGATCTCTATCTTCCACTTGAAAGAGTATTGCACTGGAAATCCAAATAATGTTTCTGAATATCAATGGAAAAGACCAGGGAGAGTTAGGTTCTGAGTATTTGGGAGTGTGTATAGATATTCCAACATAAGGGGTGGAGTCATATGGGGGGGCAGTTTGAAGCTCATGAGAGCATTTCAGCCAATAAAAAGCCAAGATATTTAGTGACTTAGGTGACTTATGGACATGCCACAATAATTTTAATTCATTGCCAGCTCTGTTGTGAGTGCTGGCTGAAAGTGGGAGTAAATTGCTCCTGTCTCAGTGAAAGTTCCACACAGTCAATCTCTGCTAATTTAACATATCCTGAAACTCAGTCTATAAATATCCTGCTGTTTAGCTGCAGGAGGTGTTGATGAGAAGCAGGGAGAAAACACCAGGGCTCCTATATTAGTCTTCAAACTCTACAGTTTCTGTTACAGAGACTGTGGACCTAGATTAGTTTTTAATTTGAAACAGGTTAGGTCCATAGGAATTGTTACAGCTTTTATGAAAGCTGTAGTTAAGGCGGTGGGGTTGGTACATGACATGGCTTGTGAATTGAACCCCATGCCTACAGGTTAAACTCAAACTTTCAAGGAGAAATTCCTACAACTGGATGTGGACTTCATCCCATTTCAACCTCCTTCTGTGCCTTGTTACCTAGTACATTTTCAGTTGGTTTCTGGGTTTAGAAACTAGTACTATAAATCTTCCAATGCCTGGGATCTCAGCATTTCAATCATTAATAGTAACCCTTGCTAACCCTTGTGGGCTAAAAGTTTTCAGATCTTTTTTCTGCAAACTTCAGTTCCCTCAGGATTTTAGTGTCTATCATCTTGTTGGAGCTAGAATAAATGCAGCTTACTATCTGTAAGTTTTTTAAGTCAGCTTTCAAGGGGTAAGTTGCATTAGGGTTGAATTCTGTCACTCCTTTCCTGTGCTGGGTACAAGTAAGGAGAGCCAAATGTTGTAAAAGATGTAACAAATTCTGTACAGAGCCAAAGTCATCCTTAGCCAGATGCAAAACTAGAGTAACCCAAGGGCTGCTCTAAATGACACTGTTTTGAAATGTTTTTTTATAGGCCATTATTCCAGCTATCCATCTTTCTGCCCTTAATATGTCTCTTACTCTGGGGCAGTGGTGTTTGGGCAGTATAGTGCAGTTATGTTTGTTCTCCAAAAGATGCCTTCCACCCCCCACTGTACAACAGGGGAATTGTGTGGGGGATGTTTCTTATATCATAGAGCAAAATCACAGTATCTAACTTAGAGAGATCAGACTTTAAAGAGGGAGTGGTATTGACTCTGTTCAACTGTTTCAATATTTACACTGAGTGTTAACCCTCTTAACATTTTCCAGCTCTTTCACAAAATGTGAAGAGATGTTAACATCTGTCCCTAGACACTGGGATTCCATCACTCTGAAAAGTGAGAATAATCATTTTAGTCCCAGGCTGCTACTATTGTAACATGCAGTTCCTATGTCTACGTGGAACAGAGGTCACAACGTTAAACAGCCCCATAGACTGAGCTCTGAGGGCCCAAGTCAGCTAACATGGACCAGCCACGGGTGTTCAGTTCCAGTGCAGACGTATCTAGAGTTCACAGCTAAGTACAAGGAGGTATAGGTTGTTACGCACAGGACAAATGAGAGTTAGTGGCTGACAGATTGTCCTAAAAATACAGATGTGTTAACTGTCCACTTCATCCTGAATGATCATTTGCAATATTTTAACTCCTTATCTGTTCCACCTTGTCTTTAGTTGTGACAATCTGATTACTTTTCCCTGACTGGAAGAAGAGCTCTGTGTAAGCTCAAAATCCTGCCTCTTTCATGAACAGAAGTTGTTCCAATAAAAGATATTAGTTCATCCTCATGTTAAAAATATTAAGCTTGCAAAGACAAGCACTCAAAAATTAGAAAATGTCAGATTAAGGTTGCCTGTGCAATCTTAGTTCAGCCTCTTTTTGCATATGCATTATAATACAGCCTTTAATTACATGATCACATGCTATTTTTTCCCACAGAATCCCTGCCGCATTTTGTGCATAGGATGGTGCTCTAGGTATGAATCAAGGTCATGTATTGAAAGGGGATATTTTTTGTAAGATGCCTGCTTCCCATGTTGCGGAAGTTGAAAAGTATGTAGTGAATAAGGCAGGGGATGGAAGAAACATCATCGTCTCTCTTCCTGCAATGATGGTTTTGTGGTTTAGGCAGTTGAATGCTACCCTGGAGACTTGGATTCTATTCCTTTTTTTCTGCCATGGAGTTCCTATTTGACACTGGAGAAGTCACGTGAACCAAACTTTTCACAGGTAGTCACTAGTTGTATGTTTCTCCTGATGTTTGATTTGTCCAAGTGCTGAGCTCTCACAGCTGGGTCTGAAGTCAATAGGAGCTGTACTTTGAACATACAAAGTGCTATACAAAGCGAAATACTCTGCAAAATCAGATTTGAAGTTTCTCAAATTAGGCACCCAAAATTAGCAGGTACTTTTGACCTCTCTCTCTCTGTGCATCAGTATCGCATCTGTAAAATGGAAATGAGAGCCTCTCACCTCATAGGACTTTCATGAACATAAATTCATTAATATGTTTTAAACACTCAGACACCGTAGACAAGTGTCATAGGAAAGCCCAGGAAGAAATTCATAATTCTGTCTTCAGAGCATGGTTTGAACAGTGTGCAATAAATAAGGTGGTGGTGGGGGGAGCACATACTGTATTGAACAATGAAGATAAAATATTCAATATCTTCTCATTAATTGAGCACTGTCTATTCTGTGCAATGAATGAGGCAGGGATCCCGTGGGGAAAATTAGTATGTGATCATGAAATAAAACAGTGTATCATAACACATACGCACAAGTGGGCCAAACATAGGCAACCCCAATTCTGGAATTTCCTACCTCTTCAGTGCTTTCATTAAAAGAAAATTATTACATTTACAATGTAGTTTTTTGTGTATTAGACAGACAGCTAGATATGTGTTTCAGCGTAGATAGGAAGAAAGGGGACAGCAGCCCACCAAAAACTAAAAAAATAAAACCTTGGGTCTGATATTATTTAGTACTGGAATTGTCCATCCAAAATTAGTTCTGCAAATACAAAACATATTTGACTTACCTACACCATCTTGGCAGGAAAAGGATCCTTGATAATTAGAAAAATACCAAATCTAGTTCAGAAGCCTTCCAGAACAAACTGAGAAAATGAAGGGCTAAATGTCACATTTTAATTTTTTCTTAGTTACTTTGGAGAAAATCACATTTCTGTTTTTAGCAATAACTATTTGTATCGCCACTTTGAAGCAGAAACGAATAGAAGCATCAAGCATTTTCCTGGAACTTTTCACCCTTGGGGCAAACAAGACTGGCTGAATGGATTTGCGGAGAACATCTTCCATTTAAAGACATTTACTGTGCTAGAGGATCCCCACTATCTGGATAACTAGGTTATCCATTTTAGGACGTGAAAAACCTGTGATTTTTCTATTATTAAAGGAAGCTAGTGTATCTGCTATTAATACATTGCCTACAGTCACTGAAGATCTCTAGAGTAGTCCAAGAAAGCATCCTTATATGTTTTCCACATTACAAATTTGCTCAGTGTTACTATTGTAAATAAATGAAACTCAGATGAACCCCACATACAAAAGTTTAATAAAGAAGGGTCTCAAAACATCTTTTAAAAAGGTACAAGAGATGATATTTTAACTGAGAAATCTATCTAAAGACTACATTTGAAAAAGTAATATTTGTGGTTTTTATTTCTGCATCAAAGCCTTCCAACAAGAAATGTACTCTAGCAGGTGGGGGGAGAGTCTTGAAATTTTACTAATGAGTAGGAAAATATTTACCCTATTTACATAATAAAAATGTATTTGCATTCTTTTCAAAATTGTATATCTGCAGGTAATTTGGGGCCTAATTCTCTGTTGTTGTGAACTATCCCTGCCCTATTGCAGTCACTTATATGATGATAATGATCTCACTGTACCAATTTATGCTAGCAGAGAATTGTGTTTTATATCTAATATTGTTGTACCTCTACTTTAAACAAAAAAACCCTATTTTTTTTTGTTTTGTGTAGGGTTTTGTTTGTTTGTTTGTTTTTTCAGTCTGTACACTAGCACATTGTTACTAATAATATGTCAGGAGCACAGGAATTGCTTCTGAGGGGTGTGTGTGTGTGTGTATATACACACACACACACACGCCTCTACCCCGATATAACACTATCCTCGGGAGCCAAAAAATCTTACCACGTTATAGGTGAAACCTCGTTATATCAAACTTGCTTTGATCTGACAGAGTGCGCAGCCGCACCCCACCCCCACCCCCCGTCCTCTCTCCTCTCCCGGAGCACTGCTTTACTGCGTTATATCTGAATTTGTGTTATATCGGGTTCTGTTATATCAGGGTACAGGTGTATATACCTATACATATACAATATATACATAATGCAAAAGTGTTTGGCAAATTCTCTTACACATACGTGCAAAACACAAATCCGTAGTATATACAATTCCATAATGTGTGCAAATTCTAATTTTCACAATGTATGCATAGCTATTACATAATGTCCATTACATCTTTGCAGCATAAATTCCACAGTGCAGGTGCAAGATAACTTCCACAATGCCTAGTTTTACAGCATGGATAAGCACAATGAAAGTTTCAATTTGTAGATGTGCCATGTAAGTCTCTTATCCAGAGTCAGCAAAACCATGTGGGCAACATAGTCACAATTTCAATTAAAAAAAATAATCTGATTATTTATTTATTTACCTTTCTGACAGCTTGGTTTATGATCTGAGAAATATAATGTGTTGAGATTATTTTTTGTAATTATTCACCTTCCTCTGCCCATCACCAGCATATCACCAATTCAGAACATACACACAATGCTAAGTAATATGTGTGGGTACATTTAGCAACTGATAATTTCTCTCTATTTTATATATTGGTACAATAGACTTATAAAGTGGATTGGTATCCCAGAACAAAAACATTTTCTGTTTCAATATTTTTTTTCTCTTTTGAACGTGTTCTCTGAACTCACATGACTTTCAGCAGAACCTCAGTTTTGGGAACGTGCAAATCTTGTGGCACTTGTATCAAGGAGCTGCCTTGGGATTTATATTGCACATGTTTATGAGTAATCAATGAAACAACTCCATTCTGGAGTTTGAACTGCCTGTGTACTATTAGCTGTTCCTGGATTTTCCATACTTACTTCTGAGCCATAGTGCTATTGTGTTATATATTGTCAGGATAAATTTAAACTCAAAGTTTCCAGGCCTTGTTTTTACCATGGAGTTAACTCAGGGTCTTACTTGGGTGTTATCTCTAACCTGACTCCTATTCACACATAAAACCCTCTGACTTGAGTTTGACTGTGCTTTCAACTGGCCCATCCTGGGGTATACATTGTCACTTGGGCTGGTAACCTGCCCACTTTGCATTGAGAACCCAGGCTAAATCACCTGAGAGTTGATAATCCTCCAATGCCTTCCCAGATTGTCCTGTATGCCCAGAACAGACAATTTTCCCCACAATTCACTGGAAAAGACTCAGAGGCCCATGGGATATGCCCCCAGAAGTCCCAATGCCTCACACAGTTCAACAAATCAATGCTAGTTTAAAACAAACAAACAAACACTTTGATTAATATTCAAGTCTACAGTCTCCCAATCTAAAGTCATCTTGATTCTCATTCATCTCTTCACCCCAGTAAGAAATATGTCAGTGGTTAAACATAGGATTTTGTTTTTTTTCTTACTCAGTGTTTTGTGAGGCGGCAAGACATTTCAGTATTTAGGCCCAAACAGACTGATTGTATACAATTTTATTTTTACTCTCTTTTTTTTTTTGGCCAGATGACAGCAACAGCTGAATAATACTGTTTTATTTTATAAACAACTTTTAAAAAATGAAGGTGCAAGAAATCTTTAAAAACAGATCAATTATATCTTAATGAGTTTGGTCTGAATTCTGTGGTCTCTATGGTCTCTACTCTATTTTCACTCAGGCTAGGATTTACATAGCATTTCATAGGCACCCAAATCCCACTGAATGGCAGGAAATGGAATTTAGGTGCCTAACTCCTTTAGTGTACATCTACACTTGGAGCTGGAGGAGTAAATTCCAGCTGGAGGAGATATACCCACACTAGCTCTGATCAAACTAGCATGTTAAAACTGGAATGTAACTGCTTTAGCATGAGAGGTGTGAGGGGCTAGACACCTGGAGAACACACCTACGGTCTCAGATGGGCATGCACTCGGACCAGCTAGCCCTTCCAGTCATTCATGTCCCACCATGGCTATACTTTACTGTCAGAAAACTAGCTTGATCAGAGCTAGTACAGGTATTTCTCCTCCAACTGGAATTAGCATCTCCAGCTCAAAGTGCAGACAAACTTTTAAACTCATCTGAAAATCCCAATGTCAATTGTTACCCAGGCAAATTCCTATGAGTAAAAATGGGAGTAGGAGACCTCAAGAACTTAGCCCAATAGTAATAACAATGAAAATATTTTAAACAGAAAATCCTCAAGAAATGTACAGGAAAATAGAGCTAATGGCATAAGAAATTAGGCCCTGACTCTGCATTAATTTAGGACTTCTGATATGCTCAAAGTTAAGCATACACCTAAGCATTGGCAGGATGAGAGCCTTTTTTTTTTTGAATAGGGAAGCAGGAAGAGCATGTCAACTGCAGACTGATGCATTCCACATTGATATATACTGAGAAGCTGTAAGGGCATTCATTTTCAAAACTTTTTTTTAACTCGTTCACTCTATATTAGTAGCAGCCTGGCACCAAACCAAATAGTATAAAACTTTCTTTTGAAATGCTCTTTATAAAATCTGACACAGAATTTGATACATATGAAGCTTTGAAGTGTGAGCTGAAGGACATTTTAGGAGCCATATATGAGAGCACTTGTTGTATGCCTGAGAACATTTCTTTTAACATTTGAAAGAAGCTACTAGACACTTTTTATATGCGAAGCTAACTTGAAGTATAACCTATGTATCTGCTGGATCTTAACCTATTTCCTGTAAGTGAAAAGAAAGAACATTTTTCATCATCCTACTCAATGTTCAAGAATCATTTAAAAAAAAAGCAAAACAAAACAGGAGTGAACATCCAGAAAAAATAATGGGGGTGAGAGAAGGGAAGTAGAGGCCAGATATATGTGGGAAGTAAAGGGAGTAGATTTATACATCAGCTCTCTGCTATCACTTCCTAACTGCACATATTTCAGCTGCCTTTTGTTATTCTTTGTTTCTGGAAACCATTCTGCTTTCTTGGTTGCTCTTCTGAGGACATGGGATAAATATGGAGAGCTTTAAAGATTGAGAAATTGGATAATCTAGGCTGAGTTTGTCCAGTCAGTTTCCTTCCTCAGATCATCATCTTTTTCTACTCACTCCTAGAAATATCTTGGAAATACCCTTGACTTTTTAAAAAGGTTTAGCCCTGCTGCTTTCTTCTCCTTTTAATATTTTCTTCCTTCTGTAGATGTATAGACTAGGAAACAGTCTGTCAGTTTAATACCTGGTATGAGGAGATCCTAACTTTGCTTTCTCTTCTCTCTTTAGACCTTCTCACTTGCTTACCACTCTGCTCTCATTGCTTTGGTTTAAGATTGTTAGCCTGGAGATATCTTTGAAATCTGTCTCTCATTTTATTTTTAGTCCCCTTATTGACACATTAGCCCCACAGACATGTTTATTTCTGGTGATTTATTATGCTGTGCCAAAGGGTCAGAACAATTAGGATGTTTACAAAAAACAAACTTTTCCATTTTCACTCCAAACAAGACCAGGATCAACATTAAAAGCAGATGTTTTCTCAACCCTGAGCCCTGACTCAGACTTGAGCTTTAAAAGACTCTCAGATATGATTTCCAAAACCTGAGAGTTAATGATCTAAAGACTTGACTCTTTAGAAGAAAGAGTGCTGGCTACAGATTGTAGGTTTCAAATGTTGGGTTTACAATTTACAAGCCCAGAAGGAAAGATATCTGACTGGGAAGTTACAGTAGATGATCATAGTGCTGCTGTGGTCATTTTTGAAGTAAATCAAATCCTCAAATAATTTAGGGCCTGATTCTGCCAGCATCACATCTGTGTCATAGTTCCTTATTCCATCACAAATAGTCCCAATGGGAGTACAGGTGGTAGAATTGGGTCCTTGTAAACTCCTTGGATGAAATGCTGGCTCCACTGACATCAATGGGAGTTTTGCCCTGATTTTTATGGGGCCAAATTTTAGCCCCTTGACTTTAATGGGACTACTTATGTGAGCACCTGCTCACCAATGTGCCTAGATTGCACAATGTGGTCCCTGCTGAACAACAAAATGAGGAAAAAGAATATTAGCTTGAAAGGAGTCTCTGAACTTTTACATGATATTGATTCCTGGTGAAAACAGCCAACACATATTCAACCCACAAGTCCTACAATCTCATCTTCAACATGATGATGCTATTCCTCACCCAGTCAGGAAAACTGTGGATCAGACATCTTTATTTACAGCTTTGTATCCTTGAATCTTAGTATTTCCTCTCTATTATTTGCCACTTTTGGTAAAAATACATAGATTATTTTGTACATATTACTGGAGCACCTAGGAACCATAGTGATGGACCAGGACCCCGTTGTTCAAGACACTAGTACAAACAGAGATTTTAGCAATGAATAAAATAAAATGTTTACAGAAGGGGTATTAATTTTGCTTCCCTTTTCCTGGCAAAATTTAGGACCAATGAGCTACTGTGCGGTTTATGAAATGTGACTACAACATACCATAATATGCAAACAACATACCATAATACAGGGGTGGCCAACCTATGGCTCTGGAGCCACATGCGGCTCTTCAGAAGTTAATATGCAGCTCCTTGTATAAGCACTGACTCCGAGGCTGGAGCTACAGGCACCAACTTTCCAGTGTGCCAGGGGGTGCTCACTGCTCAATCCCTGGCTCTGCAACAGGCCCTGCTCCCACTCCACCCCTTCCCGCCCCCTCTCCTGAGCCTGCCATGCCCTCGCTTCTCCTCAGAGCCTCCTGCATGCCATCGGGGCGGCTCCAGGCACCATCACACCAAGTGCATGCCTGGGGCAGCAAGCCACAGGGGGCGCTCTGCTGGTCATCGCAAGGGCGGCAGGCAAGTTGCCTTCGGTGGCATACCTGTGGAAAGTTCGCTGGTCCTGCGGCTTTGGCGGACCTCCCTCAGGCACGCAACTGAATCCACAGGACCAGGGACCTCCCGCAGGCAAACCGCCGAAGGCAGTCTGCCTGCCATGCTTAGGGCAGCAAAATACCTAGAGCCATCCCTGCATGCCACGAAAAAGCTGATCAGGAGGTACGGGGAGGAAGGGGATGGTGCTCATTGGCGGGGCTGCCGGTTGGCAGGAAGCTCTGGGAGGGGAGCTGATCGGGGGCTGCTGACGTATTACTGTGGTTTTTTGGCAATGTACATTGGTAAATTTTGGCTCCTTCTCAGGCTCACGCTGGCCACACCTGCCATGATATCCAACTCATGGCCTCAATCCTTTGCTGTAGCTGAGGATATAAGGGGGAGGATGAGGTGTAAAGATGGCTGTAAACTGTCTTTGTAACTCTGCTGCTTGGGGTTGCTACATTCCAGGCTAAACCCATTGAGAAAGTTTCTTGCCGGTTGTAAGGGGCTATTTTGACAGCCAGGGATAACAGGGGCACTCTTTTTTCCCACTAATGCCCCCAGTTCTGGCTTCAGGGATAGAGGCTGCAGCAGGAGCTGACACAGCAAATCTGTTCTATCTGGAGATTCCCCTGCACTGGAGAAATCGTCCAGAAGTTGGCTAAAATGGCTTTAGGGCAGCTCTGCATCACTGGAGCAGCAGGAAGTTTTCCCCTCGTGGTGAGGATCTGGCCCAGCTTGCTTTGGAATTTCTGTATTCTATCATCTACTTTAAGGTCATAGTTATTTAAATGTGAACACTCTTTTCCTCTCTGAATTTTTGAACTGTACACCACTGACATTTGTTGAAAACAGTCTTGGGTTTATTTAAAATGTCTTCCAGTTCTCACCCCTACAACCATCACTAACAAAGTCCATCAGAAGTGGGCAGTTGTCCACACATGCCTGGGTAGGATAAGGATGATTCTTGGAAACATGTTTCATTAGGGCACCAATCTTCATTTTATTTGGAGAAAATAGAATAAAATATTATTGTTTCATCAACTGGTATTTTATGGCCCATTGAACAGACAGAGTAGGAAACATCTTAATAAATAATGGCTTATGTACTATTTAACTGTGAATGTTGACTACTCATATAATATAAATTCTGTAAAGAGAGATGGTAGGTGCTACGTACACATAACGGACACTGCTCACATTTGCTCACCAATTACTTTGAGCGATAAACAAAATAATGGCAATATATTAATAATGGCAGCATACTCCCTTCTCTGTGTAAATATGCAGAACACTAGACCAATGTTTTTATTTTTCCCCTCATTTTTGTCCTGCTTGTGAAGGACACAGCATTGACAGCCTTTCAGTCTAAAATCCTCCATGTGTGACCAGGAAAAGAACAGCACAACCAGTGGTAGGGCAAGCTTTCCACACACTGCCTATCCAATCCTACCCTACATTTTGCAGGGCTAACATATCCTGTGAATTAGCGGATTTCATTCTTCAGTTCCTCTGCTAAAACTGTAAACAAGAGTGACAATGAGTACCAGCTGTGGGGTTCTTTTGTTTGTTTTTTTGTAATGTGGATACCTTTATCTTGCTCATTACACACACACTGCAAAAAAATCACTGGGTGGAAATAATTTTTGGTCCCTATTGGACTAGGTGAGGTTTGTGCCAGTGACATAAGAATGAGGTTATTTCCTACTAATAAGCCCATGAGCCTCCATTTTCTCTAGACATTCTCCCAAACAAAGAGCTGCAGGTCACAATTTCTTCGTCCTTCTTTGCCCCCACTTAATTACAAGTTTTATCATCACTTCTCTTGTTCTTACATTTCTACGGATGCTCCTCTCTAATTCATAAGATTGGTGCTGATTTTTTAGGAAATAATGCAGCTATACCTTCAAGGTGATCCTTTTTCAGAAAAATTTCATGTCAAACATATGATTGGCACCTTTTTATTGATTGTAGGGGATGGGTTGCCAGATTATCCTGCTGGTATATGGATGGTTCCCATATTTATTCAAGCAACTTAGACCTTTTCTACCACGCCATGTCACCTAGTAATTTATCTGATATAGTGACTATCTCTGTCTTCCTTTCTTTCTTCCTTCTTTCCCACTACTATATTAAGCTAGTATTAATGGTTTATTTAGTTAGTGATAGCTTGAGCTTTTAGCATAAAGTCCATAGCAAGGCATGGGGTGGAGATGCACCATACCCAGGGTGGGGTGGAGAGCACTAGAGACACTGTGGATCTCTGAGTTGTGATGTGTGGGGGGAGGGGAGGGAGGAGGGAGGAGATTCAGTTATTACATCCACATAATAGGAATACTATACTCTCTCACAGCATGACTAGATAGAACATGAACATGGTGGAACCCTTGCTCCATCTTCCCAACCCCTCTGCTCAGTTGCTCCTAGGGGGAGTAGCTGAGGTAAAGATCCTGTGCTCTCAGGAATGCAGGAACAGAAAATCTGGCTGTCTTTTACATGAATCACACAGATGATGGCAGGGGAGACCTTATTCCCGCCTATTCATCTGCACTTCTGCAAAAGTGAAAGGCACAATCCAACCCCTAATTACCTGAAGCAGCATCATGAGACCTAGAGAACTAGACTAAATTTCCAGACAGTTCTACCAGAATAGCTCTCAATTTTTTAACTCTAGTTAGTGCATGAATGGCACCTTACGCTGATCCATGGGAGTTGTGTGCTTTAAGAAGCTGATAGTTGCGGCATAATAAGTCACACATGCAAAGTCTCTGCATTATTTTCAGAAAGCAGCTCATGGGCTTAATGTTAGCACACCATCAGCCCTCAAATTTAGCATATTACGCGCTGTTTGCAAATTTAGTCCATCATGTCCTTTAAGGTTTATTATTATACGTTGTATTCTACTGCAGAGATATTTTCTCAAAGGGAAAAATAGAAGCCATCTATATTTTGCAATGGAAACTTAAGTTGGCATTATTCCAAAAACAGTGTAAATTAGCAGCAAAGCACACTGCAAACAAAGCTGACAGTCATTTGAAATATAAAACAGAGTGGCATTTTAGTAGCATGCGTACAGAACTGACAGATATGGCTTCATTCCTGGTTTCTGATGGCATAGATTTGTGTGGCATGCTTGCAATGCTCCCTCTAATTTTAGAGGGGTTTTGAATATTTTTTAATATTATTTATTTAAAACTTCTTGGTATCTGAACCAGTTTACCTGAATGGTGCTTAATGCACTTTTCAATTTGTAGCACGTCAATAATTTTCTGTATATTTCTGTACAGTGCTTATGTCCAGGTCCCTAATTACTGCCAAATTGCTATCTTGACATTTTCCTGAGCACTTCGGTTTAGAAGCCATTTGGATTCTACACGTGTGCGTGTTACAAAGTGATTGAAATGACAGTAGCACTCCGAGTGCTGAGCAGCAGATCTAAACACGTTTCAAATCAATCACTCTGAACGTCTTCTCATCTCCATTCACTTCAAAACCAGAAGCTGTATGCATTGCTAGTTGGCTAAGAAAACAACACTTAAAACTGGCACTTACGGCACAATGGTAGCTGTGTGCTTTCCTTCTCTCACGCAATCTGCCAAGCCAATCTTACCGTTTCTGCGGAAAAAAAAGACAACGACAAATCATACATTAGTGAAATGGGAGAGATTTTTAACTCTTGCCCAGAGCTGGAGTTAAGAGTAGCATAGTATAGTATATAGTAGTATATCGGTACATCTGTTTGGAAATACTGTTGACACCTAAGACTCTTCTTCAGAAAGCAATACAGATAGGGATGGAAGTTCCTTTTTTTTCCCTTCTAACTGTGGACTCCATTTAACCCCTACTGGCTACAAGCTAATGACAATGTGTGAGTGCAAATCTATCCATAAACATTTTCTGTTAGTGTGTAAAGTTCAAATCTGACCAGAAAAAAATAAATAATCAGATGAGTTTTTCAGCGTAACGAAAAAAGAAATCAGATCCATCACTCTCCCTTTGGCCATTTTTAAGAGCAATCCTGAACATTCCAGAGTATTGCATTAACTTTTCTTTTTTAATCGCCTCTCTAATTTATTCCCCATGCTATGTCACCTACAGTTACCAACTGGAAACCCAAGAATCAAAATAGCGCAGTATGAAAAAGAACACATTTCCAGCCTGACTGGAAGCAGACATCACATGTGGAGGAAACCCTGATTATAAGATGTCCACCTCAAATTTTCCTATGGAAAAGTCTAGGATACATCAGATGACATTCCAATTAGCACTCAAGCTTCAGGGTGTACATCTCAGTCAAATTCAAGCCAAATCCAAAACATCAAACTCTGTAGTTTGCCAATCATACGAAAGTAGAATCTCCTTCTCAATCAATTTCATTATAAGTTAGACCCAGGGTCACATAAAGGCAACACTCCCATACCCACCCCCTCAAGACACCTCTGGCCTTGCCCCCAAATTATGACCCAGCTCTCTACTTGAAATGGTGATGGAGTGAAAGGGGCAGCAGGATAGGGCTGTGTAATCTCTGACACAACAGCAGCAGATACCTCCTCTGCATGAGAGCTTCAGTGGTGACATCAACTGTCCCTCTCCTCTGTGGAGGCAGTGATGGTAACTGTGATATATCTGTTTGAATGCATAGGCTGGGCCAATTGTATTACTTTCCTGTCACACAGTCCTCGGCCGGGGTGGTGTTGGTTGAGAACCCCCCAGAACAGCAGGTCTTGGTGTAAACACCCCACTGTCATGCACAGGCCAGTTCTCCTTCTGCTGGCGCAAATGCAACTGTGAGAAAATGCAAATGCAAGAAAACACTGACTTTCTGAAATACATATGTGACAACTGCTGTTTACCGAAGGGGACAGTAACCACTGGAGCCAATGAGCCTTACCCCAGTCACATGGCAGGGCTAGTAACCCAGACCCATGTCAGACGACTGGAGTCAACTAATAAAGTTCAGTTGACTCTTACTAGCATTCACGTGTGAGTCACATATTTAGTAACCTAGTATGAAGCATATACAGTTTCTAGTAAGCTCCATTACAAAATATCAGATGGTGTTAATTTAATTAAAAATCAAAAAAGAGATGCAGGTAAGACTCTTAATCACTCCTCACTTACGATAGATTAGAGATGTCACCACACTGAAGCATATATCCCTTACAATCTTACACCTACAATTGTTCCATTTTCAGTTCTCCATGCAGTCTGTAAAGCTTGTCAAAATATATGGAAATGATGACAGTTTTCTAACACCAGTGTTGCCTACTCATGATTTTTTTGCAGTGATGGGAATTTAGCTGTGACTAGAGCCCCGTCTGGGGATGAAGAGAGATGTTCCAGCCCTGTAATGAATTTGAGGCCTGGATGCCTGTCCCATTTGCCTGCCTCCTGGGGTAGAGCAACCAATCACAGCTGCTATGGGAAAAGCAGCTTCCCCTCCCCCTCGACTCAGCATCCCAAAGCCATGCTCATGGGAAGAGAGGGGGAGTAGTAAGGTAAAGAGAACAGCAGCTCCCCTCCCTTCCTGAGAGCAATACTCTTCTGCTCCTCCCCCCATCCTCTTTCCTCTGCATCACCTGTCTTCAGAAAGGGGAGGAGGCAAAGAATTCCTGGAGCTGCCCCTCCTCCCAACCTGGAAGTGGGAGAGGTGACCCCACTGCAGCCCCCAACCCAAAAGACTGAAAAAGAGGGGTGAAGAACATCAGGAGGAGCAGAAGTGTGACTGAGAAAAGGGGGGTGAACTGTTGGAAAGGAGGGCTGAGGAAGGGTAGGGGCAGAACTGATTTGAAAGTTGGGGACAAAATTAATTTCTGGGCAGTGAATAGAGAGATGTGGGGTGAGAGCACCTGAAGCATGGGGCCAAAAATCTCTCTCTCTCTCTCTCTCTCACACACACACACACACACACACACACACACACAGAGCTCAAAAATCTGAAGACAGACCAAAACCCCACTATTTTAAACAGATATAACAATTAATAATAACATTAAAATGTACGTTTATTAACAGTATCGCACCAATAATATTAATAAATATATGTTACTATAAATGATACAGTAGTAAATTGCATTTAAGGTCTGACTCATGATTTTTGATGTCCTGAGCTTGGCAATGCTGAGTACAAAACTCGTGAAATTTTTCAAATAATTTCTGATAATCCCACCAAACAAAATGAGGAAAGGATTTTAAAGGAACACTATTAATTTCAAAATGTCATTTTATTATTAATATTGTGGTAGTGGCTAGGGAGGAGACAGCTGAGATTAGGGCCTCATTATGTTGTACATACATGGATTAAGAGACAGTACCTGTTCTCAAAAGTTTACAATCTTAAAAAGACAAGAAAATAAAAGAGTGGGAGAAAGAGTATTATCTCCATTTCATAGATGGGAAATGGAGACACAGTCATTAAGTGGTCTGCCCAAGGTCATAGAGGAAGTCTGCTGTGGAACTCAGCCTAGACCCATGCTTTTCTAAGTTCCATTTCAGTGCCTTAACCAACCTTTTTCTCTAGATCATTGTTTCCCAAACTTGGGACGTTGCTTGTTTAGGGAAAGCCCCTGGTGGGCCGGGCCGGTTTACCAATCGTGTCCGCAGGTCCGTCCGATCGCAGCTCCCAGTGGCTGCGGTTTACTGCTCCAGGCCAATGGGAGCTGCTGAAAGCAGTGCAGGCTGAGGAATGTACTGGCCGCTGCTTCCCACAGCTCCCACTGGTCTGCAGCGGCGAACTGTGGCCAGTGGGAGCTGCGATCAGCCAGACCTGCGGACGCGGCAGGTAAACAAACCGGTCCGGCCTGCCAGGGGCTTTCCGTAAACAAGCGGCATCCCAAGTTTGGGAAACACTGACGTAGATCTTTCTTCATTTCCATATGAAAGTCTCTTACCTACTATTTTTACATGTAAACTTACCACACAGAAATTGCAAGTGGTTAAATAAAATGTGGTCTCTTTATTTTTCAGTCTTATTTTTGCACTAGATATTTATTTGTATTGCAGCAGCACATGGAGGTCTCTATTAGCGATCAGGACCCATGTAAAATTAGAATGATGGTCCTCCTCCAAAGAGCTTATACAATCTAAGTAGCTAGTGTCCAGTCAGTTTCTTTTCTGTGCTGACAGTGAAATTCACTTAATCTTACATATTGGCATGGTGACATCACAGTTGTGCCTCAGAGGAATTCATGTGTACATAGGTACAGAGGAACAGCCAGAAGGTGTCTATTCACCACCCTAGGACTCCAGGAAGAGGCTGAAGGATAAAGGCTGGGATGGTGTCTCTCCTTTGTTGTTCCCCACATTGTTCTAGGGCAAATGAAATCCAACCAGCACAATCACCGCAGCATGAAGCTGCGAAAGGTAAACAATGTGTAGCAAGGTGACACAGGTTTTCTAGTCTCTCCCCAGGCTCTCTGCAGAATTGAGGGAGAGCTGAATGGGAAGGAAGACCCTATGAGTTATCAGTGGGGGTGCAGTAAGACTATGAGCCTCCCTGCCTGATCTCCACTATATCACAGATAAGAGCCATGCTGCGAACCCTCTCCTGCGTGAAAACATCAAGTGGGGATAACTAAGGTGGCTTTTAGGTGAAGGGAAGCATTGAAGCTCTCTCCCCTGCTAGTGCAACACACGTAATCACCAGAAAGAGAGAAAAGAATATTCAACATGCATGAAAAAGTGCAAAAAGAAGAAAAATCATGAAGTGGCAGCAAGTTGGGCACAAATTTTAAGATGCTCATTTTAATAACACTTTGAAAACATGGGAGATGTCAAGTTGATTGCCTTTGAAGACTATCATGAAAGATCAGATGTGGAGCTGGAGCACCAAGTTTGGCTCCAGAATAACACATAAAATGGAAAAAAAAAAAAGGAAAAAAATAATGCCTTCTGTGTTAAAATGAGTTCCCTTTACAGTGCATTGGTAGTCCTGCAGCCTTATAATTACAGCAGTTCTGCAGTGGATTCCACTGAACAACAAAGAGTGCCTGTTACAACAAAAACAAAACAAAACCCTTCCTGTTCCTACAGGTCAGGAGGAAATTTTGAAACACCTGGACTGCACTTTTTCAAGTGTCAAAATATAAGAGGAGTTCACATTCATCTACAGTGGCTTTTTACAGTGAACACATGCCAATTGCTCCTGGAACATTTCATTTGTCCCTTTTCCTGAGAACACTGAGCAGGGTGAGACATGGCGGAACCTGCTTGTTGAGTATAAACAGGCACTCAGAGTCTGGTTTTGTTTCTCCTTGAAACACACAAGACCAAGTATACTAATTAACATCATCACCACCAAAAGATGAAAGGAAGAAGGAAAATGAGTACAACTGTAGATGCTTTAAAAAAAATAAACTGTTCTCCCCTTCTGGGTTTAATATCACAGTAGGAATAAATCTGTTTTGATTAGCACCAGGCTAAGGATATCTTTGGAGGAGAAAAGAAAATAAATAGTATACATTTTTTTTAAAAAAAAAATACCAGCTTTAAACTGAAAAAAGTTATTAATATTGTCTTTATTACTTTTCCTTTTGTTATTGCTTCTTGAAATGGTAGGAGAGGTCTAAGAGTTATGGTCTGTTTTCCCCTTGATATTATAATGAGCCACTAGGGGAACTAGAAGCAACTTATTGTCACACAAATTATGGTAAGGGTATTTTTTCAGATTGTGTAATTAAGGGGAGGTAGTGCTATTGGCAACACTATTAGTCTTTAAATTCTTCACCACCTGCCTCAGAAAGCAGAGCATTGTAACTCCTCTTCTGTTTATTTCTAACCATCAAAAGCTATTATCTTTTTGTTTACCATAAATCAGGGGTAGACCATGAGTGCTATCCAGCTTTTCAGGACTTTGGATCTGGCCTGAGGGATTGCCACCGCCGTGGAGCCACGGGCCCTGTACTGCAGCTGGAAGCGGCCAGCACCATGTCCCCGCAGCCCCTGGGGTGGGGAGGAGACAGAGGGCTCTGTGCGCTGCTCTCGCCTCCAGGCACCACCCCCACAGCTCCCATTGGCTGGAAACGGAGCTTCTGTTCCTCCCTCCCCCAGGGGCCACAGGTACATGATGCTTCCAGCAGCAGGGAGCCTGCCTTAGCCTGGCTGCACACCACTGCTACCCCAGAGCTGCTCCAGGAAAGCAGCGCTGGCCCAGAGCCCACACCCCAAAACCCTTCTGCATCCCACACCCTGACCCTGTTGTACCCCTCCTTCACCCCAATACCTTGCTGTCAGCCCCCTTGTACACCCAGCACCTCTCCTGTGCCCCAACCCCCTGCCCTGAGCCCTTGCTGCACACCGCACTCACTCCCACATCCCAACCCCCTGCCCCAGTCCTACATTCATGGCCCTGCATGCAATTTCCCTACTCAGATGTGGCCCTGGGGCCAAAAAGTTTGCCCACCCCTGCCATAAATAGTGCCTCTGACTCACTTTGTTTTTGCGAACCTGCCTCACAATCCCAATATAAATGTATGTGGCTACCCACTGTGGGAGAACAGCAGTGCATTGCAATGGTGCACAACCCATCATAAAGAAATCTCCCAACATTTACAACTTGAAACAGTGCAGCTATATCATTTCAAGAAGTGATTTTGTTAACTCTCAGAAGGTAAATATATTGGGCCTGATCCGTGTTTGATCAGAAGCTCTCTATGGGAAACCCATCTGCTCCAGGAATTGGTATTGATAATGCTATAGAAGTTATAATATCAGTACCAGACGTAACTGAATAATTGCTGTTGTGGGCACTGTGCTAGAGAAGAAGCTGTCTTTTAGGTGTGATTTAAAACAGAAGTCATGTTGACTCTTACACTAGATGCCCAGTTATTATACTTGGGGCATGTAAGAATCCCATAACATTTTTTGCAAGAGGAGATTACCATCCTTATGTGCTCATCTAATTACAGTGTGCAGGTTTGACTGGATATGATATTGTTACCTCCTGTCCTAAACTCTTGCATACTGTTTCTGTGCACTTGTTATCAGCTGCTATGTTACACTCGATAATTCTCTCAATTTTGATAGTGGGTAAAATGATTAGACTGGACTGATGGACAAAGTGTTTATACATTTTTCTAAATGATATAAACACTTTGGGATCCATATGGATGAAAGAAGTCCTCAACATTTAAGGCCAGTAACATATGATAACTCCATTCTTGTACTCCGCACGTTTGTCTTCTACAAGTTTTTGTGCTGGAAAAAATGTTTTTGACTAATATTGATTACATGTAAACTATATTCTCAAGTATCAGAGGGGTAGCTGTGTTAGTCTGTATCCACAAAAACAAGGAGGAGTCCGGTGGCACCTTAAAGATTAACAGATTTATTTGGGCATAAGCTTTCATGGGTAAAACTCCATGCATCTGAAGAAGTGGGTTTTTTACCCACAAAAACTTAAGCCTAAATAAATCTGTTAGTCTTTAAGGTGCCACCAGACTCCTTGTTATTTTCTCAAGTAATTTTCAGTTGGTAAGCATTTGCTCAGAAAAGTGATCCTCAGAAATGATTTCCTTGTGATTCTTTTGCACTTTAAATATTCCTTTCCTCCCCATCCCCCATGCCTACTTGAAAAGTAAAAGCACTCAAAGCCTAATTCATCTTCTTGCTTTGGCACATAGCTGGAATCCAACTGAGTGAATGTAGTCTAAGCATAGAAACAAAAGCAGCAATGTAGGGAATGCATGCACCTAGCAGGGATCTAAAAGCTTCCATTTTTAAGCTCCAACAACAGTATAATGATCTTAGTGATATTACTGTGCTACGAACAGAACAAAAAAAGCGATGGTCACTTTATGCCCTATTAATAAGCCTGCCCTATAATTTTCAAATGCTATCTACACATGGCATTTGCTTGAAGGCAGAGAGCCATATTGCTGAACTTTACAGCTTTTCCTTCACTGACCTGTACTGTTCCATTGCCATAAATGGGAGATGAATTAGAGTACAGCTATTTGTTCCAAAGAGAAATTTATTCTTTTCTGAGAATACCAGGAAGAAATAATGTGTGCTTGTCATACATATACTCACATAGCATGTTTGAAGCAGAAGCCAAATATTTACTGTGCTGCCTTTCCCCCCAATTCTTATTGTCTAACTTACAGAGGGTTTTTAAATCTTTTAATTAAACCTAGAGTCTAATTGCTTGGCTCCCCATAATCCACTTAATCTCTAGCTTCACCAAGGCATCAATCAAGGGAAGCTCAAATTACTAGCTAGAACCAAGTAAAGATATTAGAATATGGCTGTTTAGGGCCCTATCAAATTCCTGGCCATGAAAAATGTATCACGGACCATGATATCAGGTCTTTTGTGTGCCTTTACTCTATATTACACAGATTTCGCAGGGGGAGACAAGTGTTTCTCAAATTGGTGGCCCTGACCCAAAAAGAAGTTGCTGGGGGGGCAGCCACAAAGTTATGTGGGGGGGGAGCATGTCGCGTTATTGCCACCCTTACTTATTCACTGCCTTCAGAGCTGAAGAGCTGGAGCAGCAGCTGCTGGCCAGGAGCCCAGCTCTGAGGCCAGTGCACCAGTAAGGGTGGCAATACCATATCATGCCATCCTTATTTCTGCACTGCTGCCTGCAGAGCTGAGTGGCGGCTGCTGATTGAGGGCTTGGCTTAGCTCTGCAGGCAGCAGCACAGAAGTAAGGGTGGCAATATCATACCAGGCCACCCTTACTTCTGCACTGCTGCTGGCGGCGTCTCTGCCTTCAGAGCTGGGCCTCCCAGTCAGCAGCCGCCATTCTCCAGCTGCCCAGCTCTGAAGGCAGTGCTGCTGCCAACAGCAGCACAGAAGTAAGGGAAGCAGTACTGCAACCCCCCATCTCCCCCCAGTAACCTTGCAACCTCCCCCATCTCCTTTTTGGATCAGGATCCCTACAATTATAACACAGTGAAATTTCAGATTTAAATAGCAAAAATCATGAAATTTACTGTTTTTAAAATCCTATGACCATGGAAATTGCCAAAATGGACCATGAATTTGATAGGCCCCTAGCCACAAATTAGTTTAAAAAGAGACACATGACTTACTTGTACTTTTTATTATACAGGGTAGGTTTGTTTCTTTGTGTGGGGTTTGTTTTGTTTTTCTGTCTTACAGAAACAAGCTCACTGCTTTCTTTTTACATATTTAGCTACAGTCCACCCCGAGTGTAAACCCATTGAAGTCAATGGAGTTACATCAGAGATTAATTTAGCCCTGAATGAATTAAAGAAGAAAAGGCTCAGATTTCAAACTCTCCACTTTGTCAAAATAGGTCACCACCACTTAGTAGTTGCTCTTAAAAATATTTTTCTATCACAAGAAAGAATTTCAATACATAGTAGTTGCATCTATCTGCATTCACCCTAGTAATAACAGCCACCGTGTATTGATTGAGATGGTTCTTCAAAGAATGCCATAATGCATTCAAAACCTAAGAATAAGCATTCCCAGAACTTTGCTAGAGGTGATTGAGATAAACATGACATTACTAAGGAAAACATGTTATCAAAATGCATGTACACCCACATTTGGAAGTTATTCAACCTTACTAGGGGTCATTTAAGATTATTCTATTAGCAAGGTTGATTATTATGTGTAATATAATTGGAGCCATGACACTAGACAGAAATTTTCAATGTAACAAATGAGAAAACATTCATTAATAGCAATGCAAAGGTAAGTAAATGGATATCTAATCTATTCTTTAAGAGCCACCCAAGATGTATAACATCATGACTGAATCCTGTGGAAATTCAACACATTCAGTAACTTGCTGGTGCTCCTCCAAGACATACTGAACATCCTTAGAGGTACAAAGTAAATGAAAGCAATTAATTGGCCTCAGATCTCCAAGTTAGAATGAAACCGACACTTGTAAATTTAAATAATCTTCTGTCCTAAAATTTTGTATTTTAAAGTAATAACAACAAGTAAATTTATAACAATAACCACCACTTTACACAAGACAGAAAAGAAATATGAGGGAAAGAGGGTCATGACTGGCAAGGACAAGCAATGTTGATGGGAAAATATCATAAATTGATCTCATTCTGTTGGTATTGCCACAAAGCCTGATAGAATTGTCCAGATTGGATTAAAAGAAACTGTGGTGATGTGTCCCCCCTTCTCTGCCCTATCAAAGTCAAAGAGAAAGAGAGAGAGAGAGTGTACAATCACAGACTTCAATCTAAAAATTATGAACTATATTTACATTCATAGGGCACATGTAAAAAAGGTACCAATGTCTTTTGGACATGACTAGCGTGATTTTGATAGCAATAATCTATCTCAATTTAGTGTCTATTCTCCTCCGTGAAAGATAAAAGGTGAGAAGAGAGCTGAAGAGAAGCAGAAAGTACATGAACTGGTGAGCATATATACTGTAACAGATACCCACTGTGAAGGACAATTCAAGCCAGTTTCCCAAAATCCTTTCAGTAGCATTACAATTGATGAATATCTTGTGCTTATTCTGATCTCACAAGGGTTTTATATTGGTGCCCTTCCACTAACTCTGACAGAATTCCTCGTGATTTATGCTGGTGTAACACAAAACAAAATCATGTTCCCTATCTTTCTTTTTCTTTCTGGTAAATTGCCAAATAAGATTTTCACTTTTCAAACTCCAGATCAGCCATTTAAAATCAAATTACTTATGTCATCTTCTATCTAATGATGATGGAGAACAATGGCAGAAACAAAGTGTTACTTATCAAACCCTTTCAAGCAAGTATTAATTCAGTCAAATTAAATCCAAAATTTTAAACCCTAGAAAGCAGTAGGTTGTCTAGACATTTTCAGCTGGAGGGCAAGAGGAACCAAGTGGCCACAATCAATCAGTGCTGTGGGGCAGATTATCTAGCCTGCTCTAGTAGCACCACTCAGGCAGTACTGGGGGAGGAGAGACCACCTTCACATCCCTTAACAGGTTTCTCATGGCTCCTAGGCTCTCCAGTAGACTGCCAGCTAGACTACAGAGGACCTGGGAGTCTCCAGGCTATGAAGGTCACAGTGCTTGTTCACTGCCTGGCTCACTAGTGCCCCAGATAGCTGATTCCTGGATTGCCAAACTTCCTGGCTAGCAGCCTTCCCAGGCAGCATGGAACAGTGGCCAGCTAGAGAACTAGGCAGCCCACCCATCCAACAGGTAGCCAACAACCTAAAAAATTCCATTTTTGTTCTGTTATGGATTTTTTTTCTGAAAAATTCTTCCCATAAAAAAGTTTGTCGTTTTTGACTTCTTGTCCCAAGTTGAGATGAGAAAACATCCAGAAACATTTCTTTTGTAGGAAAGGATTTTCATTTTCCAGCCAGTTGTAGGGCCATAACCAGTTATTGGTTCTCATCTTCTCCTGTTTTCCACACCTGCTGAACTGCCCTTGACGGTGGTGATAGAGGGTACCCAGCCTTTGCTATGCAGTCCCCAAGCAGGGCCACACCATTCCTATTCTGCTTCCCTGAGACTCCAGTGCATCTGGCAGCAAGCCTCCAAACCCAGACAGACCAACTTGTGCTAACGGGGCTAGAGCTAGCACATTAACAGCAGCTGTGCAGACATAGCAGACTGAAGGGGGCTCAGGGCAACCATCCAAGCTCAGATCCAGAGGGCAGGGTGAGTTGGAGTTTATGTGGCCAGCCCAAGCCACAACACCTTCACAGTGATTTTATTTATTTATTTATTTATTTATTGCACACTAGCACAAGCCCCACTAACACAAGTCTGTGTACCTGGGCTGTGAGGCTCACTCCCAGCTGCAGTGTAGATGTAATCCAGCAGCACAGGAGGCTATGGAGCAGTCTGAACTACTCTCTCCTTTCTGCACGATGCAGCAGGCAGCCAGAGAGGGAGTTGAGCTGATGACCAGGAGAAACAGGAGAGTAGCTGCTCAGAGGCCACATACCGGAGCCTGGGGCAATAGAAGAAGAAGTGGGAAGGAGTTTTGGAGGCCACATTTCAGCTTAAAAACATGGCTTAGGGAGCACTTTTTCAATTAATAACCTAATCCAAATTTTCTTAACACTGTCTCTCTCAAAAGCCAGCTTTTAGAACCCTGTGGACACCCTGATGCTAGAACATAACTTCCTTTGTGATGCAGTAAATATATAGAAGGCTTCTATTAGAAATACTCAACATATTAGGATCACAGTTGTCACTTGGAGTTAAGTTATGAGTTCAGGAGATCAGACTAGATGATCACAATGGTCCTTTCTAGCCTTGGAATCTGTGACTCTCCATGGACTGCTAATAGTAACATTATGACAAGTGAACCAACAATCTATATGCTGAGATAATTTGCTGAAATATTACATCTGAGAAAGCAGTGTTTCTTCAAATGGCAAGGGAATTAATCAGCTGGGATAATAAGTAGCTCGGCAGTGCCATACTGGGGCCTTTACATAGACATGGTGCAATGATGTGGTAGCAAAGTCTAGAATGTGATAAACACAGACTTTGTCAGTGCTAATCATTTAGAAGAGGTGGTTTATTTTGTTCCCACCTGGCATTAGGTTACAACTGGTGGGGAAATTATGTGTGAGTTGATTGTAAGACCAATCAGAGTTTGTGAAACTGAAGCTGCCTTCTCCGTATTACCGGTATATGTCTTAGTCTGTCGTCTAAATTGTTTGTGGCAAGAAGAATATTATTTACCTAGTCCTCACATTATGTTTGAATCTTTATACTGTAATTCAGAAAGAATTTGACATCTTTTTCATAGAAAAATGTTTTTTATTGGAAAAAAGGGGTTTTATCAATTTTTTAAAATAAAAATTTCAAAATAAATATTTCAGGGAAAACACCTTTTGTTCAAAAAAAATCCCCTCCCAAGAAAAAAAAATGTGATCCAAAAATTCCAAACAGTAAGAAGTAAGAGAAAGTAACACTTCTGTTTTTAAAAGTGTTATTTTCTCTCCCTTTTTACTTTTAGCCATTTTATTTTTAACCTTTCCCCCTACTCTTTGTTAACACTTAAAAGTGAAAGTATTCCTTTTTCTATGAAAGTAACATTTTCAGCAGTTTTACTATTTTCCAACTGACAAAACTTGAAAAACAGTGTGGCAAACCATTTTTTTTCCACAGCAGGAAAATCCGAAAACTTATTTCCCATATGAAAATTCACACGAGAAAAAAATCCCATTTTCTGGCCAGCTCTAGAAATAATTATATACTGTATGTAAAAAATAATATTGAAAGTTAAAAATATAATTGGCAATACTACAAATTAGAATAGATAAAACAGCAAGAGTTAGCATAACTGTGAAGTATTTTCTATTTAAAACAAAACCTAAACAAAAGAGCAAACAAACAAAACCATTTTTATTGCATCTTCTGCTGTATAAACTTTCTAAATGAATATTGTGTCAGTTAGTGCAAGTGACTGAGCAAATACTTGTTTGTAATATTGTGTGGATTCTTCACTTCCAAGAGGGACTATATAATTTTCTCCTCAATGTATAACTTGGACGCCTACCAAACATTAATTAATTCATCCTCATAACATTACATGAGGTAGGAAAATATTATTATACCCATTTAATATATGGGGAACTGAGGCACAGTGACATTAATGACTCTCTCAGTTTGTGGCAGAGCTAGGAATTGAGTGAAAGTCCAGTGATTTTCATAAGACTATCCTGTCTCTACTTGTGTGAAACTTTTTTCTGATTTTTGCTATTCAAATATGCAATTGGGTGCTGTTCAAACTGTTAATGTGTAGCTGTGTGACTAACTTTGGTGGTAACATATAGTAAAACAAACAATGAAGACCTGATATATTGTATACAGGGGACCCATTATTGCTAAATAGAGAGTCACAATAGTGCAGATATTTAGAATGGCAAAGGATGACATTGAACTGGAAGAACAGGAGGCCTAAGAGTGTGGCTTTAGCAGAATGCTCTCTACTCTTCCAGATAACAAGTAACAGAATCAGGAGTGTAGGACTGGAAAGGATCTCAGCAGGTCATTTAGTCCAGTCCCCTACACTCAAGGCAGAGCTAAGTAATAATTAAACCATTCATGACTGGTGTTTATCTAACTTGTTCTTAAAAACCTCCTATGAAGGAGATTCCATAACCTAGTGAATTTGTTCCAGTGCTTAACTACCCTGACAGTTAGGAAGCTCTTCCTAATGTCCAGACTAAACTCCCCTTGTTCAGTTTAAGTCCATTGCTTCTTGTACTAGCCTCAGAGATTAATGAGAAGAATTTTTTTTACCCTTCTCCTTGTAACAACCCTGTATGTACTTGAAAACCGTTAGCATGTCACCCCTCAGTCTTCTCTTCCCCAGACTAAAACAAACCTTCCCCCCCCCCCCAATCATCCCTCAGAGGTCATGCTTTCCAGACTGTTAAATCATTTTCGTTACTCTCCTCTAGACTTTCTCCAATTTGTCCACATCTTTCCTGAAATATGGTGCCCAGAACTAGATGTAATACTCCAGTTGAGGCCCTATCAGTGCAGAATAAATTGTAAGAAGTGTTTCTTGTGTCTTGCTTACAACACTCCTGCGAATATATCGCAGAACAGTTTTCCTTTTCTTTTTGCAACAAGGTTACATCGCTGACTCATATTTAGCCTGCAATCCACTATAACCCCCCAATCCCTTTTTATATTCCTCCTTTCTAGGAAGTCATTTTCCATTTTGCATATGTGCAATTGATTGTCCCTTCCTAAATGGAGTACTTTGTATTTGTCCTTGAATTTTTTCCTATTTACTTTAGACCATTTCTCTAGTTTGTCTAGATCATTTTGAAAGTTACTCCTATACTCCAAGTGCTTGCAACCCCTCCCAGCTTGGTATTGTCCACAAACTTTATAAATATACTCTCTATGCCATTATTTAAATAATTTATGAAGATATTGAACAGAACCAGACCCAGAACCGATCCTTGCAGGACCTCACTCAATATGCCGTTCCAGCTTGACTGTGAACCACTGATAAATATGCTCTGGGGAACGGTTTTCCAACCAGTTATGCACCAACATTATAGTAGTTCTATTTTGGCTATATTTCCGTAGCGTGTTTATGCACATGCAAGACAGGATCAAAAGCCTTACTAAAGTTAAGTTATACCATATTAACTGCTTCCACTTTATCCACAAGGCTTGTTACCCTGTCAAAGAAAGGTATCAGGTTGGTGTGACATGATTTGTTCTTAAAAAAAAATCAGTGTTAACTGTTACTTATTTTATCATCTTCTAGATATTTGCAAACTGATTGGTTGATTTGCTTCATTATCTTTCCAGGTAGTGAAGTTAAGATAGCTGATCTGTAATTCCCTGGATTGTCCTTATTACCATTTCTATAGATTAGCACTAAATTTTCCCTCTTCCAGTGCTCTGGAATCTCTCCTATTTTGAGTTTTTGAAGATAATTGCTAATGGATCAGTAAGCTCCTTGAATATTGTAGGATGTATTTCATCAGGCCTGCCAACTTGAAGACAATAATTTTTAACTTTGTCTTTCCCTATTTTAGCCTCAAATCCTTCCTCAGCTTCATTGGCATTCACTATGTTAGTCTTCCGATCACTGCAAACTTTTTTTAGTGAAAACTGAAATAGAAAAGGCATTTAGCACTTCTGCCATTTCTATATTTTCTGTTATTGTCTTTAATTCCTCACTGAGTAATGGGGCTACCCTGCCCTTGGTCTTCCTATTTCTTCTTATGTATTTGTAGAATGTTTTCTTGTTACCCTTTAAGTCTAGCCAATTTAATATTATTTTGTGCCTTGGCCTTTCTAATTTTATCCCTCTGTGCTTTTTTTTGTTTGTTTGTTTGTTTGTTTTTTTGGTTTTGTTTGTTTTTTGGATTTTTTTATATTCATCCTTTGTAATTTGACCTAAGTTCCTCTTTTTGTAGGACTCTCTTTTTGGAGTTTCAGATTGTTGATTATCTCCTGGTTATGCCAGGGTGGTCACTTGCTGTCTTTCATACACAGCGGGATAGTTTGCTCTTGTGACCTAAGTAAAGTCTTTGAAAAATTACCAGCTATCAAACTGGTTTTCTCCTTAGATTTTCTTCCCATGAGATCTTACTACCAACTCCCTAAGTTTGCTAAATGGTGTAGTTTCAATGAATACTTATAACTAGAGTTGAGATTAGTTCCACTGCATGGTCTTTCTGAAACCAGAAAAACAAAGAAGCAAAATTTAGAATGAAATCTAAATTTCAAACAGGTGTCCTTTCGTGAATGTTCTCCAAATGATGAGATGATGAATGAATTAGTATTAAGACTGTTAGAAGATGATTTGTGTGGCATCCTAAAAATAAAAATGTGGATAGACAGACTTAGGCGATAACGAAATGTACACCAGGGAAAAACTAAGAACTAGACTATGTCACTTAAAAGGACTGCCTTTTTTTTTTTTTTAAACAGGTCTGTCATCTTGTCATGGACCTATTGGTACCTAACATCTGGGTGCAATGACACCTTGTCCTATTTTATCTCATCATACTGCTCTTGCAGTGTGATGTTTTATTGGTGATGTTTCAGAGCAACGACATATCATCCACAGAAATAAATTTATAGGGCCAGATTCACTGAAGCAGGTCCAGAAAGTTTTAAATTAAAATTCACTCTTCCAGCCTGTTCTCTTGTATGCTCTGTTGTTATCTCATTCAAGCTTAAAGAAAGGCAGATGGCATTCCTGGTGCCTGCGCTCCTTTGGGGTTTCTATCATGAGTGGACAGATTCAAATCCACCAGTAACTGAACAGCAGTTCCTACAGCACACATTGAGAAGGATGTAATGAATCAGTATATTCCCTATGTCCTGTCAGTATCTGTTAGCAAATATTAACCCTTTTCATTCATTCTTTCTTTCTGTATATTTGATTCATTTATATATTAACGATTCTTTAGAATCTTTAGCTTCAACAAAGAGTATGTCTGAATTCTAAGACCCAGAACACTGGTCCTTGACCAACACGTAAGTTTATTCAGGAATATTTATGCATTATATGCTGTATTTTAACAATCTTGGGTGCCTTCATGTCTTTAAAACTCCAGATATCCTTGGAAACCATCTCCTTAACATATCTATAAGCTTACATATGAATATATAGACTTGGAAAACTAATAAGGGATGATTGTTACAGCAGATGTGTCCTTTGGGGAATCAACAGGGAAGAATGATTGTGGAGTAAGAAGGGTCCACAGAGATATTATCTTGAAGAATTGTTAGTCCTCTCAGCTGTAAGTAATCATGCCTTCGCATGTAAATCAGGTAAACTGAGAATGTATAGAAATGTTATAAGAACATATGTTTCTTTGACAAAGAGGTATTCTTTGTCTATAACCCTATATAATGACACTGGTATGGGAACTTATTGGGGAAATGGAAACTGTGTCCCTTCAGATACAGTGAAGGAGAGAGACAGAGACAGCTCTTAATGTGACAACAATGGGTGATAATATATTTATTTATTTCTGTATTCTATATAGTGCTGTACTAATCTCTGATTGATCATCTTTGATTAAAGCATTCCAATTGACCCTATTATTTGAGAGTCTTGAGTCGTTAACTCAGACACACAACAGCCCCTTTCATAGCCAGTGCTCACTTAATTTTGTGACTTCACTAGTCTAAAACTTTGTGGTGTTTAGATGTTTCTTATGATTATTAGTACTGGGAGTACTGGCTGTTGGGAGTCTGAAAGGACATGAAACAGGAAGGAGGAGGGAGGAGTTGAGGAGGCAGAGTGGGAGTTACAGAGGGTGCAACAGCAGCTTGGAAAGGAGGTTTCCACTTTATTTTTAAACTCCTGTTGAAGTTTGTTAGTACCTTGCCTAGTTGATACAACATTTTGGCGACAAGGATGGATCTTCTGCCTCTGAACCTATTTGCACCCTTTCTGCAAAGCCCAGGTGAGCCTCCAGTTGCTTTTACTGCCTGGATCCATATGTTTGAGACTTACCTACTTGCAATCCGTACTACAGAGATTCTGAAGTAAGAAAGCGTGCTCTGCTAATCCACTGCCTTGGAGCAGAAGGACAGCGTATATTTCACATATTCTTCCTTGCAGATGATAAATATGAGACTGCACTCACTGCATTAAAGAACTTTTTTGTGCCAAAAGTGAATGTAGTAGCTAATCACTACAGATTTCACCAGCATGAGCAGAAACCAGGAAACCAGGGAGACTATAATGCAGTATATTGCTTCCCTGAGGAGTCTGATTGTAACTTGTGACTCTGGGACTATGGCAGATGAGATGATTAGAGACCCGCTCATTGAGAAAACAACCATGCTTTGTGTAAGTGAACACTTACTTCTAGAACCACAACTTACACTAGAAAAAGCAATAACCATTGCTACTCAGATTGAGTCAGCTACAGCTGAAGCCAAAATAATGAGCAGGGACACAGGAGGCACAGTCCACACTGTGACTCCTTTGCCGAAAAGTTCACTATTGCTGCAGACAAACAATTGCAGGAAGAAAACTAATGAAAAGCCACTGAATCAGCAAATGCAAAATACAGTAAAAGCATGCTTTCATTGTGGATCCCCACAACACCTTTCAAGCTACAGAGGATGTTCAGCAAAAGTAGATCAGTGCAATCACTGCAAAAAAGATTGGGCATTTTACTAAAGTATATCACAGTAGCCAATTCAATCAACAGGTGCATGCAGTTACAATACCAGATGTTACTGTGCTGAGCGTGGACAAAACCACTACTGCACATGTTCCAGAATAGATAAAGTGCACTGCAAATGTTTCCACCATATCCTCAGGCAAATCACACTCTATTCAGCTAATACTGGACACTGGCTCAGTGGTATCTATACTACCTGATTCCATTTATTTGTATTACTTTAAAGATGTGCCTCTTACTGAATCCAAACTTCAGTTGGTGTGCTATTTGAAAAACCATATTCCAATACATGGCTGCCTGCCAGCAATAGTTATTTTTGGTGATTGCTGTGTAACTGCAGAGTTCTACATTGTCCACAAAGGCACTCCTATCCTTGGCAGAGATGTATTGGCTGCTTTAAATCTCAGGATAGTTAATGGACGAATTGATCTTCCTCAGCAAAGCACTCTTGCAGTACACACACCAGTTTCAGCTACGACTCAACATCAGGTTGAGGAGAAACTTGGCTGTGCTTATGGGTTTCTGCATAAAGTTAAAATGCAGAATAATGTGATGCCTGTATGACAGAAATTATAGCGCTTACCATTTTCAGTCAGGGAAGTTGTTTCAGAGGAACTTAGAAAACTTGTTCAAAATGACATTATTGAAGAGATTAACTCCTTGGAATGGGTTTCACCTATAGTGGTGACACAGAAGAAGGGTGGAGACATTCGCCTTTATGTGGACTTAAGGGAGCCAAATAAAGCTATTGTGATTGACAGCCATCCTCGTCCTCACATAGAAGAAATATTTCCAGAACTCTGTGGAGCAAAGATGTTTTTTATTCTTGATTTGCAGAGCGCATACCACCAGGTTATGTTGCATGATGATAGTAGAGACCTCACAGCATTTATTACACGAGGGACTATTTCGTTTTAAACGTATTTCATACGGTCTCACATCAGCCCCAAGTGCCTTCCAAAAAATGACATTGATTCAGAAGAATCAACATGGAGTCCAGTGCTATTTGGATGATATTATCATGTTTGGAAATTCTACAAAGGAGCATGACAATAACCTGCAGCCTGTACTAAACTGCATCAGCAAAACAGGCCTCAAGCTCAATAGGTCCAAATGCAAATATAGACAAACTGGACTCTTTCTGGGGCATACAATTTCACAGGCTGGACTAAAAACTGATCCAGATCATATCCTGGCAATTTCAAATGTTCCTCCTCCAACAGATTTGCAAACCTTACATTCCTTCTTGGGTCTTACCTCCTGGTATGCAAAATTCATTCCCAATTATGCTTCTGTCATTGAACCATTATGAGAATTACTATGGAGAAGTTCAACCTTAGTGTGAACAACGGATGCACAAGCTAGTTTCAAAACGGTGAAAGTCTTGATTGTACATAGTCCAGTACTTGCACTATTCAGTCCTGTATTGTCCGCAATTGTAACTACTGATGATTCTGATAATGGACTTGGGGCTGTCCTCACACAACTTCATGAGTACAACACAGGAAGGATTGTTGCATTTGCTTCAAGGACACTAAGTAATGCTGAGAGAAAATATTTTACAGTCGAAAAAGAAGAACTTGCTTGTGTCTGGGCTACTGAAAAATGGAGAACTTACCTGTGGGGCTGCACGTTCAAGTTGTGTACAGACCACAGCCCTTTGATGATGTTGCTCACCACGAAAGGACTGGGAAGAGCAGGATATTGTATTGCTAGATGGTCTGCCAATGGAGAAATCGAATGGTTTAACAGAAGTTTGAAAGAGTTTGCAAACAGCTAAATTGGAAGGGTGATCATGGATACCCTTCACTACTGATTTCTTGCAAGCATACTGGGCTACAAGACATGCCACAACGCAAAGATCACCTGCCGAGTTAGTGCATGGGGAAAAGATGAATACTAAACTGAACATTGCTGGATTGTTAAAGGCATGACCTGAGGCCCCAACCGAGCATGATGTGAGAAACACAGTTGAACAGAACCAAGCAAAGTATAAGGCTTTCACAGACAAGCAGCAGGGTGCTAAGGAACCAAAGTTTGAGTGTGGTTCCTTCATTAAAATATGAAAACCTGGAATTTTATGCAAAGGGGACCATATATTCACAGCTCCTCTTAAAGTCATAGAGAAGACGGCACCTTACACCTATCAACTTTCTGATGGGCAGTTATGGAATACTTCTTATCTTGCACCTGCCTATGCACCAATAGGAGATTATGCCAACACTCAGTCTGCACTGGATGACTTCACCATAGTATCAACACAACAAGACATTACATTGGAACCAGGGCTTGAGAGATGGCCTGTCAGACCCAGACGACTACCTGTCTGGACTACAGACTATGTGATGTAGTATCTATAGTGTTTTCAGTGTAATATTTCTGCCAGTAGTATAGTGCCTTGTTTCCTATTTGTTCCTGTGGTTATAGCAACAATGTTTATTTTAATTCGGAGAGCTTCTTAAGAGAGGAGAGAATGTGGTGTTTAGATGTTGGTTGTGATTATCAGAACTGGGAGCATTGGCTGTTGGGAGTCTGAGGATAGGAAACAGGAAAGAGGGGAAGGAGTTGAGGAGGTAGAGTTACAGAGGGTGCAGCAGCAGCTTGGTAAAGAGGTTTCCACTTTAAAAATAAAGTCCTGTTGAAGTTTGTTATTACCTTGCCTGGTTGATACAACAAACTTCTCCGTCAGAGGATGCAAATTTTCTCCAACTACAGTGCACCCACCTGTTCAACATGGACTCTTGGCTGATTTTAGTCCATAGCCTTGGATGTATAACTCCATATTCCACAAAAATATGTAAATATTATGGCTCTGATATCCGATTTCTTAGAAAAAGTAAATGCAGTAGATCTAACTCATCTGGATTTCAGTAAGGCATTTGATACAGTTCCACATGGAAAATTATTAGTTAAATTGGAGAATATGGGGACTGATATGAGAATTGAAAGGTAGAAAAGGATCTGGTTAGAGGGGAGACTATATGAGGTCTTAATGAAAGGTAAACTGTCAGGCTGGAGGGAGATTACTAATGGAGTTCCTCAGGAATCGGTCTTGGGACCTTATTTAACATTAGTAGTACTTCCAATACAGAAGAAAACTGGAATATCATAGAAGAAGATCTGCATGACCTTGAAAACTGGAGTAATAGAAGTGGGACGACATTTAATAGTGCAAAGTGCAAGTGCATTTAGAGACTAACTAGAAGAGTTTTTGGTGTAAGCAGAGGACTTATAAGTTGGAAAAGACAGAGGAGAAAAAGACCTGTGTGTTTTGGTTGATGAAAGGATGATTATGAACCTTCAATGTGATGCGGCCATGAAAAAGGACTAATGGAATCCTAGGATGCATCAGGCGAGGTATTTCCAATAGAGATAGGCAAGCGTTAGAACCATCATATAAGGCACTAGTGAGACCTCATCTGGAATGCTGTGTACAGTTCTGGTCTCCCATGTTTAAGAAACATGAATTCAAACTGGAACAGGTGCAGAGAAGAGCTACTAGGACAATCAGAGGAATGGAAAACCTATGTTAGGAGAGAAGATTCAAAGAGCTTCACTTGTTTAGCCTATCAAGAAGAAGCCTAAGGGGAGAGAAGATTGCTCTTTATAAATACATCAGAGAGATGAATACCAGAGAGGGGAAGGAGTTATTTAAATTCAGTGCTGATGTTGACAAGAAAAAAAATGGATAAAAACTGGCCATCAACAAATTTAGGCTTGAAATTAGACAAAGATTTCTAACTATCAGAGGAAAGAAGTTCTGGAACAGTGTTCCAAGGGAAGCAGTGGGAGCCAAAAACCTGATTGGCTTCAAGATTAAGCTTGATAATATTATGGAGGGAATGGTATGATAAAACTGCCTGCAATGGCATGTAGCTGATCTCTGACTGCTGGTCACAAATATCCCCAATCGCCTGTGATGAGACACTAGATGGGGAAGGCTTTGAGTTACCATAATTCTTTCCCAGGTGTTTGGCTGGTGGGTATTGCTGAAATGCTCAGGGTCTAACTAATCACCGTATTTAGGGTCAGTGTAGGGACCCAAGGTGGCTTCCCTCCGAACCTGAGGGTAAAGAGCCACTTTCTCAGCGTGAGTGGGTAGAGCCAGGCCAAGCTTACTCCACCCCCTGGAAGGGGAGAGCTGGAACAGGAAGTACAAAAGGTGAGTCCCTTAGCCCAGTCAGGGCAGCACCAGGGAGGTAGACAGACACAGACCACTGGCTGTTCCCTTCAGACCCTGCTGCTGGTCCAGGGAGGCCCTGAACCAAGAGAAACCTGACCTGCAGGAAGGACAGGGGCTTCCAGGGCTGCCTGGCACTGAGTACCCAGAGGAACTGGAGGAACCTGAGGTGGAAAGGGAGCTGGAGCTGCCAGCAGCTGAGTACCCAGAGGAACTGGAGGAACCAGAAAGACTCGCTCAAGAGACTGGGTAGGAAGGAGCCCAGGGACAGAACTGCACCATGCGGTGAGTCTATTTGGTCAGCATGTTGTGGAAGGAGCCCCACTGGCAGGACCCTCACCCCGCCACTGTCTGGGCCCTGGGCTAGAACGCAGTGGAGTTGGGTGGGCCTGCAATCGCTTACCCCGGTAAACCCGCCTCGGGTAGCAAACTCCCGATAGCACACTACAGACTCTTGCCAGTGCTCCCCTGCCTGAGGGGCATGCTAGAGACTCTTGCTGGTTCAGCTCCTTCTGCTAATTCCCCAGTGACAGAGGCATGACCCAGGACCGTCAGTGAGGCAGTAGCTCCTTGCTGCCCCCTAGGGCTTGGTGGTACAACCAACACGGATCACAGTCAGGAAAGAGTTCTTCCCAAGTCAGATTGGCAGAGACCCTGTGGGTTCTTTGCCTTCCCCTGAATCATGGGGTACAGGTCACTTGCAGGTTTAAAACTAGTGTAAATGGTGGATTCTCTGCACCCTGAGGTCTTTAAAAACATGATTTGAGGACCTCAGTAACTCAGCCAGAGGTTAGGGGTCTATTACAGGACTGGGTGGGTGAGATTCTGTGACCTGAAATGTGCAGGAGGTCAGACAAGATGACCATGATGGTCCCTTCTGGCCTTAAAAATCTGTGAGTCTGAGGAAAAGATTGTGCTACAGGTGGGACATGGTACTGATGAAGAAAGTACACTATACCATTACCATTACTGGTAATCCAAATGAAGTAGTCAAATTTGTCTCTGTGTTTCCTCTTCTTTAGAATAAAACTTCTTCCCTTTCATATCTGCACTATTACACACAGGATTTTTCCAACAATAATGCCATTGAAGGATACAGATATTGGCAAATTTGCCTAGAAGACTAATGTCTACTCTGTAAAGCCTTGTTTTTGTTTCTGATTTACCTAGTAGACGAGACTCTGATATTCTGTGTTTTGCTATGTTCTTTGGATTGTTTGCATTGAAACTTACATGATATTCATCAAGTACTTAGATGAAGAAAGCAAAAACAACAACTAGATCTATATGAAACCCAGCAGTTTTGCTTCCCAGGTGTTCATGTAAATATTTTCTTTGGTTCTCTCTGCAATGTTTTGCTTTAAGATTTTGATTCATTTTAACCCAAAGTTCAAAGTGAGTTTCATTTGAAATTGCTATGTTTCACTTGCCATAGTGTCAAATCCATTTATGTAACTTCATTGTGAAATAATTTATTAACAGTGATACAATCATGGAAGTTAGCATTAGAAAACACCTATCAATAACTCCATTCTTCCGGCATATATAGGTGTTCTCTAGACTATGCCATAAACCAGGAGTCGGCAATCTTTCAGAAGTGGTGTGCCGAGTCTTCATTTATTCACTCTAATTTAAGTTTTCTCGTGCCAGTAATACATTTTAATGTTTTTAGAAGGTCTATTTCTATAAGTCTATAATATATAACTAAATTATTGTTTTATGTAAAGTAAATAAGGCTTTTAAAATGTTTAAGAAGCTTCATTTAAAATTAAATTAAAATGAAGAGCTCCCCAGACTGGTGGCCAGGACCTGGGCAATGCGAGTGCCACTGAAAATCAGCTCGCATGCTGCCTTCGGCACCTGTGCCACAGGTTGCCTACCCCTGCCGTACACACTTTATAGCTTATTCTCTAAGGTACTCTGGAGTGGTGTGACTTACAATAATATATTTTAAAATGTTTTTCTTTTCCAGATTCAGATGTCCCTGTAAAGAGGCTTCCATTGTATCCCTGCCAGAGGTCACTGATTGGATGGTTTTTTTTCCTGATGTTCATCCTACATTTTTCCTTTCTTAATTTAATCGAATCACTCCTGTTTGCACCACATTGTTTCCCCATACTGCATGGCTACCTCACTGAAGTATGGTTCTACATGACACTAAATGGACCAGATAACTTGCAGTGTCTTTCCCCCATGGAGATTTGTTCTTAGTCTCTAGCTTTGAAATCCAGTAAAAATACCCCACTCATCATCAAATCAACAAGTGTATATAGTAATTATTTTTGAAAGGTCAGATCACAGCTGGAAACATTTATGACTAGATCAGGGGTCAGCAGCCTTTCCGAAGTGGTGTGCCGAGTCTTCATTTATTCACTCTCATTTAAGGTTTTGCGTGCCAGTAATACATTTTAACGTTTTTAGAAGGTCTCTTTCTCTAAGTCTATAATATATAACTAAACTATTGTTGTATGTAAAGTAAATAAGGTTTTTAAAATGTTTAAGAAGATTCATTTAAAATTAAATTAAAACGCAGAGCTCCTTGGATCAGTGGCCAGGACCCGGGCAGTGTGAGTGCCACTGAAAATCAGCTCACGTGCCGCCTTTGGCACGTGTGCCATAAGTTGCCTACCCCTGGGCTAGATTGTGCTTTAAGGTATTGTCCTCAACAAAGGGCTCCACCCCAGGAATACATGCTGAGAGGCACTATATCTTAGAGTCACCCCTCTGAGACAAAACTGCTGCTTTTTCCAGCTTCCACTGGAGTGACTTATCTCTGGTACTCGATGCATCAGGGATCTGGAACCAAATCTCAATCCAGTTTCCATCTTCACCAACTGCTCCAAGTGAGGGGAAGTATGAGAGCACACAGAGCCCACTCACTCCTGTATGTCTGGGTAGCCCATACCAGGAGCAGGGGGGGAGTGGAGGCTCTTATTCCCTATGTCCTTTTACATAGATGTATAACTGAAATAGGAGTTGAGTCATTACACCAAATGAGGGGAAAATAATATGGATAATATAAGACTCTGATTCTGCCCATCTTCCACCTCATACTGAGTAGTGCCTTACTCTGAAAACAGTTTTACTAAAATCAATGGGAAGTAACATACTATACCAGCAAGGAAGACAGAATCTTTGGTGGGATATATGGAAACTATTTTAAAATCTAAGGATCAAAAGTAGTCTCCATAAAACATATTTCTAAAAGGTCAAATAAAGTTGGTAGTTTAGATGGTTTTGATGAGATGTGTGTTTACTCTTTTTCGCCATTCTACCCACTCTGCTTCAAATGTGCCAGCTGCGGTAGATAATAACCAAAAAAATATTTTGCTGTCCACATATATGTTTTTGAGATGTCAAAATGTTACTGTCATAAACAGATAGTTAAGGGTTAATGCCTCTTTTACCTGTAAAGGGTTAAGAAGTTCACCTACCTGTTAGCCTAGCTGACACCTGACCAGAGGAACCAATAGGGGAACAAGATGTTTCAAAAGGAAAGAGGGAAGTTTCCTTTGTTTAGAGTCAGTTTCAGTGGGGAAGAGATCAAGGAACCAGCCTCTTATCAGAGTAGTAAGTTTTAGAAAGGGATAAATACATTTATGTTTATTTTCTTTTTGTAACTTGTCTTGGCATTAGGGGAATAATAAAATTGGGTATACTTGTGTGTACTAAGGTTTTTGCCCAGATGAACATCCTGTGTTTTAAATCTGTTGTCTGTGAGATCAGCTTGTATGCCATCTTCCAGAGGTTTTTTTTTTTCCTTTTATCTTTCTTTTCTTTAATTAAAAGTCTTCTTTTAAAAAACTTGATTGATTTTTCCCTGTTCTTAAGATTGAAGGGGATTGGATCTGGACTCACTAGGAATTTGTGGGGGAAAGGAGGGGAGATGGTTAAATTCTCCTTGCAATAAGATCTAAGGGGTTGGATAGGTGTTCACCAGGAAATTGGTGAATGAGTCTCTCAAGACTACTCAGGGAAGGGAGTTAGTCCTTGGGAGTGGTGGCAGCCTATTGATCTAAGCTGGTAATTAAGCTTAGGAGGTTCACATGCAGGTCCCCACATTTATACTCTAAGGTTCAGAGTGGGGGTAAATCCTATGACAGTCCCTTCTGCAAATACCAACTTTTGCAAAAGCACTACAGTCTAATCTTCACACAAGACATTACCTGGGAACAGAGTTAGGCATAATGGTTTTAAATAGCTCTCTCAGGCTAAAAATCAATTTATTCACATTAAAGGGATACTTGTTGAAGCATGACAGATGTTGTTCTTTTAATGGTTCATTCAGCACACTATATCTCAAGCAGGGTGGACACGCTTGTACTTGCTGATAGTCTCAGTTTCTTTTATACATCAAGAGGAATTTAAGATTTGTAAATGTAGATGCCGGAGGGGGGGAGGGCAGGACAATTTACAATGTATAATACAGCAGCCGCAAAGAACTGGAGGCCAGAGATCTGGACGATGGAGGTGGAGGTGACAGAGAGATCACTGATTTAGATTTATGAATTCTATTTAGGTTCTTATACCAGTATCATCACTGTCGTATTGAGCATCTTCCAGTAGAGGATCCTAGCTTAAACTAACCGAACTCACGTGCCAGTATGACTCAGCAGTAATTATCCTGAATCTTAATGTACAGTATAACATCTGTGCGAAGAGGGACTCAGAAAGAACTTTGCATTCCTTTGATATAAGGGCTTAAAAACTCTGCTACTTTGACACAGCATATTATTATTTATTTGCTTTACAGTAGCACCTACAAGCCTAAGTCAGTACTGATTTACCACGATAGGAAAATCTACCAATCACAATTTAAAAACACACACACACACACTCTAAAACAGCTGAGTACTGGTAAGATAAGTGACAATTGGACTTTTTCCTAGCTACTTACTGAACTTGTCCCATCTTATTACAAAAATGGGCGACTGTACAAGATTCTTAACCCCAAATAAAGACTGCACCATAACTGTTATAGTTCAGATTTTCATCAAAATTCTTGATTAAAAATATTACAAAATAAGAACAGGTATTTTAGATACAGAGAGTAGTAGCCTACAACTTGAAAGAATAAATATTGCATCGAGATGCTTAGTGCTATAATACTCCTTTAATGCATATCATTATTAGGCTATTTCTTACTTTATCTCTGTTTAAATTACATTCCCCCCAGACAGTGTGTTCTCTGCAAAAGTCAGAACAGTCCTATTATAACTAAGTTTCATGGACTTCAAAGTATTTATTTCTTTTCCAGCATATCATTATTTTTATGTGAAATAAAGCATAGGCTGTCAACTATATGCTGAAATATGTAATTTTTGGTCTTTTTATGGAGAATTCTATGAAGAGTATATCTCTTCATGAGATTTCCAACTGACTGTTAATGGGAAATAAAATTATAGCTACAGATCTTCTGTCCTGCAGCAAAGTCTTATAATAAATCCCACAGCAGGGTCACCTGCTTCAGTCCATCTTTTGGTATAAAAAAACGCTAACCAAATTGTTTCTGACTATGAGTTTGACGCTTTTGACAGTCAAGCCCTAAAGGAATATTCAGCACCCTACTGATTTAGGAGAGTGAGAATCAATACCATATAAGATAAACGCACTCCTCTTATCACCCCAGAAAACAAAACATCATAAACAAGTTCATTAGTCTAACCTCTTTTCCAACTGTCATAATTAAAATCTAATCTTATTTGTTCACACAACATGCTACACAGCCTATTATGAAGTTGATAATTCAGTTCAGAGGAATTTGGGGCACATTAAAACAAAGAATTTTGTTTAATGTTAATGATAGTATGTGCGAGGACTGCATATGCAAACATTTATGACAGAGAAAATTAGTATATTCAGCACTGTATCTCATAGTAAGTCTCTGTAGGTATGTGTCTGTTCTGTATATACAGTATTCCTTTTGAAAATCACATTTTCATGAGATGTTCAAAAGCCACAGAACACTGGGGCTGTACGAGAGAATATTTGTAATGTATATCTATCCTGGGTCACTTAAAATAGAAGAATTTTGAAAAAGACAATATGTGTTTAACAGCCCATTTAGAGTTATCACCAAGTCTTTAGTTCCGTTAGCCATTTAAATGTTCATTTAGTGCAGTCCCAAGTTAAGTGCTATTAGTGGATAAAAAATAGATAGCGTGAGTTCAGAGTAACTTGAATGAGAGAATTAGATTTGTAGCATGGCCCAGTGAAAAAAAGTGATGTAAAGAGCCCAACTCTGCTCCCACTGAAGCCAATGGCTGACGTTCAATTAACTAAAATAGGGAACAAGTGTTCATTTAACAATCCATCAAAAGAAAACAAATATTCTCCTTCATAATAAAGTTCTTCTGATTGGCTGACCAATGGATAAAAACTTCTAAAAGTGAGTCTTATTTCTTGGCTTCTTCCATTTGCTTTGCAAAAGTTAACAAGTTATGAATACGTCTCAGACGATCTGATGGTTTCAATTCAGTACAGAAAACATCAAAAACCCTTTAAATGTACACGAGTCATATTTGAATTCAGCAAAACTCTGAAAGTCAGTCTGGAAAAATCATGAGCACAGAATCTCTCTTGAGCTTTCCAGTACCTCTTCAGATGTGTCAGAAATAGCGGCACTGCTTATGGCAATACTTGAAGCATTTCAGTGCTTCTGCTTAGTTGCTCAGGTAAGACCAGGAAGCTATACAGCTGTGCAAAAAAAGGATACTGTAGGTTATAAATCATATTTCCATATCTCTATTACTAAACTGAATTAATTTTAAGCTAATTTAGTTTAACCATTACTTATGGGGAGACCAGAGCATGGGAAGGTGGTCTTGTTTTTGGATTTCTAATGTAGTCAGTTTCACTCTTGTTTCTAAGTAGGTGCCAGCCAATTTCACTTTCCAATTTTCATGCAGTAGCACAGTATTCCTAGGTTTGAATTTTACACACTGCAGGGGAGTGTTCATTTGTTAAAGTACTTAGCAGATGTTGTGAAGGGCACAGAATACATTTATGCTTCAAAAGAGTGAAGAGGCTTCTAATTTGTTTCTGCGGTTCAAGATACTGGTTTTAATTAAAACATTCCATGGGGACAATGATACTGACCTTCTTTGTCTAGCACTTTAAGATCTACAGATGAAATGCACAGTATGAGAGCTAGGTATTATTTCTGGTTTGGGTACTGTACCTTACTTGTTTATTTTACACTCTCTCTCTCTCTCTCTCTCTCTCTCACACACACGCACACACACACTGCAGCTTCTGGTCCCAACATCTGTAATACAGAGGCATACAACTATTTAAATTATATTTACTCTTTTTGTTTTCACATATCACTAAATGATTTATTCATAGATTCATTTATTATTTTATCTGAACCAGGCTGCACTTTCCTAGCAAACATAAATAACTTGGTTATGTTAAAAAACTGCATTGCATTATAAAAAAGCTTTATTTCATTTTATTTATACAGTATGCTAAATGCCACTGGCCATTTCTCCATATTTGTTTAAAATGCATACACTCTACCTGAAAAATAGGAAAGATTACTTTGATTTCAAAATGTAATCTTGACCAGTTATACACAATACAGAAGGGACGTCTGCATGACTATAAAATGTGGAAAGAATGAAAGGTAACTTCAATCAATAGTGAACAAACAGTACTCTGCATTTTTGTTCATGCATAAGCTTCATTTCCGAATATGCATTAACTCTAACATGTTTACACTTTTAAATTTTCTTTCATCTTTGTTTCATCTTGTACTTTAACTAAAAAGTGATAAACTCACTGTCACAGAAATAAGTTTTACCACGGAATAAGAGAAAGGACTGTGGATATTGCTCTGGTTTCCCAGCCTTTCCAATTCTTACAGGAGTTCAGTATTGCCAACCTCAAACTTTGAAATATCGTGAGTCCGGCTCCCCAAAATCCTAATTTAAAAAAAATATTTTTTTTGTTTTAATTTGCCTTCTGCTTTCTGAGCCTTTAGCGTACACTCAGCTCTCTCTGTCTCTGCAACCGTGGGGGCTAGAAACCTACTGAAAAAATAAATACAACTGAGATTCTCATGGTAGCTCCTGGTTCCTGCAGATGTGGCTTTTAAGAAAGCAGTTACAAAAATAGAGGAGAAACAAAAAGTCGGAGGGAGCAGTTTTAAGGAAGAGCTGCCCAGGATACAAAGCAACTGATCCTGTTAGAAGTCTTTAAAAAGATAGCCAGCTACAGACTGAACCAGAGTACAGTCATTTAGTGCTCATCACCAAATCAACAGTGTATATAGTAATTATTTTTGAATAAGGTGGTCAGAGAGAGAGAGAGAGAAGCTTATATTGAGTGCATGAAAACACATCTTTTCTTCCCACCATGGCCTCCCAGCATCCAGTGGTGATGGTAGTAGCGGTGGGGGATAATGGACAAAGCTGGCCCCATGGAGACTGTTGCTGCAAAAGTGAAGTTTAGAATAGTACTGAGGCTGTGCTATATGACTGTAGGGCTGGGGAGCTGAAACCAATTCTTTTACAGCTTCCATACATCTGCTCCATAGTGTTTTCACTATGCAAGAAAAGGCCTAAGGCATAGTTTCTGTAATTGGATTTCATCTGGTGAAGGTGTGACCCAGAGAGAAAAGGGTAACTAGGAGCTGACCCAGGTAAACCTGGATGATTCACAGTCACGTATGAGTTGTTATATTTATTTGTGTATGTTTCTCAATGTCCTCCTTGATGCATCACTAAATCACATGTCCACAAACAATACATTTCACCTGCTGTAGTCAGTAGAACATTCATTTACAATGCCCAAAACCCATACACTTTCTACTGCATTAACAACTCAAGCAACATGCATTAAGCCTTCATATACGAGATTTTCTCACATACACATTAAATATGTTTATTCTCCTAGTAAAGGATCTCTCTTGGGTTAAGTATGGAATATAATGTATATCAAGTAAGCAAGCATTTCATATTATCTATAGCTAAACCTGTAGTTCTGAGTTTTATTGCTTTTTTTTTTTATTTAGTGGTTTAATACTTAGTTAAGGAAATATAAATTAATATTTTACTGTACCTACATTGAGATGTACCCTCTCATTTAGAAGCTAGTAATCCCACTTTTGTGGTTTACATTATTTTAAGGAGGTTTATAAAATATTAGTGTATGCATGGAAAAAATGTAAAAATATGATTTTTGTATTCACACTCTCATACACTCAGCCACACACCCATCATTAACAAATAAAGCAAAGTTGATCATTCTTCTCCATGGTTATCCACACTACACAGTGCAAGGATGTTTGGTATGCACAATCAGGGTGCTGTCAGTAAAGAGGATCACTTTGTTCCTAGGTCCCATCACTGAGGGTTCAAAACGACATGTGTAACATTACTTTGTGAACTACTGAGGACAGATTCAGCTCTCAGTGATACTTGTATAACAGCAGAGAGTCTGGAGTTCCATTGAAATCAATAACTTCTAGAGCCTCTTACTCCCATTAATATGCCTATGCCAAAAAATTATCCCTCCTCTTCCCTCATAGAAGTAGCCAGCATTTTATTATCAGGACATCTACTCATCCAAATCTGAATAAAATATGCAAAGTGAATAAAGATGCACCAAGAATGTGTGAAAATTTAGTAGCACAATTGAATTCAACTGTTCAATCAAACTTAGCCTATGTACTCCTGATTGAAGATAGGTGATATCTCCACACATTTTCATCACCCTGTAGGGCACTTTCTCACTTGTGCATTCCTTACATTCAAAATTAGCTCATTTGATTTGTGCCTTAGTTCTTGTAAGTTCTGACTATTTTTGAAAATCTTTAAATAAAATTGGAATCTTTTAATGAACTGCATCTCCTTTGTGTCTGCCACAGTTCAGTTATTGTGAAGTATATTCCTTTGTGTGTCCACAATAGTAATACATTAAGGTTTGTAAAGCACTACTTTAATGTTTAGTTGTAATGCCCATTACTTTATTGAATCAACATCTAATGCTGGTGAAGTGCCTCGAATTTAGCTTCAATTCCTCCCAGAGGAATCCCAACTATACCCACCTTGCCTCAGTGGCTACTGCAATTCACCATCTAGCCTCTTTTCTCATGGGCAAACTACAGTCTGTAATGGCCACTCATCACTGTCAAGGGGGTTGGACCTGCTGCCTTTCTAGCCCCAGCTGCCACCTTGCAGCCCTACTACCTCCCCTGGCCTTTAGCAAGGCCTCAGCCTGGGGACTCACCAGGCCAGAGCTGCTCAGCTCTACCTGCCCTTCCCCAGCCCAGCTCTACCTCGGGTACCCTGTTGCTCTCCCAGGCAGCCTGGTCCTCTCTGCTCCACAGCTGGAGCAAGAGTCTCTTCTCCCACCTTCTCACTCTGCCCTGTTTTCAGGGCCAGCTGTGCCCTAATTGGGTGCAACCACACCTGTGACTTCCCAACCAGCCTCCCTTGCCTGCTTTTAACACCTTACTGACTAGAGAGGGGTGACTGCCCCACTACAAGGAATATATCTTGGGTGAAATTTTTCAAGAATTTATTTAAATTCCTCATTTGGTGCTCTGTTAAAACTGATGCTGTTAGCATAAAGGGAACTAACAACTGTCTCATCAGGTTCAACTATTTAACTTTCCGTTGTTTTTTGTGGCAAAATAAAAGATTGATCTTTGCCATGCTTTGGATGTTGAAGATAGACAGAGCAACTGCTCCGAAATAAAAAGCTATTTTTGAAGAACTGCTGAAAGGTCTGGAAAAGATGCTGAAATTATCACTGCTATATTTCAATGATGTCAACCTAGAAAATGCCTCCCTTGCACGATCAACACACACATGCATTCTCTGTTACTTGCTTGCCCTACTCCTAATCATTGCACTCCCCAGTTGTATTTTAGGACTTATTTTAAAAAAATGACAAATTCATCTAGAAACAGCATTAGTAAAGTGAAGTTAACATCACATGCTAATACTTTGGGCCTGAGCGCATATCTCCTTTTCTGAACATTAGTGGAAACAAAACCTCTGACAGAAAAAAACAAACAAACAAAAACAGACATTTCAGAATTAAGGTTAAATATACCAGAATTGTAAACCTTTGACTGTTTGGAAATTCACCATATCTCCGACCCTAAAGTGAGATTTGAATCAATCAGAAATTCATTTGACATATTCACCTGTAATAAAAGTTTCTTTTGTCAATGAACACAAAATCCAGAGTGCCTTAAATGTATAGTGGTGGGGCAGCTTGCAGCCATCTTTAAGGACATAGTAAGTAACTTAAAGGATTGTACCGTCTGATTCCCATCGAGCCACATCACACAAATCTAACGTATCTCCATATATAAATCTCTTATGTCCAAATCATGACATTAGAGCCCTTATTTTAAAAAAGCTACTGCTAGTATGCTGACAAATCACCACATTTTATATAGGAGATGGATTGAGATATATGGATGAAACTTGTTCAAAACAGTGTTCTGAGGTGCATAGTTTCGAAACTCTACATACAAAGAAAGGCATCTTGTAGGCTAGTAGCAAAATGAAGGTTGACTTTAAGCTTATTTGACTATCATAACTCTAAAATTCCAAGCATTCAAGGTTTCTTGTAACTTTAACCTGAACTCTGAATTTTCTAAGTGTTGTTTGTGTGTTTGTGTATTTGTTTGAAGTTTTAGGATTCTTGAAAGGCTATACACACTCAGATCACTGGTATATGCCTGCAACTTTACCATTACTTTAACATAGTTGGCTTTTTGTTTTGCTTTGTAACCTATAATTATTTAGCACTTATATGGTGACTCATCTGCAGATCTCAAAGCTCTTCCATTCAAATATCTCCGCTATTATTAAATCTCAAAATTACTGCTGTGACATAAGTACCGCACCCATTTTCTAAATGGGGCTACTAAGGACACAGGTCAAGAGACATGCCCAATTCCATGAACCAAGCCATTGTCAAAGACAGGATTAATACCTAGGAACCAGTTCCTTCTCATATTATAAAATGAAGTCCCACAGTCAGCAGAGAGAATTACTCTGATTTTGAAGAGGGAGAACTAGTCCCAGGTCTCCTGACTCTCAATCCTGTTCTCTAATCACAAAACCATTCTGCATAGATACACATAGCTATAATAAAATGTAAATACATGGTGATGAATACACCTTGAGCTTAAACAGTGATCTTGAAATCTTGGAATATAGAATGAGACCAACGACAGTTATAGACTGACAGGCCCAATGTATAATGGCCATATTAAGCAATAAAAAGCTAATATAGAGTTCATAACCACAGAAATAAAGCATTAGATAATAGTAACATGAAACAACAACAAAAATTCTATCCTCCTAACCTTATAATACATAATTCTGCACTCTTTACTTGGGCAAAACTCCCACTGACTGGAATTTTATAATATCTTTGTCACTCCAAGGTTATATTTATCTGTTTGTTTAGCAGTACATGAGCAGCTGCATTACTCTCCAAAAGAAGTAGTTATATTTAATCAATTCAGTAAATGTCAGGTAAATAATGGGTAAACAAATGCAAAGCTTGTTTAATAATATGAGAAGGAAGAACTGCTCTTGTTCAGAAGATGTTATTGCTACAAAATAATGACAGCGAGGCAAGGAAAAGAAAAGGAATATGATCACAGAAAAACAAAAGACTTGACTTCTCCTCCCCCCCACGCTCCAATAAGTTGGGCAAATACTACATTCAAAGTGGCTACCAGAAACTTGCTGTCTTTGTAGTTTTTGGTAGCTAATCTGAATATCTCCATAAATTTATGGTAACAATTGTGGACCTGATTTTCAATGGATGATTCTAAAATGGATGTTAAGCATCTCTTCTGCAGCTAGGGATTCTACCAGCAACCTAATCCCTTAAGGCATTCTCTAAGAACACACAAATGTGCAACTTTTCAAAATGACTGTCTGAACTGGATACATGCCAGGTGTTTAAAGTATCTGTTCTCTATCTTCATAATTAGTGGTAAGGCATGAATTGAATTCTTGAAGGAGTAAATATGTTCTTATTCTGATTTTTAGTATGCAAATATCATCCTACTGAGTTATCTTTTTGGCTGGCACAATGTAATGTGTGACTTGGCATGAGGCATCGCACCAGCTCAGGCTAACTGAAAACATTTACTCCCACAATGGTACAGAAATGGAATCACAATACTCTGTGATGGATAGGAAAATAGAGCATGTCACCACTACCATTCCACAGTATTGCATGCTGAGGATTAGGGAAGGAACATTTCACTCATACAAGTAAGTCTGTTAATTGCACAGCAAATACTCTTAACAAAGAGAAGAGATCCTAAAGTGTATACTTCAGTGTGGCATATTCATTCTGATATGATTTATTTTCTAAAATTATAATTATATATGGCATTTTTTCTTCTTTTTACAGGTTATAGTATTGGTTATAGTTCTGGCTATACTACAGAACCTGCTATAGTTCTGACTGGAAAAGCACTATGTTATCATGAAGAGCTTACACTTTCCTTTATGGAGTCTCATTTACACAATCCTATAATCAAACAAGCCCTGGAAAAAAGCATATGTCCTTTCAAAAACTACTCAGATCTTGCTGCTAGCTGTAGGCACAGTTTTACTTCTATATTTGGGGATGCAGCTCCACCTAGGCCAATGGGGCAACATGTGAGAGGCAAATTCTCAAACTGCAAGCCTCAGGCAGATGTAGAAGGCAATGCCTTTCCACATTCTCCCCACAAACCACACCCATGCTGATAGCATAGTATGATTCCTTGACTAATAGAATAAAAATATTTATTGTTTTGTTGTGGTTTTTTTAAATAAAATTTCTATTTTAAGAGACTCCTACACTCTATTATCAATAATTGACTAATTAAGCATTGATCCTTATGGCATTAAATGGAAGTAGTAATGTACCAACTTCATTCTTCATGTAAAGTTATGAAAAACCATGTTACTCATGGGAACAACTCTTCCATCATAGGAACCTACCAAGTGTTCTAGAACACGGACACTGCTAGATATTAACTAAAAACACGGAGAATGCAACGCTGAGAGATAAGCCTGAAGGAGTGAAATGTAGCTGAAATGTGATAGCTAAAAGCAGTCTGTGGTGTCTCTGTGAAAGTGCAAGGAATTGTATTATGAAAAAAGAAAATCCTGAAGATCTATTCCTCAGTAGCAAGTTTCCACTGTCGGTGCTATTTATTTCACGTAGATTATTCAGTTTTTTCTTTTAAAAAAAATCAAACAGCCTAAGAAAGAACTCTGTTGAGTGAGGCCGGGCTTTTCAAATGAACCTGAGAGAAGCAGGTACCCAATTCCCATTACAAGAACAAAAAAATAGCTAGCAACTGCATATTAATGTGATCCTTGTGCTTCCTTTTTCTTTTACCCTGTGTTTGTAACCATTTTTCATCCCATTGCATCTAACTTAAGTCCCACGCCTACAAACCCTTACTCATCTGAGTTATCTTTTATCAAACATATTGTTCCTTTCAAGTCAAGGAAAGTACTTGTAAGAGTAAGGACTACTCATTTGACTATTAGTATTCAGGAGCAAGCCCTCAGATTTTAAATTTCTCCAGACAGGGACATCATCCTCTATTTTTCTCCACAGATAACAAGAACATCAGTATTCTGGAAGGAAAGAAAGAGTCATCTGTCTGTTTTAAAACATCATGGATCACATTAACATATTTTGTTCGTAACCTGAACCTGAAATGTCAAGTAAGAGCCTACTATTATGAACATCATCACTTCTCTTTTCTACACAGAATTTTCTGGCCTGAAGGACTGAAGTTGATGATTCCTACATGTTAAGCTTCAGTACTTGCAGTTCTCTATCTTGAAGATGACATCCTGCAGTAATGCATTTGTTTTGATTGGTTGCCATGGAAATTAAATGAAGGGTTCATTCAACACTGCTTTTTGTCTGTTCTCTCTTTCACATTTAATAAAAAAAAATGCTAGCACAGTCATTCTGCAAGCTATTTTTCTGATTGTTACAGCAAGCAACTAACAAAAAGAGCATCGCCCCCCCTTTAATAATTTTAAATATGTCTCATCTTTCATTGACTCAGACTCCATTAAAGGTGTTTTCAGGAACATTTCCAAACACATTAATAATCAGCACTTACCAATTATTTTCTTGTCCCAAGTATGACTAGCAGAAAAGACTAATAAGCAGCCATGTAGGAATCTTCCAATCATGTTTCTAAGGGCATGTTTACACATACAGTGATGCAGCGGCACAGCTGGTGAAGACGTTCTATGCTGATGGGAGAGAGCTCTCCTGTAGGCATAATAAAACCACCTTTACAAATGGTGGTAACTATGTTGGTGGAAGAAGCTCCCTCACAGACATAGCGCTGTGCACATGACCGTTTATGTTGGTGTAACTTATGTTGCTCAGGGACGGAGGGGTTTACTCACACCCTTGAGCTATATAAATTATGCTGACATAAGCTGTAGTGTAAACATAGCCTAAGCTAATTCAGAAGTCTCTCTTCATCCCATTTTTTACCGCCTCAGTGAAGCTTGTAATTTTCTCCCAAAGCACTGCGCATACTATAAGATGCCCCTATAAATGTCCACTGTTTGCTCCCCATATGTTGGTTGGGACTAGGATAGACTCATCTCCCAAGGCAGTCTCTCTTCCCTGCAATTTTCCACACATCTTGTTACAAACCAATAGGTAGGAACCAGCAGCTGCCTCTAATTAGATGAAGCAATAGAATCTTCTGATATTGACAAAGAGACCCAAAACTTAGAGGTTTATAATGCTTTGTGAATGATGGAAAATTAGACAACAATAATCACTGCAGAATCAGTTTTTGTTTTCTGAAGTACATGGAATAGTGTCACTCTACAGCACTTTTCACAGGGGCTACATTGAATATATCAGATGAAGATCCTGCCCAAACTGCCTTTCCTGTAACAGGTTGTAATCTAATGCAAACATACGTATTACAAGACAACAGTTTAAATGGAAGGAGCAGCTTTGTAATTCACAAACTAGATCACCGTCATAATCTTTAGTTATTAGGAACTCATTCCTAGCACCTCTGGGCACTTTAACAAAACATTTTAATAACATAATTTACAATAAGTAAGCTACATGCCCAATTAAGCCAGAGAGTAAGAAGCAAGGTTGAGGGAATAGAAGATTTATTAAAATATCCATATTCAATCTCCCTAAATATATGTAGCTAAGCATATGAATTGAGAAGTACCATATCACCTGTGCTTTAACTCACAGTCCAGCATTCAGTCTTGAATAACTGCTCTGTGCACATATCTTGCACATTTCAATTGCAAAAAGATATGTTAACACAGAGTTAAAGTTGCTTGGTGGCATATTGTTCCCTTGCAGAAGGTTGAATTGAGCAAAACAAACTTAAAAGTCTAGAAAACATGACCCATGAGGGAAGATTGAAAAAAAATTAGGTTGTTTAGTCTGGAGAAGAGAAGATTGAGAGGGGATATGAAAACAGTTTTCAAGTACATAAATAATTGTTACAAGGAGGAGAGAGGTAAATTGTTCTAGTTAACCTCTGAGGAAAGGATAAGAAGCAATGGGCTTAAATTGTAGCAAGGGCAGTTTAGACTGGACATTAGGAAAAAAACTTTGTAACTGTCAGGATAGTTAAGCACTGGAATAAATTGCTTAGAGAGGTTGTAGAATCTCAGTCACTGGACATTGTTAAGACCAGGTTAGACAAATACCTGTCAGGGATGATCTAGAACAGGCATTGGCAATCTGGCATGCAGCTTGCCAGGGTAAGCACTCTGGCAGGCTGGGCCAGTTTGTTTACCTGCTGCATCGGCACGTTCAGCCGACTGCGGCTCCCACTGGCTGCAGTTCGCCATCCCAGACCAATGAGGGAGAAGGGAAGCAGCGCAGACCGAGGCATGTGCTGGCTGCGGCTTCCCACTCCCCGCATTGGCCTGGAGCAGAAAACCATGACTAGTGGGAGCCGCAATTGGCTGAACCTGCCGACACGGCAGGGAAACAAACTGGCCCGGCCCCCCAAGGTGCTTACCTTGGCAAGCTGTGTGCCAGATGTTGCTGACCCCTGATCTAGAAGATAATACTTTGAGTGCAGGGGACTGGCCTAGATGCTTTCTCAAGGTCCCTTCCAGTCCTACAATTCTATGATTATATAAAGCTTCTGAAAAACAATAAACATACAGTTAAGGTTGTCCATGCAACCATAACACTGCCCTTTTTCAGCAATGCCTTAACACACCTCATTAACATGCACACCTTTATTCTGCCAACCCTATGAGTGCTGAAATGGACAAGTTCTTCTCCTTTTACAGTCTGGTCATTCTCACCCATAGAAATCCATCTAACATGACTAAAGGACAAAAAAGAGGGGGAAGGAGGAAGGTTGCCCAAGCCACTTCCTTCTATCCTGTTTAAACAATGCTACAACATGCACATACTTATATTGGCTTTTGGCACTATAAGATTCAGGAGGTTCCAGATCCTGGGGCACACTGATACACTTAGCCAATTCCCAACAGAATATACTACACATATATATATATTTTAAGAACCACTTTTCAGCCTTTTACAACTTCCTTATACTTTTTTATAGGGTATCATCTCAACTTGCACTTTCACTTAAGCATCATTAAAACAACAGGATGCTTATATTCCACCTCATTGCTGCCAATATCCTTTGTAATAAAAGCCCTATGCCCTGATACTAACACAACCTACACAATTCTGCACAGAAATGATACACACCACACCTTGGAATTACACATGCATCTCTTTCCTTTCCTCACTCACGAGATTGTGGAAAACATCTCCTCATGTCACCATCAAAGTTCTGTCACTCACCTCAAAGTAATCCACAGATCTCTCTCTCTCTCTCTCTCACACACACACGCCTCTACCAAGCAGCACAGCCTCCCAGAGGATTCAGGAGGCCTAAGGCAAAGCAGGGGAGCCGTGGCACTTGTACTTACCCGACGGCGGTCCAGGTCTTTGGCGCCATTTCGGAAGCAAGGGGCCCTTCAGTTTCTCTGCATCTTCGGCAGCACTGAAGGGCCCCCCACCGCCAAAATGCTGCCAAAGACCTGGACCGCTACCAGGCCAGGGCTCGCGGGGCCCCTGTGGGGCCCGGGGCCTGGGGAAAATTGCTCCACTTGTCCCTGCCTCTGGGCGGCCCTGCCAAGCAGAGATAATTACTGTCTCCATGGTTCAGTAATGCTACACTTGGCACCAACTACACTCACTTTATTACAGTGCACACAGATAATAAGCGCTCAGACTACTCTCATATCCCAGCTTGCTACTGACAATACCCTTTGTTATAAAACTCTACGTGCCCTGCTAATTATCTAATGTACGCAATTCTGCACTGAAATCATGCATAATTCATCCTACAGATACACACACAGCTCCATCCTTTCCTCACAGACCCGGAAGGGTGCAAAACATAGATTTCCTCATTTCATAATTGCAGCTTTCTCATACACTGCAGAATAATCCACACATATGAACATATCATAAACACACCATTACCAAGAAGGCCCACTACTGCCCCCACCATTTAGCACAGGTACATTTAAAAACATTGACTGCACTTGGAGTGTATCCAGATGATTTCCCCTGGGTATTGCCAGCTCCAGGGGAAGAGACAGAAGTTGGTGTTGGCAACCTTTCTGTTTATTTGTTTTTGTCCTTTAACAGTGTTAGATGGAATCCTGCAGGCGAGAATGAATGGGCTGTAAAGGAGGTGAAGAACTTGTACATTTCAGCTCCTCCGGGGTTGGAAGAGTACAGGTATGTGTATTAATGCAGTGCATTGGGACATTGCCAAAGGAGGGCAGAGTTAAACTTGCATGGACAACCTTACCTGTGCATTTCCTGGTTTTCAGAAATTTGAGTTCTCAACTCAGTGTTCTGCAAGGGAATAGCATACCACCAAGCAAAGTTAACTCTGCGTGAACATTGTTTTCTGAGCAGGAAAATACACGTTTGTGGCAGGAGTTAGCAGTCGTGTAGTTGTAATCACGCTACGTCCCACAATTTGCAAACCAAGCCAGACAGACTTCGTCCTCCCCATGGTCCTCCACATCATCTGGGCTCCACCAGCCATACTTTGGCATATCTCCCCAGCTATGGCTCCAACCCATTCACTGTGTTCCCCCTCCAAATTGCTCCCCTTCTCACTACTGTACCCAGAGCCCTCCACCGACCACAAGCAGGGAACTCATCTCTCTGAAGTCTTCACTCCCTGGTATACAAATGTTTCTAGTGCAGTTACTTCCGGTCCTTCTGTAACATGACTCACATGCAATGCCTGGGGCAAAGGACAACTATGTTACAGTGGAATAGTCTTCCAGATCATGTTTCATAATGGTTCAGCAGTGGAGTTTGTGGCAGGGCTGGTTAAAGAAATCACAGACAGGGTTTCTGTTCCAAACTACTGAAAGTTTTATATTTGAGAGAAAGACCCTCTGACACTGTCCAACAGATATACCCCGTCTCCAAGAAACACTGAGGTATCAGAGCTTACAATGGTTCTGTGCTATACAGTACACAATTTCTGGTCTGCCGTGAACCCTCCAATTTCCCAATTAAGAACTTTCATATTGTCACTGTTGCAATTATACAGACGTTTAGCCAAATCAGAGAAAATTATCCCAGTTTCTGGACATGAATCTCTGATGCAATCCAGATCTGCTCTCATTGACTATATGAGATGCAGCTGTCCTGTACTCAGCAGTCCACATATCATGGGGTACTCTTTGCTCCCCTGCAAATTTTTGCAATTTCTTAATCCAGGAATTGCCCATAATCCACACGATGGCAACCCTGGTGCCAGCACACCTATTTCTTTCTCCACAGTGATCAAGACACCTGTACTGTCAATTCCAAACCACCACTCTATGTATCTTTGGGAATACCACATTAATCTGTCCTGAGATCAGGGAGTAGCCACATACTTCCCCCACCCTGCCAGGAGCTAGTCAAAAACCAAAGAACCAATCCTAGGCTTGCCTCCATCCATCCTGATTTCCTATCCCCTCTGTAGCTGCAATCCCTTGCCCCATCCCCCAAAAATCCCTGTCTCTAGCTCCTCCCCATCTGATATAACAAAATAATTTGGTTAGTCCAGCTGTTGATAATTCTGCTGTGTTCACAGTAAACCTCCCCATAAAATAAAAATGTCATATTATAACAAAGGCAACGTGACATCTTTATTGCACAATTGGTCAAAGGTTTGGACTACAAACATCAGTGGCAGTGTGTTCAGAGCAATGGTGTTGGCATACTACTTTGAACTATCCTACCAAGCATAAGTGGCTGCGTAGAAATCCTCTGTGACACTCTGCACCAAATATGATATCCTGTAAGCGATGTTCACCACTTTTATATGGTTATGACATATTTTGGACAAAGTATGTCTTGTGAAGTATCATTCAAAAACTGATAGCCTACTGAACATCACTGTCTTGTTAAAATACGCAAAGAGTCCTGTGATACTTTATAGACTAACAGACGTTTTGGAGCATGAGCTTTCGTGGGTGAATACCCACTTCGTCGGTTTCATCTGACAAAGTGGGTATTCACCCACGAAAGCTCATGCTCCAAAACGTCTGTTAGTCTATAAGGTGCCACAGGATTCTTTGCTGCTTTTACAGATCCAGACTAACATGGCTACCCTTCTGATACTTGTTAAAATATGTGTATCAACATTGTATATGGACCTATGAGATTTTACTATATGATTGTTACTGAAATATGCTGTAATTGTGGTAAACACTCTCAGACCATTTTCTCATAGACAAAGGCACAGTGGCACACCTGCAAAGTTCTAAAGAGCCATTATCTGCTAAAACAAAGATTCATCAGCAGGGGCATTGTAAACAAGAAATTTACAATTCACCTGAAGGACAGTTGGCACCTCATGTACCCGTGGAATTGCCTGATCCCATGACCCAGCAAAGACTTTTCCATTACAAAGTGTAGGAATATAAAAAAAAGAGAGACAGTGACCTCCTCATCACCTGTTCTCCCGCAACTCTATTCAGGACAGCAAGATTGCGTGAAAAATAAAGGTGCATCACTGAACCTACGCAGTCTGGGGATTTTGTCTATAATGTGCTTATACCCCGTAACACACAAATTCTGGGAACACAGTATAAATAACATCATGTTTGACAGGCCTGTTTTATATAAACTAAAACGTCAGTAGTCAGAGCCTCTGCTGATGGCAACAACATAGCTATATTGATGGGAAGGGAGCTACACCAATTTATACCAGCTGGGCATCTGAATGTAGAAGCAGATTCAAGATTATACTACAGTAGAACCTCAGAGTTACAAACACCTCGGAAATGGAGATTGTTCATAACTCTGAAACGTTTAACTCTGAACAAAACATTATAAGTGTTCTTTCAAAAGTTTACAACTGAACATTGACTTAATACAGTTTTGAAACATTACTATGCAGAAGAAAAATGCTGCTTTTAACCATCTTAATTTAAATAAAACAAGCACAGAAACAGTTTCCTTACCCTTGTCAAATCTTTCTTTTTAAAAACTTTCCCTTTATTTTTTAGTAGTTTAGGTTTAACACAGTATTGTACTATATTTGCTTTTTTCATGTTTCTCTGCTGCTGCCAGATTGCATATTTCTGGTCCCAAATGAGGTGTGTGGTTGAATGGTCCAATCGTAAGGTCTGGTGTTCATAACTCTGAGGGTCATCAGTATAGTTACTTATTACTGAGGAGGGACAGGAGGCTGACTACTGAGTATAAAACACAGATAATATACGCAGGGCTCTCCTGTGGGTCCGGGGCTATCAGATTTTGTGGGGCCGCTGTATACAAGTCTTTTTCCTAATTTAAAACAAAATGATCACAATTACAGCATCGAGGCTATTAATGCTATACAGACACTGCCCGGGTTACGCAAGATCCGATTTACAAAAATTCGCACTTACGGAAAAAGTTCATAAGCCAGAAATAGGATTTTTGAGTTGCAGAAATTTTTGTGTAATGTACACGTATATGTTTCTGACTTATGCAAAATTCGAGTTATACAAGGCTTTCTGGAATGGAACGATTGTGTAAGTTGAGGGGTTTCTGTATTAAACTTGCCTTTTAATAAACAAAGCCATTCTGTGGTTACATTTCAGTCTTAAAACATGTAGAGTATAGTTAAATTAATTCAAAATAGCCTACTTCTTATCTTAGAATAGCTATTATATTAGTTTCTTTCTGGGAGGGAGTTTGGATACAGGAGGGGATTCTGAGCTGGGGTAGGGGGATGTGAGATGCAGGCTCTACCCAGGAGGTGCTTACCACAGGTGACTCCCGACCAGAGGCACAGGAGGGCTCAGGCAGGCAAGCTGCCTGCCTGCCATAGCCCCATGCTGCTCCCAGAAGCGCCATCTCTGTGTGCCCCTGGCGGGGAGGGGGACATCATGTCACCATGCGCTGCCCAAGCATACAAGCACCACACCCGCAGCTCCCGTTGGCCAGTTCCTGGCCAATGAAAGCTGCGGGGACAGAGCTGGGGCAGCACATGGAGCCTCCTCCCCTTCCCTCACAAGGGCCATAGAGATGTGCCAGCAGCCAACCGCTTCCAGGAGCAACGTGGGATCACGGAATTCAGGCACCCTGCCTGAGCCCTGCTGTGCCGCTGGACTTTTAGTGGCCCGGAGATCACAATCGACTGGCAGAGGCTCCAGAATCAACCTGTCAATCGCAATCATCGAGTTGACCACTGAATTGTATATAATTATGTATTTATTTTTGCCAGGCCTCCCTCAGCTGCAGCCCCTAAAGCCCCTGAGTTAAGATGGCCCTAAATATATGCCTAGCTGAGTTATTTGGTTCAGCCTAATACAGAAAGATTACTAGCGTAGATTATATTCCAGAGCAACCTGATTATTCTGTATGTACGGTAGCAAAGACATAACTTACATAAACAAATTATGTAATAAACAATGACATCACCAACAAAATCAGACAAGTGGGCTTTAAAAGTGCTATAAAAAAAACAAAACAAAAACAAAAACAAAAACAAAAAACAAACAAAAATGAGACTTTCACACTTTCTTATGTCCCGGTATCCGGCTAATGTCTTTGATGAGACTACTTACAGGAGAAAGTTTGCAGAATCACATTTGGTTGTAAATAGGGATTCACCGTGAGTTAACACTAACCACTTCTAGTGATTACATGATTTTTAAATGCAGCTCTCTCCTCTATCCTACAGTGAAAAAAAAAATGCACACTGTTGTCTCTGCACATTCAAACTAGGAAGAAAGTGCTACTCCAGCTGCCTGGAGTCAGTAATGTGGCTGCACTGTTCCTGATTTCATAGTTAAGGTTGAGTTGAGTTTTGCACTGAAAGCAGAAATATATATTACATACACACATCCCAAATACAATCTTGTCATATTTGTCTACTGCATTTTTTGCTCATCAGTATATTTTTACTTGTTTAAATGTCCTTTTCAGTAATATTAAGCAGATGAATATTTCCTTACTTTTATGTTCAGAAGAAAGCATAAAAATAGTGCTAAATTGCCAACCTAGGCTGCCTCTTGATCAGACTCAGAGTCATGTTTTATAAGATACACAATAAAATATTTAAATTCTGAATAATGTGAACTTCAATTGACACAATTTTAAGTGGTGCTTGGTAGGAATATTAACCTTCATTACAAACGTTCATCAAAATATATGGCACTAAGCTAGCATCCACCAACAATGTATCATTTCCTTAAGAGGGAAATCCAGCAAGAGTTTATTGAAGCATAGTTTACTATTCATGTAATATTTATTCCAGTAGGAAATGGGATTGGAATTAGACTAACTGTTACACTGTGACTGTTGTAGATTAAATGTTGTACAAAAAGAATACTAATGAGACAGCAATGGATTAGAAACACATATACTTCATGTTAGCTGACATAGCTCTCTTGGTGCTCGTAAGGCATCAGACTTCAATATCTACTGTTCATTTCCTGTGATTAATGAAATATCACTTCCTGTCCTGCAATGAAGCAGTATTAAACATATCTCAGTGCCATTTGGTACACATCATGTCCCTAAACTGTAAAAGTCATTTCCTAGGATCAAACAAACCAGATGTCATACAGGCTACCTAGCCAGGTGGTATTACATATTGAATTTAATTTAGTTAACCCTTACAGAAAAATCCCACGGAACTTAATGGGAATGAAACAAAGAGTTTCTTACTAAAAATTAATGGGGTCCTGTAGAAATTGCTCTAAAAATCAACAGAACCCAGCTGTGGAACCAATATTCACATACAAACTTAGGTTTGTATTACCTTGGCTATTTCACTGGACTTAACATTCAATTAATAAGAGTATTTTCGGATTAGGTGGCGTTGGATAATAGCAGAACATTTTCATATGCTGGCAAAGAGCGCTCATTAAAACAAAATCTTAAAGGATGAAATCATCCTTTAAGTACAACAATATAGTTCCTTAACAACAAGCACAAGATAATAGAGCAGCATATATAAAAGGTGAATATCTCCATTATCCAAAATGTTTACAAAGGGATTATTGGGAAAGAACAGATGCATCCTTGAAATGGTTGCATATGTGGTTCCCAAGACCTAGGCTGAAAAAGTTGATTAGCCCCTACTAAGCAGTGAATCCATCCTAAACTTCTGTTCAGAGTGTAAACCAGAGATTTGAAAATAGTTTTTGCTTTCTACTTTGTTTGGGCATTTAGTTGTAATCAAAATCAAAGCATGTGGAATATAGCAGGTCAAATCTTTTTTAAAAACCTATAGCTATAAAATATATTCTGTTTTATCTGTGTTTATTCAAGATACCTCTATTTATTTACAAAGCATGGGCTTTGCTCCCATATAAGTCTAGCAAAACAAAATATGGCGGGTGCTAAGCTGCATGATTCATTTCCCTTTTGAATATCATGTAACACCAAAGCACTCAGATGCATACAGACAATGCCTTTAACAGAGTACCTGCAGAGAAGCTTAAAGGCTTATATAAAACTACAATCTAGGCAGAACAAAGAAAAATTGGTCCATCAAATAAATAAAGTATTGAAATCTACACTAGTACATTGGCTGTCTGGTAAATACTGTATATGTAGTTTATTACCCTTTATTCTTGTTTTCCCTTCCTTTTTCTAAACTTCAGTGATAAAGAGAGTCCAGCTGAACAGTCAAAGGCAGCTTTTCTGCAGCTGGCTGCAGAGATTACCTTATTTTTTATTTAAACCTTCTGAATAAACAGACTTGACATGTTTGGACAAAGCACAGTACGGATCATTCCACAATGGCTGTTCAAGCAATATTCTCAACTACTTAAAGGTTTCACACCACATGATTTACCGAGGCCTGAGGATTTTAAACATTTATTCACCAACTCATGCAGTACTGGGTGAAAAAGTAACCAAGCACAACTGTTCATACTCTTGAGAGTGAGGTTTTATGATTTTTCAGAACTCCAATACTATACATTCAGTTCCTGGCTCTGCCACAGACTTCCTTTGTGACATTGAGCAACTCACTTAGGGTGCCTCAGTTTCCCAGCTGAAAATTAGGGATAACAACACTTCCTTACCTGCCTGGCGTGTTGTAAGGATAACTACACTACACAGTGGGAAGCTCTCTCAGATCTACTGATGAGAAACACTATTTAAGAGATAGGTAGTCTTTTTGGTAATAAATGCACACAACGTACATGGAAAATATAAATCCACCAAGATTTAAGTAATATAATGGTACTTCCTACTCAAGGGTTCCATTTACAGTTTATTAGAGCACTAAAATATACTTTTATTTATTACAAAAAAGTCATTTGCCACACAATATAGTTAAACAAAACAAATGAACAAAAAAACCTAAGCCTTGAACATGACTAGATTCTTCTCCCCTTGCTCATGGTGAGTAGTATTTTACTCTGCAACCAGTCCCATTGGAATCACCACCAATACATCATATGTAAAACAATTCTTAACTCAGACTTGATAACATTTCTTGGGACTATTTTGAAATCTTCATTACACAAGTAATAAATAATATTTTAAATCAGAAGTATTCACCCACAAGAACAGTTCAACAATGGAACTAGAATCAGCTAATGATGGGTGGATTATGTAAGTCAGAGGGAGTTATAGTGAGTGAGGGAGTTTTATATGGTGAAGAATTATATAGAAACAAAGGACATGGGACTGGAAAAGATCTGTGTCATCATTCCTATAAGGGTAAAATTTTCAAAAGTATCTCATGGACTTAAGAGCCTACATCCCATTTTCAAAAGTGACATATCTAGGAGCTCAAACCCCACTGAAAGTCACTTTTGAAAAGGTGACATAGGCTCCTAATTCACTGAGATGCTCAGGAAAAGATTTTTAATATATCCCTTCTTAATTTCCAGACTTTCTAATATTTAGGATTTTTCAAAGATGTAAAGTCTTTTTTGTAAAGTATAATATTACTGTAAAATGATTATTTGGGGTTGTTAGCTGGACTCCATGGAAATACAATTTCAACCTTAACTTTTAAAACTAATTTTATCTCCACACAAGCGGATGGACTAGATGACTTCTTGAGGTCCCTTCCAGCCCTACAATACTGCGATAACATGATTTATTATGGCACTGTCTAGCCTGGTTGGTTATAATAATAAAGGTATGCCACGTCCTCTTCAAAAATCATGGGAAATGTGTATATACATATAACATACATATGTACGAATATACTTGAAATGACCCTGAGTCAGTATCCTTCATAACATAAGATACCTCTTCTTGCTTCTAAGTCAGAATTTCTCTCACTTTCAATAATCAAAATGAGCAAAAACAAAACAAAAACCCCACCCTTCACCCAGTTACTGGTGTGTATATAATACCTCTCCCAAAAAAAATTGGTTATTTCAGCTTGATGCTGAGGTTGGATACTTCTGTGCTCAGCTTATGACTTTTAGCCTCGGTGTGCACAGTCCCTCATCTTCTACACAAAAGCAATCCATCACTTCAATTTTGAACACACTAGGACAAAGAAAAACCTCACAACTAAACTTTCTATTTGAAATGCGGCTCTCTCACACTTGGTCTCCAACAAGTGATTATCAGAAGAGGGCTTTTCACATTAGTGTTTTGATGCTGGGAAGTGCTACTCACTTCATCTGTATGTCACTGAAATGTCCTGAAGTGAATTGCCATGGGAAAAATTCAACTGTTAATGACAGGCTAACTTTATGAGGATATTGGTTGTTTTAAACTACACAAGTTTCCATGAAGCACCAACTATTTTTCGTTTCAGTGTAACAAAACCCACAAAACTGAAGTGTGAGTAATAGCACCAGCATGCTTGGAGCTTTAATTTTAAATCAGGATTTGACAGCAGTGTCTGGAATCCTGATAAGAGAGTTCCCCACAATGTGGAGTGTGGTTTTCATTCAGAAGAAATGGTATAGAAAGATTTTTTTCTATACATTTCTAAAATTCTTATTTTTACAGTACATAGATTATATCTCTCCCTCCGTTTTTGCTACATATGATCAAGTGTCCACCTCTTCATTTAAATCTAAAATAAAGACTTAATTCCACCTTCACTAAATTCTGAAATTTACTGTAGAGTTAAAAGGTACATTTTCATTCCATTCCTGTAATGGAAAATTCTGGAGTACTGTCGTTCAAGAAACTAGTTTTAAATTTCCATCATTTCCTTCAGAGGAGGATTTTGTTGAGCCTTCTAGATACCAGTATCCTTTGCAATTCTGCTTTGTACATTACACTCCACAGTTCATCCAGTCACATTCTCCATAAAACAAACAGTCAAAGTGATTTACCAGCACAGCACAGTGAAGAAAAAAACCACCACCAAAAAACCAGGTCTACCTTAGAGGACCAAATTCTGCCTGTAGTTACGCAAATGTAATTCCAAAGTAACTTCATTGATTTTGATTTACTTCAGACATACACCTATTTAATAGAACAGCATATGCCCAAGAAGTCTGAATAAGATATTCAGTTCCAGACACAGGGTACCTCTTGACCACTATTCTGGGATGATGGCAGTTTTTTAATCAACGTATTATTATTTTTGGCTGGTTATATATTAACATTAAAAAAATAGACAAAAATATTAATTGCATTTCTCTTACTGCAAATCTAGTTAACTGCTAACCCTATCACTTTGAAGATATTTTAAGCATTGCTTCTGTTACCATTCTCACCCACTCTTAAGAGCAACACCAAGAGGCAGACACTTAAAAATACTTCAAAAATCTTCAGCGTACAGCTGCAAGATGTTGAATTCAAAACAAAAAAGGTTAGACTGGTTTCTTTCTCGTTTCTATGAATTTGTCCAGCTGCATGATATTAATCTCAGAGATATTTAGATAGGATACTTACAAAATCTTAACACTAGTGTCTACAGTTTCCTCCAAAATGGAAATCAACTAATTAGGAAGGTACGTAAAGCATACAAGGCCTGTATTAATATTAATCACCTAATAAACGTTTAGAAATCCAAATCCAAAAGAGCAAAAGTTCTTCTACCCCTACACACACACACACACACACACACACACACACACACGCCTCTACTCCCTTGAACATTCTGACAGTGAAAGCAAGATTATATAATACAGAATGGAAAGGAAATGTCTACAAAATGATGCTCTCTCCATCTGGAAATCACCTTTAAGAAAGCCATAGCAAAAGACTTTAGCCCAAGGAGAGGAGTGAATACAAAGGGTCTTTCAAGCCCAATCAGACCATTACAGAAACAGGTGACAGCCAAAAAAAGACACTGAAAGCACTGGAGAATCCCAATCAATGAGCAACTGAAATGGACTGAAAAGTAGAGTTCTGATAAGATTCAGAGCTCAGGAAGTGTCTGAAGTCCATCTAAATATTTTAGTGAAAAAATCAAAATATTTCTCTCTCAAAACTAGAGGTCAAAGCCCAGGCATACATAGAATAGCATTGGCGAAAAGGAGAAGATTATTTCTTTTAAGTCAGGAAACTGATATTTTTCACTGTGGTAAACTAATCAGAAGAAAATAAAACCATGTAGTTGATTTATCCCACTCATCCATTTGCTCAAAAGAAACCTGAAGAAATGATGGAATAGCCTGTTTCAGTCTCATTGTGCCAACTTGGATTTTAAAAGTATTTCCAGTTTGGTACGTAAAGTGGTAAATGAGGGGTTGAGTGATTGAACGTGCTGATTAACAAACCTACCTTTCTCTTTTGTATACCTAATAAACTTCCAAGCAGTGCAAAAGATCAAATGCTGTACTGCAGCTACAATTTCAGATCCATGTTTTTTGCATACACAGATACTTTTAACAGATGAAGACAATGACTTCAAGCCAGGGAATAGACACGCTACCTAATCCTCACTAAACAAAGGGATAATTTCAGGTCTGCTGTCCCGTCTCTTGTAGAGGTGATGAGGTGTAAGATTATAAAGGGATCTAATGACTTTTGCTATAGAGTTGATTTGATCACCAAACTAGATTTTGGGAAATATTTTTCCCCCAAGGCTTATTAGTACAGTGGCAATTATGTCTTTGCTTGGAGCATGACATGCAGGGGAAAAGGCACCAGCAGGGCCAGTGCAACAATTTAGGCGACCTAGGCGGTCATCTAGAACACTGAGATTTGGGGGCACCATTTTCTTGGGCAGCAACCGCATCTTTGGCCACCCCAGACGCCGCCGGCATTTAGGCAGAGGGAGCTGGGGCAGGGGAGCACCGCCTGCAGCAAGTAAGGGAGGGGGGCGGCACACAGGGGAACTCTCTGCTCCACCTCCTCTCAGAGCATGCGGTGGCTGCTTCACTTCTCCTGTCTCTGAGGCTTGCAGCACCTAAGCTGATCGGCACTGCAAGCCTGGGAGATGGGAGACGTGAAGCAGCCATGGCATGCTCTGGGAGGAGGCAGAGCAAGGGTGAGCTGTTTCACTTCTCCTGCCTCCCAGGCTTGCGGCGCCAATCAGCTTACGTGTTGCAATCCTGGGAGGCGGGAGAAGTGAAGCAGCCATGGCATGCTTGGGGTGCTCGTGCTCGGAGCAGGGGTGAGCTGGGGCCCAGGGGATGCCTCAGGGTGGAGGGTGGGGAGTGGGGAGCTGCCACAAGGTGGGCACTTCAGGGTGGAGGGGACGAGCTGCTTCCAGGGAGGGGGAAAGCCTCAGGGCAGGGGTGCAGAGGGGGGAGGGCGCAAGGTGGAAGTTTTGCCTAGGGTGCGAAACATCCTTGAACTGGCCCTGGGCACCAGTATGAGTAGTCTCAGTTTCTGACTTTATATTTCGTAATAATTTGGAACAGCTGATTATCTCCTGTGGTAGGTAATAAATTTTGTGAATCTAAAAAGCAAACAATTCCTTTCAAGTGGTTTCCATTGAACCGTAAAACAGATTAAAAATTATGTTTAATGCTTGTATTAGTTCTTAGCATTAGTGCTTAGTTTAGTGCTAAAAGCCCTAAATGTTGTCTTAATTCTTAACATAGGAAGTCTGTGGCTGAGCAGAAACAACCTGTGTGCGCTGGGTTCAATCATTCCTATAAAATAAATAACCCTTTCTACCTACAGTTAAATTTTATCCTGTTAACATTAGTTTGTGTGTAAGTGGTATGATTTGAGTACCTCTAAACACGGCAATATCCATCAACCCAACCCATCAAGTGAGAAGGATGTCTATTACTTTGTGCACCTAACCACTTATGCTACAGGACACTGGCTCATGTTCTTGGTTATGCACATAATTTCTAGAACAAAACAGAAAACCTGAGGTCGGTAATCCAGAAACAAAATGTTGGTGTCTATCAAGAAATCATATTCATTGGTGCTTGAGATACCATTTGAAATGATATTTTGGTACTACAGGCTACTGGAGAACAGGTCCATAGCTAAGATTGTATTGCCCACATCTCTCTGTTCATTAGCCAATACATGCTCAGTACATTTTATTTTGTATGTACTTATATGAAGGTATAGTATACAATAATCTTTTAAGTGATAATTACATTATCCATTACACTAACATATTGTTCTCAATTCCAGACACTTGCGTCAGTAGAATAAAATCACCTTTTCATTGTGAGGTGGTCACACAGGATCCATGGTAACACATTATTACCAACTCATTTGTTCTTTAATTGCTAGTAAAAAGGTTTTAATATCCTTGCCATAAATGGCTTATTTTCTTGCACTTTGAGGACAGCAATATAAACACAAGTATTATAGTGTATGTAAACTGCTGCAATATAATTGGTGATGCCTATTTTTTATAATACTAACAGAAAAACAAACAAAAATACATCATAATAAATTCAGAATAGGACTACTAAAAATATTATAAGGAGAGCTGTAGTATTATTTGTGAATGCCATCTTCCTTGTATTTCAATCTTATACAAACCAGAGTGGTTGTGACTTACCCTAACAGAGAGTAGGGTTTGGAGAGATATATATATGCATGTGTGTGCGCGCGCTCATTGTTATAGGATCTAGGGTCCCCATGGACCAAGACCTATTCTGTTACAAACTGTAAAATATAGAACAAAGAGACAGCCCCTGCCCACAAAGAGATTTAATCTAAGGAGGGCTGGCCAGGAAACCAAAGTTGAGTTCTGCAAAAAAAACAAACAACCAAACAAAAAAAACCAAGTGTTTTTGGGAAAAAAGTTCTCCTGAACCAGGATGAAAATCCCCAAACTAAAGAATGGAATTGAAATCCTGTAATATATCATTCTGGAAACACAGAAATGTACTGCCAGCCTGGTGACCTGTACTAGAGCCAGGGACCATGGAAACGCTGTCAGTCCAACACTGAATAGCAGAATTTAAAATGATTAGACTTGTCAGAGAGGTCTGTCTATTAGTCTTGCAAGCCCTTAAAGGCAGGGACCAGCACAGTGGGCCCCAATCTAACTGGGGACTCTAGGTGCCACCCTAATGAAAATAAATAATAATTAATAATAATACAAAATACAATGGTCTTCAAGGAACATATCAGTAAAAAAATTTATTATGTTTATCAGTTAAAAACTCTGTGTGTGCGTCCAAAATGTAACTGTGTGATCTTTGTGATTCCTCTCAAAAGCCCTACATAACCCTAACCGCCCCCTTCTTCCAGGGGGTAATGATCCACTTTTTGGGAAGCTCTGCTGTATTGTCAAAGTTCTCGATGTTCCTGTAATGTAATCTGAATCCAAGTGAAACTGCACTGGGACTTGTTCTTTCATGTCAGAAGTAGTTCACACTTTACAGATAAGGATTTGAAAGTATAGCTCTAAACAATGGTTAACTGTATCACAGATAAAGACAACATCCAAGGCAGCTCCTCACAGCTCCTCACATAATTAGCTCTGTGCTTTTAGTATAATTAGCCTGATAATACAGCATGTCTGTAGTAACAGAATGATGAACTCTCACTTTCCCTAACAGGGCAGAAATTACCTGACTAGTCTGACCCTTAAGACCACAATCTAGAACATCAAGGAATATGTATATCTATGCATTCAGCTTATGAATCCTCTCAATATGGATTTCAACAGCCTACCACTTGCAACTGCCTTCCTAGATCTGCAGGGAAAAAAAAAAAACTAGGCAGCCCACTTGTCAGGTGACTATAAAACTCTGATTCTCAGAATGGGCAGTAAGGGCAAGTGATGTAATATAGAAAGACAATGTGTCAAGTAAAGTGGGTCAACCATATAGAAAGTTAGAAGTGTGCCTGGACATGGCCACTGGGATTTTTCACAATTAAATGGACCTTCCTTGTAGCATAAACACATATATATGAAGCAACATTGCCACACATGCAAGTTCCAAAGAGTTGTTGGCATACCTTAATCCTAACCCTCAATAAATATATCAAATGCAAATAGCCGGGAGGTTGTGTTAAAATTCATAGATTCATAGACTCTAGGACTGGAAGGGACCTCGAGAGGTCATCGAGTCCAGTCCCCTGCCCTCATGGCAGGACCAAATACTGTCTAGACCATCCCTGATAGACATTTATCTAACCTACTCTTAAATATCTCCAGAGATGGAGATTCCACAACCTCCCTAGGCAATTTATTCCAGTGTTTAACTACCCTGACAGTTAGGAACTTTTTCCTAATGTCCAACCTAAATCTCTCTTGCTGCAGTTTAAGCCCATTGCTTCTTGTTCTATCATTAGAGGCTAAGGTGAACAAGTTTTCTCCCTCCTCCTGATGACACCCTTTTAGATACCTGAAAACTGCTATCATGTCCCCTCTCAGTCTTCTCTTTTCCAAACTAAATAAACCCAATTCTTTCAGCCTTCCTTCATAGGTCATGTTCTCAAGACCTTTAATCATTCTTGTTGCTCTTCTCTGGACCCTCTCCAATTTCTCCACATCTTTCTTGAAATGCGGTGCCCAGAACTGGACACAATACTCCAGTTGAGGCCTAACCAGCGCAGAGTAGAGCGGAAGAATGACTTCTCGTGTCTTGTTTACAACACACCTGTTAATGCATCCCAGAATCACGTTTGCTTTTTTTGCAACAGTATCACACTGTTGACTCATATTTAGCTTGTGGTCCACTATGACCCCTAGATCTCTTTCTGCCATACTCCTTCCTAGACAGTCTCTTCCCATTCTGTATGTGTGAAACTGATTGTTCCTTCCTAAGTGGAGCACTTTGCATTTGTCTTTATTGAACTTCATCCGGTTTACCTCAGACCATTTCTCCAATTTTTCCAGATCATTTTGAATTTTGACCCTGTCCTCCAAAGCAGTTGCAATCCCTCCCAGTTTGGTATCGTCTGCAAACTTAATAAGCGTACTTTCTATGCCAACATCTAAGTCATTGATGAAGATATTGAACAGAGCCGGTCCCAAAACAGACCCCTGCGGAACCCCACTTGTTATACCTTTCCAGCAGGATTGGGAGCCATTAATAACTACTCTCTGAGTACGGTTATCCAGCCAGTTATGCACCCACCTTATAGTAGCCCCATCTAAATTGTATTTGCCTAGTTTATCGATAAGGATATCATGCGAGACCGTATCAAATGCCTTACTAAAGTCTAGGTATACCACATCCACCGCTTCTCCCTTATCCACAAGGCTCGTTATCCTATCAAAGAAAGCTATCAGATTGGTTTGACACGATTTGTTCTTTACAAATCCATGCTGGCTATTCCCTATCACCTTACCACCTTCCAATTGTCTAAAGAAATCATCTGCAATTACTTGCTCCATTATCTTCCCTGGCACAGAAGTTAAACTAACTGGTCTGTAGTTTCCTGGGTTGTTTTTATTTCCTTGCGAACTGAATGTCGAGCTGGCGGCACCTCTCATACACAAGCAATTTCTACAAAATATCACTCAGGAACTGTTTTTCATTGTATGTCCCTGTCCCTCAGCTTACAACACTATCTGATAGGTCACTGTTTCATTATATTGTTTTAAATGTGTTCTCAGAAAGGAAAATGCTAACAAGAACTAGACAGCATTTTTCCTCATACGTGCCACATCACTGACTATCGTGAAGGTGATCCAAAGAGTCTTCTTGATTCCCTCCTCTGAGTTCAGGTATACAAAATCATGTTTCTATTTTCTTGCAGTTTTAGTTTACTATGAAAGCCCTGCTAACCATTTTGTCTCTTGAAAGAAACCAAGGAAGTTCAACAACTGGTTTAGATTTTTCAAAATATCACTTATTAGCATCTTTGTGCAAATACATATAAAAGTCATTATTTGTCAAAATGTCAACATTTTCAAAGATAACAGTTATGATCTATGTTTATGTAGAGGGGAATGCTATGCTAGCTAAGACATTATTGTATATTAACAATTAGCAAAGGAAGACACTTTAATGGTGACTCTTACACATAAACAGATTGCCACAAAAAGGAGCTACACTGCTGACATTATCAACTTAATGCAAAACAGCATGGATTGTTCTGCAACATGAAAGATTGATGGAGAGCAGGCAAAGTGATGTATTTTGTGATGTCACTATAAAATATTCCAGAAAGCCTCTATTGCTCATCAGGCAAATAGGAGAACAAGAACTTGAGGAAACACATGAACATACACCAAGAGAATGAAGACACTCCAAAGAGTCAAGATCCTAGAGGGGCAAATTGATAGACAATACAAATGGGTTTTTTTATAGATATTAGAAACTCAAAAATATATAAATATATAATAGTTAATAGAGATGAGCACAGACTCAGGATACTTTTAGGGGAAGTCTAGATCCAAAACGGGATCTGAATTGTGTGGCTTGGGCCTATCTGTATTCCAGTGTGCAATAAGAAGTCTCAAACGCACAAGAGCTTAAAGAGTCTTCAGCAGGAAAGATAAAATGACATTCCTTATTGCCTTTTAAGCGATATGCTTTTTTACCATAACATTAACAGAGAAATGTTACAAGGAGAAATAGTCCAGGTTACTGTGCCATGTTTTCCAGTTGGTGTACAGCCACAGTTGTAAGTCATGTAAATAAAACAAGATAATAGTCTAACTGTTCCGGAAGCCATAGATTGAACCTAGATAGATGTCTGGCTCAATCCTCAAATCTTAAGACGTCATAATATGGAAAGTACTGTATGTCAGTCTTTAAAAGTGAAAAGAAGTTGTGATTTGAAATGTCATTCTTCGGATGTGCAGTATGAGCTGGACTGTTATGATTAATTATCCAAAATAAACTATATTTTGGAGCTATATGAAGGCATAAATATAGAAAATATTTATAACACTGAATAAAGGAGTTACAGTAGCATACTCAAATATCCGAATGGCTTCATTATATCAGTGTTGATTGCTTTTTCATATTTAAATATATTTACCTGACAAATAACTCAATAGAATGAGCAAACAGTGCATTACATTAGAGAAGAGAAGTGTTGACATATGTTACTGAGTTCCACTTAAGGAGTGTGAAACTAAACAGCTGAGAAAGTGTACTATGTGCTACTCTTTGCACAGGCTGAACTGCAACGTGCCCATCCTCCTCTGATCTTTCAGAGTAATATTTCCTACCCATCACACAGTGACAGTAATGAATAAGTACAGGGAATGCACACAGTGAACACAGATCTGGGATGAAATCTGTTCCCATGTCATATTCAACTATTCAAAAGATGAATGGCAAACAAAATCTGGCCGAGCTATAAAGAGTTGTTGTTTCACTGTGACAGTGACAAATATCTTAATTGAGGTAAAAAAAAAAAAAAAAAAAAAAGTAAACATATTATTTAAATATTGAATAGATTATGGCCATAGAGCTACAGCTAGGCCCAGAAATAATGTTCCGCTTTAGGAGACAGTTTGGTCATATGGATTGATTTTCTAATTCATTCTAGCAGTTTTGCACACATACACACATTTATTGAGAAATGCCCCTAAATACTGTATCTGTGCACAATCTTAAACATTTTCAGTCACCATGGTATAATACGTAATTGTGACTTCTATCTTCTAGTTACTAGGAGCAGGCATTGCCAGGGCATGGAAATGAGATTCAGTATAGACACTGAAAATAAAATAGCATGCCATTTTATGCCACTACCGTCTGTGGCTTGATTAACAGAAACAATACAAAAGTTATGCATTTATGATAGAGTTGTTGATTTTGTATAAGTCATTCAACTGAGATTAGGCATTCAGTTAGAATTATTATCCAATAGGAATATAGAGAGAAAAATCAAATATCTTCTGTGCATCTCTGTACACAGCTCCACTTGTGCTCTGCTTCCAATTTAACGGTCAATCATCAGTAATACTCCATTCAACCTGGGCAAAATTTCATGAAGCAAACCAGAGAGTAAGATGGCAGTTGCCACTATCTGCTCACACAATAAAGAATCCCAGCTTTCTTCTTGCATCAGAAAGTGTTTTGTATAGTGCGAAAAACAGACAGACAATCAACGTGTTTGCACCACAAAACAACATAATGAATCTGTTGACATAGGTACTTTGTATCGAAGTTTTTATTTTCTGGATGTATGAATAAAGATATTCATTAAAAAGCCACTGCAAACTTACAAGCTGCACTTCTGCACAAAGCTGTTTTACCCATTACTACTACAAGTAACAGCTAAATCATTTGGGCTAGATACTATCTTTTTTGTCTAAATATTGTTTATTACAGTTAGTTTCATTTCCCCCTCTCTATAGGCAATTTCTAAGAAGGTCTTTCACAAAGAAACAGAAGAAAGAAAACTGTATTATACATACTCACCCACTAATGGAAATTTGATTTTATAGTCAAAAATTGACAGAGGGACTTCAAGGGCAGGTGTAGTACCTGAAACTACATTGAGATATTTTTTCTTAATGTAAAATTAAAGACTCAGTATTTAAAAAATAATAATAATAAAAAGAGTACTGGAACTGTTGATTAAATAAGCAATGGCAAACCATCAAACAAATATATGGCCATAAAACAATTAAAAAGTTATTTGAGAACATCATCCCAAGCAATCAATACCTTTAATGTCCAACATCTAGTGAGATCACATGACAAAAAAAATATGTCCATGTGCCATTAGAAGGATTTAAGTCCATTATTTATTCATTAAATGATAAACAAGTGGCGTATAATTGCACATGGCCATTTTTTTTTGTCATGTATTCTCACTAGCTGTTGGACATTAAAGGTACAGATATTGATTAAATAATCCACCCCAGTGAATGAACAACACACTTAAAGCCTTCTCTCTCTGCCATCTCAGAGTATTAGTTGTTTAACAAAGGCAGATCAGTAAATTTCCAACATCGTTTAATTAAGTTGTTAGTCACAATAATGCTGCTGATAGCCATTTTTAACTTGGACTACAAACATTCATCTCTCCAAAGTCACATATAACTGTCATCTAAGGCACTATTCACAACCAACATATCTAAAATGAAAATATTGTTTAGCAAAAGTTGGTAAAACTGTTACAGATACATTATTTAGGAAACAGATTTTCAGAACTGCTCAGCACCTAGGGTATTAAAATCTTTTGAAAAAAAGCTGACCGTAACTGCATGCTGCAAGCTACTAAATGCTGAACACTCAAAATTCTGCCTTTTATTTAGTTATCTAAATGGAAGCTGAGCTCTTTTAAAAATGTGGGACCAATTCTGGGTGATGATCACTTGAAAAATACTGCCCTGAACACTTTTGAAAGTATGGTCACACAGGTGGAATATACTGCCTTACTCTGGTCTAACCCTCCAACCTTTGTCAGTATAGAGTAATCCATATTATGTCTGTGTTATGTCAGGATTGCTCTCCTGATCCCTCTTTGTGGTGACAGGGTGTATTGAGGGTGGCCATGTTAGGCTCCCTCAGCCTTCAAGTTACTGCTGCTTATACTATACATCACACCCTACAGAATCTCTCAGGTGTCCTCTGGATGTCTATTAAGTATTAGATTTTGGGACACTCCAGCACTCATCCTTTTCCTCTCACAGGTGGTAGCAGGGAAAGGGTATAAATTGCAACCTTGCTAATCTTGTTCAGGACATTTCAATTTTCCTCAAACATACCCTGAACACTCCAGTAAATCAAAATGCACCAAACACAAACTCAGCTTAAGGACTAATGCTTACATATTGACTTGAGAGTTAGAATCTTCCTCCTCTCAAGCACTTTGACTCAGTTTGGTGACCAGTATAACTGGGTGAGCAGTGCTCAATATGTTTTGAATTTTTTTTTAAAAAAAGATTTTTGTGGAGGGAAAAAGCCAATAAAAAATTCCTGCATTTTATCAGCTGCTCACCCATTTCTACTGGACACCAAACTGAATCAAAGTGCTTGGGAAGAGGAAAACTATTGGGTCATTCAAGATAGATACAACAAAGATGTCTTAAACTATCTATCTCAGCTGCCATGGCGATGCTATGAGGACCTCTTTATAGATTCTACAGTGCATTGCTTTCATCTTCCTTTATCACAGTCCCACAAACTACAGAGAAGCCACAGGAAGAGGCAACAAGGCGGAAAGTCCTACATTCTATGTCAGAATCTGTTACTGATTTATTGTATGACCACTTAAGTGCCAATCCTGCACAGATTTATGCTCATGTTTCAACATGTATGAATGTCTGTGCATGATCAGGGCCTTCATCTCTATGTGATTCAGCTTCTCCATTGCTGAAATGCTGTAAAATACTTCATCATTTTTGTTAAGTGTCTTGAGGTTTTTTATTTGGTGTTATACCCATTTTTCTGGAAATGAGAAGTGATATGGAGGCTAAGCTTTTTGTTCAAAGATTGCAAAACATATTATTATCATGAATTAATCTGTGAACTAAAGGGACATACATACCATGTTGTAGCTTGTTTATGCACAGAGCCAATTTAGCCTGGTGATCTCCCCTTGAATTCTACTAGCTTTAGACAAGTGAATAATTTTTGCTAGGCAGAACATTAACATGCTCTCACCTTTTCATCACCTCTGGTCAGATTTAATACAGCAGTACAAGAATACCATAAAAGTAATATCTTTTAAAAATAAAATTAGAATCAAATCAGCTTAGACCCATTGAGTCCTCAAAAGAGAGATTTTTGTTTGAAAATTATCAGGCTACTTTTGCTTTGGACAATAATTGAAAAATGAAAACATGGAATGGTTTCTCAGATACTTAAATTATGAGGTCAGAACCTTTTTCTTTTATAACTGATTTTTTGTACCTATTCAGGCTCTTCTGAGCTTCCTTGAGAGAACTGAAACTGACTATGTATTAGACCTCTATTTTCATAAATCTATGGAACATTCTTAAAGACATGAAGGTCTTCCATCATACATAAGGAAGGGTTCTTTTCTGAAAGTGAAAAAAAATATTACTCCTCCAATAAAAATCTGATCCTATAGGAATAATGCAGATAGAAGCTTCTCAAATTAAAATTCAACCGTCTTTTTTTTTTTTTCAGGTGGAGGAAATCAACCCTTTATCTGAAGACAAATAATAAATATATACATATATGTACATGAACATACACACACAATTGTATATTCACACATCACTTTTATCCTCCTGTATAAGTAAAGTTTAATACGTTTACATTTCTGGGATCCACAGAAAAGAATGTTTGGCTTTGTCCACGCTGCAACTAGGACCAGGCTGGAAACAACCATGTTTAAAATCATCATAAACTCATTTTGCCTGTCTTGTCTTTCAGAAAAGCCAAAAAAATCTACAGCCACATTGGCCAAGAAAACTGTAATAGATATGCTGGCACCATCCATCGTAAACATAGCTTCTGCTGGCCTGGTTCCAGTATCAGTAAGACTTTTGATGCTCAGAAACAGGGCCTTGAAAGAATTCCAGGAAGAATGATTCCTTCTAAGTGTTTAGAAAACACAGGTGAAGAAGGGCAGAGTGTGGAAGTACCACCCATTCCCTCAGCACACTACAGAATTGTAGTCACTTTAGAATTTTCTAGCATTCTTGTCAACAGAATACAAAACGGTATTTCCAGCCCTATCCTAGAAATGCTCATTGCCACAGAGGATGCTTAACTCTCTAGTCCCATTCTCATTACTGGAACTCCTCTCCATTTCAAGCATTATGATCTGGAATAAGTGTTTTCAGTAGTAGGTCTGATGTTTACTTGCATGCATCTTTCTTCTTTAGAGCCTTTTGTGTGGTTGTAGCTGAATTGGGAAGACAATATACTACATGCTCCCAAGGATATGCTCAACATTGTCCATCGATTGATAGGTAAAAACAAACCGAAACCCAGCTAATGTGAATGCATTTATTTTGAAAAAAAGTTAGATTGTTTTAGACAAGAGTGAGAACACCCTGCAAGAAGTGAAGCCATCCATAAATTTTAAAGCACATTTATACTAAAGCCAACACTTTCAAATTTGACTTCCCAAAGTTAGGTACCATATGTGGGCACCCATATCAAAGTGGCCTGATTTCAGAAACGCTGAGTGCACATACCTCCCAGCACAGTTAATGAAAGTGGTGGACAGTTTGATTTAGATTTCTAACTTTGGACAGCCACACTAAAAAATGTCAGCCCAAATCTCCCAAACCAGGGGCTTTACTTATGTGTCTCTCATTAAAAGCAAATAGTGTCACCATAGCTCAAACTCAGGTAAACGCTCTTCTGGCAAGGAGGGAACATTTGGAACTTGTTACCAGGGGATGTTGTGAAGGCCAAAACTGTAACAGAGTTCAAAAAAGAACTAGGTGAGTTCACGGAGAATAGGATCATCAATCAATGGCTATTAGCCAAGATGGTCAGGGATGCAACCCCATGCTCTGAGTGTCCCTCTGTCTGCGAGAAGCTGGGAGTGGATGACAGGGGATAGATCACTTAATGATTGCCTGTTCTGTTCATTCCCTCTGAACCATCTGACATAGGCCACTGTCAGAAGACAGGATACTGGGCTAGATGGATCAGTATGGGTGTTCTTATGGTATAGGACAAACATGCTTAGTTTCTTTGGAATAATTAATTACATTAGGATGTGATTATAGTGAAGGTTCCTGGAGAGAAGGCTATAGTTTTCAGAGGGAAATATCAAACACCTTACACTGTAATGTCACTACACTGCTAATTTTGCATCTTTAACCCTTCAAAGATGAAAAAAATTGTAATGAGGTATAAATATAACGGTGATTCCCCCTCCCAACTTCTCTTTCTCCAGTGGCAGCAATCTGTAATAAATCCTGAACAGATGGTATGTGACTTTCATAGAAAAGAATGTACTTACAAGTAAAAAGTGAAAATGAATTTTCTTTCATCAGTTTTATGCGGACATGGCACATTCTAATTTGATTTCTATTCTAGAGAAGATCAAAATTTCTTAAGATAGGTGTGTGTTGGAGAAGGGAGGAACAGAATTAGGGGACTCTGGAAGATACTGCGAAATCTGCAATTGATGCAGGATTCTGTCTGCATCTGGGAAACACAAACATGGGTATCTGCTTACTTTGAAGCAGCTGTCCTGTTCTGGCAGTTGAAACTAATTATGATGCCATCAGGTACAGTCTGATACATTCAATAATGCTTCTGATATGAGAGAGAAAATATCCCTTAAGAAATCATAAAATGAAACAATTTTACCAAGAAGAGTCTGAGCCTTTCACTGGATAAAAAACACAGTTCAGACTCAATATCAAGAAATTTTAAAATATTAAAATTAAGTTATGAAATCAATTTAACAAAATATTTTTTAAAGTATGTCTATTAAAAACACATCATGATAGTTTAAATTAAAAAATCCACCATAAACAAATCAAATATATCATCCTGTCTAAAATGTATTCCAATTAAGGAAGAGATTGTTTGTTGGTAATTATAATGGTCATACTATTTTCAGCATCCATCTACAAAAAGAGGATCATTTGTTTACTTAATAGAGCACATGTTATTGGAAGACAATAATGCTAGAAGTTGTTTGAGGTTTCTACAAAGGTTGTATAATATACTGTACATATAGCATTGCACATTCCCTTATATCTGGTATTATCAAACTACTAAATATCAAACTCGGTGAACTCAGGAACAGTGTTTAAAATGTGGCTCTGCTAGTTAGCATAGTACTGTTATTACAAAACCACAAAAAACAAACATTAGTTGCAATTCTCTGTCAGCAAAAACTTTTCCCCCAGAAGTAGATTTTCTAGTGCCTCATCCAGTTGAGGTTTAAATTTCTAATGTAATGGGGCTTCAGTAGCTTTCCTTCAGAGACTATTCCACAATCTAACAGAGCTTCTGGTCTGAAAATTCCATCTGACTCAAACCAGACTCAATTTTCCCCTTCTTAATTTTATGCCACAAATACTAGTACACATGTTTATTTCACCTTCAACAGCTTCTCTCTTGTTTTGGCTTGTACACTCTTCAAATATCTAATTTCACCCTTGCCCCTATTCCAACACATCCTCAGGGCTGGTCTACACTGGGGGGGGGGGTCGATCTGAGATACGCAACTTCAGCTACATGAATAGCGTAGCTGAAGTCGAAGTATCTTAGATTGATTTACCTCGGGTCCTCACAGCACGGGATTGAGTTCCACAGCTCTCCCGTCAACTCCGCTACTGCCGCATGCTCCGGTGGAGTTCCAGAGTTGATGGGGAGCGTGTTCGGGGATCGATATATCACATCTAGATGAGACGCGATATATCGATCCCTGATAAATCGATCACTACCTGCTGATAGGACGGGTAGTCTGGATGTACCTTTAGTCTTACTTTAACCAAGCTATTCATATTAGTTCTATTTAATGTTTCCTCAAGTCTTCTGAGGATTTTTCTCTTTTCTGAATTCTTTCAGATATTACCAGAAATGTATTAACATAAGGTGGCCAGAACTGAACATAATCCTTCATATATTGTCACAGCAGAGCTATATGGAAAGGGACTATCTGTGAAGTCAAGTATTTCAACAAACAGGTCTAAACTATATTGATATTTTGCACATTGCAAACTTAGATCTTATTTGCTTTTCGCTACTACTCCTTTTACAGGATTACTGCTGTCCACATTTTTGGTTGTCCTCCCCCGCCCTTTCTCATTAACTATTTGTATTTTGGATTAATTTTCATCTCACATTTTTTTTATTACCTTAGATTAATTTTATTTCATTCCTTTCTGTCCATATTTCTGAAATATTCTCTTCTGTTTGTCATTTTTGACATATGCATACACTTCCAATGTAAGAAAATTGAAACATTTATCCCCTGTGCATCTCCTTCCACTTCAAAATCATTAGGGATGATTTTGAGTAAAATCTAGACTAACAGGGATCCCTGTAGTACCTACTAGCCCCGTCTGCTGTACATCACTATTTATTAATAAAACACTTTATGCAGAGGCATAAATTTACATGTCTATTTTAAAAAATAAGTAAGACATTCTCTAATGTCAGGACACTGACAAAGGCATCAAATCTGAGGCTGAGAGTAATAGAGGCGTTCATAGTCAAGTTCCAGGATCAGGCCCAAATCCAGCTGAGGTCAAAGGCAAGAGCTCAAGAACCAGAATGGTCATGGTAGCTACAGAAGAACCACATTATTACCATGACGCTTCCTGGAACACCCCTTGGGTTTCTAAAGGGTGGGGACTCATCTGGGAGCTATGAGGCTGCTGCCTGTCAGACCCCTCAAAGTGAGACTTCCTGTGGTCTATGTCCACCATGTCACAGATAGCGGAGTGCATGGCAGTTATAGCTGCTCCTGGGTGGCAGCATGGCATTGGCCACTAGCTAGCATCTCTGCATATTTGAGACCTGCTGGACATTACATCTGTTCTCAAAAGCTTTACTATAAAATAGATTAGACAAGATTTAGAAGATCAGTTTAGGAAAGGGTGAAGAAATAACTGGGGAAGAGGAGAATGTAAGGACAGTCCAAAGTCAGTTTTAAAGATGATTTTGAAAGAGAAGAGACAATGTACCAGTTAGAGAACTTGTGTTCCAAGAGGAAGTAAATCTCAAGGTGCAAATCCAAGAATGGAATATAATTGGAGCAATAAGACCAGAGGATACAGAGGACTATACGGAGGAAGAAGGGGAAAGGGCAAAATTAAGAGCAACAACATGATTATATAGAACTGTCAGTAGAGGGAAAAGGAAGCTGAATTTCCTTTCTGGGTAGTTCACTTGTTGCTTTGCCTTTTACATAAAGCAGCTAAACAGCCCTTTACTGCACTTAGGGAACTATGACAGAAGAGAGAGACATTACCTTAAAATATAAATAGTGGGAATAAATTGGAGGCTGCTTGAAAGGAAATCTCAAATCCATCATGCTAAAGCTTTCAAAGGCAAACTTTAAACAAAATGGAGGCAGTTTAAAATATCTATTCATTTTGCTTGTAAGACAGAAATGAATCTCTCATACCTGTAGGCAGCAATGAGTTATATGGGTTTTTTGGACTGAAAAAGTGCAAACAGTAGAGGATCAGACTGAATAAATGTTAAGATGCCAGGCTCACAAGACCCTAGGGAAACCACTCAATAACAATATTTCTGAAACATCTCAGGAATAGTGTATTTTTTATTGTTATTTACACCTCAGAATACATGCTGTTAACATCAGAAGGGTGTATGTGTGTGTGTTAAGGAATGGATGTGGGACGGGGGAAGGGAATATTTACATTGGAATTCAAAAAAAAAAAAACCTGAATGGATCCAGGCACCTAACAGAATGGGGCAAAAAATCGTCTACCAGTAATTCAGATACTTTCATTGGATATGAGCTAGTGTAACAAAGAATAATACTTTGCTTTTAGATTTGATCTTTCAGAGCTTGCAGAATTTACTCACCCACAGCAAGTAGGAATGTTTTTCAGTGAGTGTCATCAACATGTGCAAAAACTAAGCATTCTTTAACTGTAAAATTCTAGCCCTTATGTTGAGAAGAAAACCTTCCAATATTGAACAGAGTAACTTAATGTAGGAATATCTACCTAAATCTGCAGAGACAGCTCCAGTGCTGCCATCATGGTTGGTGCAGGGTCAGAGGCACCTACTGGGAGTAGGAGTAGTGGCACTTGCGCCTCTGCAGAAGTCTGTGTATGATGGGACTGGAGCTGAGCAAAAGTTTACAATCCTATGTGGATGCTCAAACCTGGGCTTGGAAACACCAAGTCCCCTATCCCAGGTCTCACAGACCCAGGTTTACAATGAAGCATACATATAGTGTACGTGGCCCAAGCCACCTGAATACAAGGTTTTATGTGTAAGGGCCCTTCTGTTGCCACTAAAATAATTCTGCTAAATGTGATAGTTACAAGGCTCCCTTTCTCACAGATCCTTCTGCTGGGTTGGCAGGAGGGTACACCAAAAAGTCATCTGCTTGGTGGGCTGGCATCAGTAGACACTGTTAGGATATAGATATTCGGGCCTGTCTGCAAAGGCCTGTCCTTTAAGAATTCAGGTGTATTCTTATCATTTAGCTAGTTACAGCAGTATAAAAGAAAGAATCAAAATCACTGTTTGTCTGTGTAAGGGCTCTCTCTTACTGTGACAGTCTGAGGCCTTGTTCTTAGGCTAAAGCCTTCGGCTAAGCGGCAGAGGCAGTCATAACCTGGGAAGTGTAGGGTCACATCCTTACATTCCAAACCAGTCACATTGAAATAAGGTGCTATTGGGCTGTTAAGAATACAATCCTGTCCTGATATTCCTATCACCTCCAGAGAAAAGGAAGAGCCTAGAAGATATAAAAAGAAACTTAGTTTGATAGCATCCTGTCTGGCAAGAACTCACTTATCAATAACTGGGATGTGAAATCCTCATTTCTGTATTGTTCAATCCCTGTAGTCTCCACTTCCCTATTGTTTGCCTGTATAACCTCTGTCTGGTTCTGAGAGTGTTTCTGTCTGCTGTATAATTAATTTTGTTGGGTGTAAACCAATTAAGGTGGTGGGATATAATTGGTTAAATAACCCTGTTACAATATGTTAGGATTGGTTAGTTAAATTTCAGTAAAATGATTGGTTGAGGTATAGCTAAGCAGAACTCAAAGTTTTACTATATAGTCTGCAGTCAATCAGGAAGTAAGCGGGGGGAATGGGAACGGGGGTGAGGGAATTGGAATCATGTTTTGCTAAGGGGGGAATGGGAATAGGGAATGGGGACAGGGACACAGGCAAGGCTCTGTGGTGTCAGAGCTGGGAAGGGGGACACTGAGGAAGGAAATTGGAATCATGCTTGCTGGAAGTTCACCCCAATAAACATCTAATTGTTTGCACCTTCGAACTTTGGGTATTATTACTCTTTGTTCATGCGAGAAGGACCAGGGAAGTGAGATGGTGAAGGAATAAGCCCCCTAACAGACACCACCTCTATACAAAAGCCTTCTGTTAGGTTGCAAAGTGGGGTTGCCAGCAGGAGACTTGAGTGTTCAAGTCCAGCCAAAGACAGACCAGAGAGAATTGAGGAATGTCTCAGGATAGTGATGTAACTTGAAGCATTAGCATATTTTCGCCTGATGAGTGGGCTTAATCCTTGGCCAGGAAGTACTGGGTAAATGTTTCAAGTCCTGCTTTCTTTCACATGATGTCCTACAAATATTTTGTAAACATTAGTAAGCCTTGTAACCCTCCTTGTGAGGTATGGTATCCACTTATAAATGGGTTCCCCGGGTCACACAGAAACTAAGCGACTCACACATAGTAACTCTGCGTAAATAAAATACTGCCTGTGCAGAGAGACAGCATGTGACGTATGCACCACATAAGCCCTATGTTGAGTTCCAAAATATTTTTCACTCATGCTTCAGAAAACATCAACTTCATACAGAGACAAAGGCTGCAAAATTATAAATGACTGAAAACAGGAGGATATGATAGAAACTTTTATCTGACTTTAACTGAAACTTCTGCTATAACCATACTTCAAGATTAGCAAAAGCCAGCCTCAGTTTTGCCCTTCTTTTCTTATGTGCTTTCAAAAATATGTCATGTCTCACCAATCCATTAGAATTCTTCGAGGATGTCAAAAAGCATGTGAGTAAAGATAATCAAGTTTATATAGTGTGCTTGGATTTTCAGAAAGCTTTTGACAAGTTCCCTTACCAAAGGCTCTTTAGGAAATGAAGAAGCCATGGGATAAGAGTAAAGGTCCTCTCATAGATCAGTAAGAGATTAAAAGATAGGTTACAAACAATAAGTCTAAATGGTCAGTTTTCACAATGGAAAGAGAGAAATAGCAGTGTCCCACAAGGATCTGTAGTGGGACCTGTGCTGTTCAACACATTAATTAATGATCTGAAAAAGGGAGTGAACAGCGAAATGACAAAGTTGGCAGATAATACAAAATTATTCAATACAGTTAAGTAAAAGTTAACTGAAGAGTTGCAAAGGGATGTCACAAAACAGAACGACTGGGCAACAACATGGCAGATGTAATTCAATGTTGATAAATGCAAAGGAATGCATTTTGGAAAAAATAATGCCAACTATAGGTATATAATGATTGGTTCTAAATTAGTTGTTCCCACTCAAGGAATAGATCTTGAAGTGACCATGGATAGTTCTCTGAAAACTTCAGCTGTGTGTTCAGCAGCAGTCAAAATGACTAACAAAATGTTAGATATTAGGAAAGAGAGAGAAAATAAGAGAAAATATCATAATGCCACTATATACAACCATGGTGCACCCACACCTTGAATACCATGTGCAGTTCTGATCGCCCCATCTCAAAAAGGATATAGTGGAACTGGACAAGGTCCAGAGAAGGGCAATAAAGATGGTGAAAGGTATGGAACGTCTTCCACATGAAGAGAGACTAAAAAGAGTAAGGCTGTTCACCTTAGAAAGGAGACGAATAAGGAGGGACATAATAGAGGTCTATAAAAATCATGAATGGTATGGAAGAAGTGAATAAAAAGTGTTATTTACCATTTTCTACAATACAAAAACCAGGGGTCACCCAATGAAATGAATAAGCAGCAAGTTTGATAAAAAATCAGAGGAAGTACTTTTCAACACAACACCCAGTTAATCTGAACCCATTGGCATGTGATGTTGCAATGGTCCAAAGTATAACTGGGTTCACAAAAGAGCTAGATATATTCATGGAGGATAGGTCCATCAATGGCTATTAGCCAATATGGTCAGGGATGCAGCCCCATGCTCTTGGTGACCCTAAATCTCTGACTGCCAGAAGCCAGGAGAGAAAGAGATGGATGGATCACTCCTACAAATGCCCTATGTTGTACACTGCCACAAAAGCTCAGGTGTCGGCCACTTTTGGAAACAGGATACTGGGCTAGATGGACCATTGGTCTCACCTAGTATTGCTGTTCTTTTGTTCTTATCTTAAACACCGCCTCTTTTTTATCTTACTGAATTCTTTGTTTCACGTCTTTCATCCTTTCCAGTCCTGCTTGCTTTTTTTTTTAAAAAAAAAGAAAATAATATTGCTTAGATCACTGACCAGCATTGCAAAGAATGCATAGAGAAGTCTCTTTTGTGCAGTATGCTGTATATCTAGGCAGGAGCTAAGTGCCACCTACTGCCATCTGTCCATGGGCTAGATTTTCAGCTGCAACAAAGTACATTCAGGACAGCTGGAGCAGGCATATGTATCTTCAAGCTACTTCCTTTAAGGCTCCTTGATCTTAGGGCTGATTAAGGTGAATCTGCACCTGTGACTCCAAGGGGCCATTCTGGAACAAGAATCTGGGCCAAGGATCTAGTTCCCATGTGTGCAGCTCCCACTAGTGGCATTAAAAGAAGGTAAAATAGATTCTTTAAAGAGTCATTTGTTTATCTGAATTTACTAGAAGTGCAACTTTTAAATTAAGAACATCAAGCAGACCTTCAGTTTCTTAGAGGGTATCCAACTGCAATACAAAGACTTTTTTTTGGTTATTTAATTTTAATTCTGCTAAAATTTCTACATTTCCAAATATTCTGCACTACTTTGTTTCTCTGTGCTGATGGTGCTGTGGTTGAGATTCCTGCAAGGAAGTAAGCAAAGAATGAGGTGCTGAGTGACCAAAAGTTTATACGAAGTCTTGATATGGTGTGCAGAGGATCCAGGTTATATAAATAATGTTACTAAATTTTCCTCTGGCTGGTGTCTAGTTGTCACTGTTTATCTGTATTAACACTTCAAAGTATATAAATCTGAAGTTAAATAAGTTTAAATACAAATGATGTCTCACACTGAGCTCTGAATTATGCTCAATTCATAAACATTCTTTTAAATGAGTATAATGAAGAGCTGAAAGCAAGGTTTATTGAATGGGTTTGATTTTTAAAACCACTCACTCTTCATCTGATCCAAAATGCAACAGTAAGGATTTGGAGGTAGGCACTTTGGTAGGCATTTCTAAAGTCGGAAAAAGTAACCCACTGCTTTTAAAAATAGATGCAAATACTTACAAATGTGTCAGAGAGCTTGTACACATGTCACAGGATGTCTGGTGCCATCGACTTGAATAGGACATAGGCATACAGGCATTCTTGAGTTTTGTTCTGCAGGAGAGTTGCAAAACTCATGAAATATAATAAACTCCACAGTGAAAAAGGCAAGATCTCATTGTAATTTAATGAGCGATAATTAGCATTCGAATGGTCCTATGGAATGAAACTCACTGCAGTTCTGAGAATGGGATACACTTTTTTTTCTTTTTTTTTTAGGTGGACGGCAACCTTTCTAGTCTCGGTTGAAATCTAGAAAATGTGTAGATATATGTGAATGTGGGATTGGGTTTTGACCAAACACCAGTTACTTATCAAGTTAAGCCAACCTGACTCCAGTTGCACATCAGTTCATTATTAGATTCTAGAACTTGGTATTCACCTGAACTCACTTTAGTGTAACAAAGCTCAAGTTTATTGGCCATCCAGGCACACAACAAGCCCTACGCATTCACCCAGGCTTTCTTCTGCTCCGGTTGCTTAAGGGATATTTGCATGGCTGTCAAATTTATGGGTTGATCTTGTAGATCACTGGTTTTCAGAATCATTTTCAAGGAAATCCCCTATGACTGGCTGTCCTTCCCTCCAGCTCCACCTCCTGGGTAAAGGCAGCCAATGAGAGTAACTTTAAACACTGCTGTGTTTTCTTATCCCTCAGTACGTGGAGCAGGCAGTGCTCCCTCTCACTCTCCAGCCACTCTTAAAAGACCAGGATTGCCCCAAGGAGCTCAGCCTTCCTGCTCTTCATCTGGGTTGCCATTGCCCAGTTCTGCCCTCTCTCTGGCCTAGCATGATGGAGTAAAGTCAGGGAAATAAAGGAATTCCCTCTTGATCTCCACATACTGGGTGGAGGGGGATGTGGCAGGAAGATGCCCCAACCCAGGGACCTCACCCAAACTCAGGAAAGGAATGAGGGAGCAGATCATATGGGGAAGAAGCAGAAGCCCAGTACTGAGGAGGACATCATAGAATCATAGAATATCAGGGTTAGAAGGGACCGCAGGTCCTCATCTAATCCAATCCCCTGCTCAAAGCAGGACCAATCCCCAGACAGATTTTTGCCCCAGATCCCTAAATGGCCCCCTCAAACATTGAATTTACAACCCTGGGCTTAGCAGACCAATGCTCAAACCACTGAGCTATCCCTCCTCCTCAGGAGCATCAGGAGCAGGAGATGAATCTGAACAGGTGTGTTTGGGAGGCACAATTGGTGCTGGGCTGTGTAGGGGAGAGGGGAATTGACTAATTCATGGGGAGAGAGGCTGTATTACAGGTAGAATGGTCCAAAAATGGTAACTGTTTTTTAGGAATTTATTTATTTATTTATTGGATGTTTTGTTTTTAGTTTTCAGAAACCATTTCCTACCCTCATATTTTCTTTCATTTTTCCCTTTTTTCCCCTTCTCCAGTACTCACCAAAAAGAAAAGGTCAGAGAGAAAATGGGGAAAATGAATATTTTTTAAAAAAATCATTAAAAATGTGGTATTTTGAGTTAAACAAAAATAGAAAAATGGCCAGAGTTCCTCAATGAAATGATTATAAGAAGTTTTTTAACTTGGGCAAAACAATGTATTTTCCCCTAACCTCATTCTCTGAAACAATTGAAAACTTTTTTTTTGCAGAAACTTAAAAAAAAACAGCCAAAAATAAACAAGCAAATAAACAAATAAAGCCTGAGGCAGACACCCAACATGGTAAATTTCAAGCCAAATGGTTGCAACTTGGCAAAGTTATCAGGAACTGAGAACAGAGTCTCATAAAGGAAAGTGCCAGGCAACTTTAAGTATAGCTAGTTTTTAGCAGAAGCATGACATTTTTAATTAAAGATTAATCTTTGTTCCTGGAGAGTCCAGGACAATCCAGGATGTTTGGCAACCCTAAGCATAACAGAGTAGGGATATAAATCTCTATTAAATTGCATAGGACTTTTCCATAATTGAAGGAAAACATCAAGAAAGTTTTAACAAAAATATCTATCAAAAGTCAGTAGTATTAAAAGCATTCCACAGCTGAACAGCACCGAGGTAAGCAGTACCGTATAAAACAGCTTAGTGACAGTTATTATACTAATGCTGCAAGGTAAGAGGGAGAGAAGGAGAAGATGGATTTATAATCTGGAAGAATCCCATGGACAAAAACCATTATTATATGATTATTTCCATTATTCACCAAGCTAAGAAAGTTGTCAGTCTGAGGTCCTTCTTTCTTTTTTAAATGTGTTGGAATACATTTGTTGGGACAAGGAGTACAATGTGACCACAACTGCCATGTCTGAATGTTGTGTATTACATACATTTGATTGTCCTCTACGTCCCCACCTCCATACCCTCTATAAAGGTTTCTTATACAAAGCTGTGTTGGATTTTAAGCCTCAATCCTATACCCACTGAAATCATGGGGAGGAGTGAAAGATCCAGCCCCCGTGTTTCTTTAGCAGCTTTCAAAGAAGGTTTTAGATGTTTTACAATTTTGTTAAAAAAACCAAAATTTTTAAAATGTTGCTGTTAAAAGAAGCTTATCCCATGTCACTGCAGAAGACATTACTAACTGAATGGATTTATTTTACACCTTGCACCATACAATTACAAAAATATGTCACATCACTTTAAGCTGAAAAGCTTAACTACAAGCTGAATATCTCTAAACTTAATACAAGAAATCTTGTTTTAATTAATTACAAATGCATGTAGAGTATGTCCTCTTCATCAGCAAAGTGTGTGAAAATTACATATAACAAATGATGGGTAGCTCTTCTGTGACTCCAGTAAAGGTCTATTATTTACTAGCAAGAACAAAATTTGAAACATAAAAGTAGTAATGATTCAGGATTTTAACCCAGCTATAAGTTACAGTTTTCTTCTTTAATTTGAAATATTGGCATTTTCCTCAGTCAGTTAGATAACATACTATGGTGCTGCTCATGTGCCCCAGTTTATTTCATCTTTCCTGAAAGCCAAGATTTTACACTTATAAGAGTCAGCACTTCCATAGTGCTAATGCCATATATCAGTGTTAAAAAATACCGTCTTAGAATCAAATGAACTCTTTCTTACTACAGGACAAGCCATAGTAGCCAGCTTTCTTTCAGCAGGATATACACTCTATACATACACACACACACTGAATGACTGTCAATCAGTGCAACTGCTATCTAGATATTCCTGTTATATTTACCGAGAAATGTTAAAATAAAACAAAAATAGTTCATCCAAGCATAATCAACCTTTTTCATGCTCCTCCAGCAAAACTGGATCTATTGCTATGGATAAAATGTATTATATAAAAACACAACCTAGGCTGCTGCACCAGCTGGAATGTCCCTCATTTATCAAACAACACAACTTTTTTTTTCGTGTGTGTGTGTGTGTGTGTGTGTGTGTGTGTGTATTTAAAAAAAGTCACAGGACATGAAACAATTAAACACAAGGGTTACATTCTGTATTCACACTCTGGTAACCACATTGAAAGATTTACTTGAATGCAGTGGAGGGCAGAATTTCACCCAGTAAGGAAAGCTGAAAACAGAAGCAAACATTTCTACAACTAGAACTAAAATGTCAAAACAGTCCACACATTCCAAACAGCCACAGGAATTGAGTGGTGAAAAAAAAAAACACCTTTGCTCACCATTAGTCTGATATTTGTTTTAATTTTTCCCCCTGTCAAATTTTCCTCCAGATTCCCCATTAAACTCTGAGGATGTATCCATTATTCCCTGCTTTAACCTTCATTGCCTTACATTGTCACCTCAATTCTTTCAGCTTAAGAGATCTGGAAGCAACATTTATTTTTTTCAAAGTTAAAAAAATCCCTTTTATGGCTACAAGTGTTACTCCATTAACCAATGGCACTGCTACTGTGAAACATAAGACATGCACTGTCTCTTGGGGCAAAGAATTTCAATTCATAGTTCTCTCAGTCTTCGCAAGGAGGAAGAGACTTGAGTGATACAAGATGCAAATCCTGGTCTCCTGCATTGTATTATGTAACATTGACACTAGGTTAAGCGAGCCATTCATTTAATTATTTATTATTATTATTACTACTATTATTTTAGATAAAATCATTTAGTGTAATTGTGAAGATAAAAGTTCCCTTCTTTGAAAATAAACATATTGGCGTTTTTTAAACATTCTCAGAAAGAGATCATTATTCAGCTACACACTGTAAGCAGTACCTTATAAATGTGTTTACTAGTAACAAACGCTTTCTTCTTAGTGGCATTATCATTGCATTTTTTAAAAGCTGATACTCTCTTCTACCCTCCACCAATGTATTTTCAGCTAAAGAATGACTATATTAATGATCATGCATTGTGAAATGATACAGTATGTGATGCACCAGCGAAAAATCACTAGTGCCTGGCAAAATGAAAACATATAATCCTCTAATAGGAACACTGCCTGGAGAAACCCCCCTATTTCTAATCTATTTTTCCCATGTTGCAACTGCCTAATAGAGTAACGGATCTAAAGCAGAGACTGAGTTTATAAGATACAGATAATATGGGTGAAATTGTCAGTCAAATGAAATAGCAAAAGGCATGGAAGGCACTCAAATACTGTTGTTATTAATTAACTGGGCTTCAGAAACACCACAAACTACAATTAACGTCTGCCAACTAGCCCAGTTTTGTTTGAAACCATCACCACAGAAAACCTGCAGCCTTTTCTTGGCTCCTTCTTGCTGATTCGCTTTAAAATTTAACAAAAGTAATGATGATTCTGTCTTATATTAAAAAATCTCTAAGTGCTCTAAAAACATTAATTAATTCACAGATAAAAATTTACTTAATCTGGAGTTAAAGTTGAAGTAAAGACAAAAATATGTTTTATCATATCTTTCAAGAATATCTGTGTTTAGAAAAAGCAAATATCTATCAAAAAGCCACAGATTAGCAATTAAGGTTGTGCTTCTTAAACAAGACACTAATTTTCATGCAGTAGCAGCCATGACCTTAACTCTGCCCAATAGAGGCAAAACAACCAAAAAATCTAGTTTCTATAATTCTAGCAACAATGTACATTAGTATAACTAATACAATGCAAAAACATTACCTTTGGAGATCTCAATCATTTTTATATCCATTTTCATAACACTAAGTTTGGAGACTTGCGAGTGTTGCTACCTCATATATCAACTAACTAATAAATTACAGTACCAAACTTGCTTCATGTTACATTTGTAATTATTATTATTATTATTTTCTTTGCACTTTTTAAAGCTTTAAGTTAACATAAAACATTAATTTCTTTGTTAATCTTCTGATCTACCACCAGCTATCGTGACCAAGTGTCCGGTTTTTGACTGGAACATCCGGTCGAAAAGGAACCCTGGTGGCTCCAGTCAGCACCACCAATTGGGCCGTTAAAAACTCACTCAGCAGTGCTGTGGTGTTAAGGCAGGTTAGTCCTTACCTGTCCTGGGGCACTGCACTGCACCCCAGAAGCAGCCATCAGCTCCATCTCCTATGCAGGGGGAGCATGGGCTCCTTGCTCTGCCCAAGCACTAGCTCCGCACTCCCATTGGCTGGTTCACGGCCAATGGGAGCTGGGGGTGGTGGTACCTATGGGCGAGAGCAGTACACACTGTGGAGCCTCCTGCCCACCCCCCGCCCCGCCTTGGAGCCGGATCTACTGGCTGCTTTTGGGGCATAGCACGGAGCCAGGACAGGCAGGCAGCCTGCCTTAGCCCTGCTGCACCTCTGACCTGTAGCCACCCAAGGTAAGCCCACACCCCAACCCCCTGTTCCAGGCCTGAGCACCCCCCCAAGCTGGAGCCCCATCCTGCACCCCAAACACCTCATCCCCAGCCCCACTCCAGAGCCTGCACCCTCATTTAGAGCCCTCACCCCCTCCCACACACCCCTCTGCCCCTGCCCAGTGAAAGTGATTGAGGGTGCGGGAGAGCAAGCCACTGAGGGAGGGGGAATGTAGAGAGCATGGGCGAGGCCTCGGGAAGGGATGGGGTCAGGGGTTTGTTTTGTGCAATTAGAAAGCTGGCAATCCTACCACCAGCACATCATACTTTTCCTTTCCATACTTTTACACTTCTTCTCACTTTGCTTCTCCCCTCTTGCCAGTACAGCACGAAAGCAGTGAGAAGGAAACATCCCCTCAATCTTCAAGATCTCCCTCATTTCTCTCCCACATACACACTTGCTGCAGACTTCTCAAGAGCCAAAAGTAGTGAGCACATTAGCAGATTCACAGGATGAACATACTGAGGCTAGCAGTCAAATGGGGTGGAGGCATTCCCCCTGTGGCCACTGATTAAAGAAATTATTGCAATTAATGTATTTTTAATTGTCTCCCATTCTCTGTTCCCATGCTAGGATCTTTCAGAAAAAAATTAAGAATTATTTTCTAACTGTCAAGTCACTTTTTTTGTGAGTGTGTGTCTTAATTTACTATCAGCTTGTCTGATTAACTCCAGGCTTAAGCACACATTGTCCTTTCTCCATTGAAAAGCCTATCTAGCAATTGCTTTATGCACTGAAGTTGAGATCTGTCTCTGTAAGAAAAAAGGTGACTACACACTTTTTTTTTTGTTGGTGGAGGGGGGTAAATTAAGCTTTGGACTCCTCAAATAGTCCGTCAGTGCCCTATATTAAACTTTTTGAAGCCAACAATATATTGCAATATTCCTAATTAAAAAGTTAAACTCTTTTATAATTTGATTCATAGGCGCCGACTTCTGCTTCTGTTGGTGCGTTCTCAACCCCACTCTGCCCCGGGCCCCACCCCTTCCATGAGGTCCTGACCCTGCCCTGCCCCCATTCCAACCCCTTCCCCAAAGTCTCTGCCACGACCCTACCCCCTCCCTCCCTGCCCCTATTCTGTCTCCTTCCTCAAATCCCCACCCCCGCCTCTTCCCTGAGCATGTCATGCTCCCACTCCTCCCGCTCCATCTCGGAGCTTGCTACACTGCCAAAACAGCTGTTTGGCGGTGGCCAGGTGGGAAGCGCTGGAAGAGCAAGGATGCAGCACACTCGAGGGGGAGGCAGAGCAGGAGGTGGGGCAGTGGGGGGGAACTTGGCTGCTGGTGGGTGCAGAGCACCCACTAATTTTTCACCATGGGTGCTCCAGCTCCGGAGGACCCATGGAGTTGGCAACTATGATTTGATTGTAATCAAATAATCTTTGGCCATGTTAACTACTCTTCAGTGAGGTGAATCCACGGAACTATGTTTTCTCTTCTTCTCTTTGCTTTGTCCCAAAAGTGGCAAAAAATTACATTATTAGTATTTTGGGAAACACCTATTTTTTGAACATGAATTAACCTTATCCATGTCTCTTCACATTTGGGGGAAAAATCTTCAGTCCCAGACCTAAATCCACCAATTTTGTGACCCACATTCTTTCATCTGGTAGAAACGGAGGGTAAAATTGGTCTTACAATGGAAACTCAATCACCTTAATTTTGAAGCTGCTTACGCTCCATAATTAAGCATCAGGGAATCCCTATAAAATATTTACATATTATTTATATTCATTTTTATAGATGAAGAAACTAAGGCCTGGTCTACACTACGCGTTTAAATCGATTTAAAGAGCGTTAAATAGATTTAACGCTGTACCCGTCCACACTACAACGCCCTTTATATCGATATAAAGGGCTCTTTAAATCGATTTCTGTACTCCACCGACGAGAGGAGTAGCGCTAAATTCGATATTAACATATCGGATTACGGTGAGTGTGGATGGAAATCGACGTTATTGGCCTCCAGGCAGTATCTCACAGTGCAACACTGACCACTCTGGACAGCAATCTGAACTCGGATGCAGTGGGCAGGTAAACAGGAAAAGCCCCGCAAACTTTTGAATTACATTTCCTGTTTGCCCAGCGTGGAGCTCTGATCAGCACGGGTGGCGATGCAGTCTCAAATCCAAAAAGAGCTCCCGCATGGACCGTACGGGAGATACTAGATCTGATCGCTGTATGGGGCGACAAATTGTTGCACTCAGAGCTCCGTTCAGAAACGAAATGCCAAAGTGTTTGAAAAAAAATCTTCAGGATACCAGCGCTGCGTGACAAGCGTAACGGGAGTAGAGTCTCAATGGAACGCTCATGGATCGGAGGGGGTACTGAGGACTCCAGCTATCCCACAGTCCACACAGTCCTCTTGAAAGTATTTGCATTCCTTGGCTGAGTCCCAATGTCACTGTAAAGGTTCAAACACAGTGTCTGGCAGTGGTTCAGGAACAGCCTTCACTTCAGTTTCTCCCCCCCACACCACCCGACGTGAAAGTAAAGGAAAAAAATTTCATTTCTTGACTAACTTTCATATGGTCCCCTATTGTGTAGCTGAATGCTGCTGTGAGAGACAGCGATGCTGCAGCAGTGAAGAGCAAGTACGCATCCTCCGCAATAGGACTGAGTTAACCGTCCCTCCCCCATGAAAAAAAATTAAAAATTCTTTTTTTAACATGTTGACATTGAGGCCAACATTGCTGGTTACTCGCCTAGTAGACAGGAACAGAACGGCTAATAACAGCTTCATCATCAGCAACCTGGGGGCTTCAGCCCCTCCCTTTACCTGTTGTAAAGAAGATTCTGTACTTCCTTGGACTGTCATTGCAGGCAGCATGCTGGTACTCCTCTCCCCACACCGCTTATGTCCGCCTGGAACTATCTCGCGCCGGGAAGAACTGCCTCTCATTTTTTAATGTCACATAAACACTAGTGTTTCTTATTTCCTGCACTTTCTTTATTACTTCATGACAATCAAATGGCAGCCACTTCACCAGATATCCCAGGAAGGTTGGGGGAGGGAGGGAGCGAAACGGGTTGGGTTGTTTCAGAGGCACCCCCTGTGAATACCTGAACACAGAGCAGCTGTGCTCTGATACACTGGTCCTCTAATACACTTGCCCCTTATTCTAGGCAGGAACTGAACTCTATTTTTAGAAACCATAAGGGAGGGATGACTCAGTCCCAGTGAGTCAATACCCAATTTTGCTTTTGCCGTTGCGCCCCCGCCGCCAATTTCAGCCAGGAGACTCATGATAAAGGCAGCGGACAGTACGAGAAGTGAGAGATAAGTCATTTCATTGCCATTTTTCTGTTCTCCGGCCGTAGATAGTAAGAACGACCGGTAACCATCTCTGCTATCATAAGCAAAAGCAAGTGAATGCTGCTGTGTAGCGCTGGAGTACGCCTGTCTCTCCGCGGCATCCAGTACACATACGGTGCCCGAAAAAAAAGCTTGACCGGGCCCATGGGTTGCCATGCTATGGCGTCTGCAGGGCAATCCAGGGAAAAACGGCGCGAAAGGATTGGTCAGCTTTGAATGTTTTCCGCAGAGAAGGAATGACTGATGAATTTACCCCAGAACCACCACGCGACAATAATGATTGCAACCCAGAATTCCAAGGGGCGGGGGAGACTGGCGGGAACTATGGATAGCTACAGGAAGAGCTACCCACCAATGCAAACGCTTCAAGAAATCGACGTAGCCTGACCATGGACGCACAGAACGGCCGAATTCTGTGCCTAGTGTTGGCCGGCATGAAATCGGAATTTAATAATATGCGAGTTTTATAAAACCTGATTTTTAAAGCTAATTCGATATTATCCCATAGTGTAGACGTGGCAAGGCATAGAAGATTAAAGAACAACACAGTGAGATTACGGACAATAAGGACAAATACAAAGTACTACACTTAGGAATGAAAAATCAATTGGACAAATGCAAATTGGGAAAGGACTGCCCTTGAAGGAGTACTGCAGAAAAGGATCTGGAGGTTACAGTGGATAAAAAACTAAAAAAAAAAAAAAAAAAAAAAAAAAAAAAAAAGGAGTTATAATTCTTCCTCACTACTCAGCACTGATAAGGCCTCAACTAGACCACCATGTCCCATTCTGGACATCACATTTTGGGAAAGATGTGGACAAATTGGAGAAAGTCCAGAGGAGAGCAACAAAAATTATTAAAGACCCAGAAAACAAGATCTTCGAGGAAAGATGGAAAATAATGGGTTTGTTTAGTCTGGAGCAGAGAATACCGAGGGGAGACATGATGATAATCTTCAAGTACATAAAAGGTTGTTATAAAGAAGAGATGGATAAAATGTTCTCCTTAACCACTCAGGACAGGACAAGTAATTGGCTTACACTGCAGTAAGGGAGCTTTAGGTTGGACATTAGTAAAAGCTTCCTAACTGTAAAAGTAGTTAAGCACTGTAACAAATTACCTAAGAAGGTTGTGGACTCTCCATCATTAGAGGTTTATAAGAACAGGTTAGACAAACACCTGCTAGGGAGAGACTCTCGATAATACTTAATCCTGCCTCAGTGAAGGGGACTGGAATAGATGACCTACTAAGGTCTGTTCCAGACCTAAAATTTCTATCATTCTGTGACCATGTGACTTCTCCAAGTTCACACAGCAAATCGATGGCAGAATCTGGAACAGAATCCAAGAGTCCTGACTCTTGTTGTTATCACTAGACCATACTCCCTTTCCTTTAAGCTTCTACATTCCTGACCCCTAACATGTGTCTACCACTAAAGTCTCAAAGCAAATTCTAGCTTTTTTTTTTTAATACATTGGATTATGTAAACTACTGTATGTACTACCATTTCCTTTGAATCATTTATGTATATCACATAGTGGGTGTCCAACACTATGAACAGAATATTTTATTGATTTGCTTGTTACCTCTTCCCACCACAACTTTGTTTCTTGTCAGTTTCCACCCCCATGTTCAGTACACTTAAGAATGCTGTGCCACAGTGTGTCATTACAGCTAATCCAGTGTAGGCCTTCTTTCTGTGTGTGTGTGTGAGTGAGAGAGAGAATGACTTATTGGTACCTCTCCAGTTTGATGTCGTCTGTTCAGAACATTGATCATGGCCAGTAAGTTCAATGCCACAACCACATTAACAGAATACTAATTCTTAATCGAAGTAGGATTTTAGGGAACAGAAGCATACCTTTTCATGCCCATCAAACCCTATTCTTTAGGCTCTGAAGGAGGTTAAATATTACATACAACTGAAATCCAAAACCACCTGCTTGACAAATCCAATTTTTAAATTATTTTTATTTGTTTATAAATTAACGATTGTCACTAAACCCAGTAAATAACTTTAAAAGCAGAAGAAAAGAATAGCATAGGGAAAATGTCAATGTGTATTTAAAACCAAAAATCCTTTTCTAAAGTAGACTGTCTCCCAAACTGCACTAAGTTAAGCAAATTGACCATATACTGCAGATGAGTTAGTAACAGTACACATACATTTTTGGCACACACCTATATACATACACACTTCACTTTGGACTTGATAGTAAACTGCTTGAGACAGTCAAAGTATAGTTCTAGTTTAGGAACCAAAGAATCTTGTATGAAATTTCCCAGGGAATTAGTATGGGTAGAATGTAATTACCCGAGTTGGCATTTTGCCAGAATACCAGGGTCAGCACTCCTACTCTTCTGAATTCCCAAAGGATCTTTAACATCTGCAAGTGATCAGGAGTTTTATTCTGACTCTGATCTGTAAGATGGCACTATCTCCAGCAGCACAGTGCCCCCTAACATCATGCTGGGGCACTGGATCAATATTGACCTAAAGAGAAGAGTGCCATCTGTTTGTTACCTATACATATGTTCCTGCTCATGCGTTTTTGATGGTTTTTACAGCAGAATTGAAACAGGAAGTGAGTCATTAGTGCTAGTCAGCAAGATCACTGGGGATTTTAACCACTCAGGAAGCATAAAAATATTCTACCACACACAATGCTTTATGTAAGTAGATCGGCCATGTGGCAGGGGAACTGTATCTTGACTTGAAATCCTATAAAACATTTCCTTAATGCATATCCAAGAAAAGCTTGAGTAAATTATTCTAGGTGATATTCTAAGGTGATAAATACCAACAGAGTAAATTAGCTTTGGATAAAGTAAGGTTATTTGTTCTAAATGTGTCCTTTTCCCTACTCAGATGGACACTATGCCAAATACACGTTAAAATCTTACACTAGTTTAATATCTCCCCTGAAGACATGTGTTTACTATCATAAAAGAGAACAATTACTCCGAAAGGAAAGCCTCACTGTGTTTTCAGAAAACTGTATTTGATTGACTGCAGCATAGAAAATAAAGCTTTTAAAACACGGAGCTATGTTTAGAGTTCTGGATGAAGAACAAAATCTCTACCTTAAAGAGAGTCAGTGATGCTATCCCCTGAGCTAACTGAAGTCCATGCTCATTTTACCTTTCCTTTTCATCACTTTACAAGAGCAGTGATGTTCCATCATTTTCCCTTGCTCAGAGGAGTGGGATGTATCCCAAGTCCCAATTTAGCCCATAAAGTATATATAAAAAAGTATGCATACTATATTACAAAGTCTGACTCTGAAATGCATTACTATTTCTTTACATTTGTGACAAGTAAGTGGCTTCCCCACCCTCTTGCCCTTTCTCAGTGGTGTCACTCATGCAGTCAAACACAGTCACACATGCACACAGGTTCAATGCCACCTTGTTTTCAGAATACACGTTAGTGAAATCATATTGATGAACTCCTTCCTTGGTAAAACCCTCAATTCCAAAACCCTGCAGAAGTGTGATTGGCAAAATCATTGAGTGAGCTAAAGTAATGCTGAATCGTATATTATTTTTTGTCTATTAGCATAAGTGGTGTGGGGGGGGGGAAGGAAGGGAGGTCTCATTTCTGGCTGTGCATTGTTTACAGTGCCCTTTACAAGAAGGCAAAGTTTAGGCACTGCTTAAGCTTTAACAAGTAGCTACAGCTAAAACCATGACAAGAGCTCTGTTCTACTGCAATTTCAGTGCTCAGATATCATGTAATGTTACAGGTACTTGAAAGACTGATTAAAAATCAGTGTTCAAATATCAAATGTAATGTTCCTGCTATACAATCTCACATGGTTTGCTTTTTTATATATATTTAGGTACATATATAAATGAGTTCTGATCTAAAGCATATGAATGTGATCACCATCAAAATGCATCTGCACATTTTTCTTACAAGTTATACAGCAGAAATGTAGGTATTGTTCAGACATTCACAGATAAATGCACACAGAGAACACAGCTATATTTTTATCCTTATATTTTGTAGATTGCACTGCAATATTCTTGGATAAGCAAACACAATTCTAAAATATCATGAGGGTATGACTTACACATAAGAGTTAACTTTAAGATAAGCATATTATAGGCTGTGGATCTACTGCTATATTAATATTTCACAAAATATTGTTGACACTGATTAGAAGACTGTGTTAGCAGCACCATAGTCCAGAAATATTAATGTTGCTACACATTAAAGTGTCATTTTATTTAAGCCTTACCTTGGCTGACTTGCCCTAACTGGTGACAAGGAACTTAATTTATAAGAAGCAAATGGGGACTTTTCTCAGTGCTCGCAGCACAGCTGCTCCCGGTCCTCAGAGAGGCACACGACTCCAGCTCTGTGTACCTCCAAACCCCTCGGCTCATATGCTCTGCTTCTGCAGTTCATGAGAGCTTCTCTGATTGGCTGGCATTGCCTGTCTGCCTGATCCTCTCCCTCTCTCTCTCTCCTTTTTGCTCCCCTTGTTTTTCTTTCTTAAGCACTTCAGGGCTGTGCAAATTCAAGAGCATACAGTGTTGGTCCCCCTTTAGCCCTTTCAGCAGTTATCTTGCATGAAACATAAAAAAGAAAACATATCTTAGCTCAGCATCAGCATCACTGCAAAAAAAGCACCTTTGGGTACTAGAGCTCTGGAAAAATGACAGCTCTGTGGCAGTTAGCCCATAAATTCAGTGCAGGAGAGGAAGGGGACAGCAGAAAGAAGGGGCTTGGCTGTCAGATGGATTGGGAGTGCACAGAAGGAGTGTACAAGGAAAAGCACGCAGTAAGGCATTGGTTGGCAACCTGGTAATAAATTTTCATATTTCGGTGCAAAGTCGTCACAGCCAGCTAAACATTCAACTGCTGGATCATTCATCAGCAATCCACATGATCTGATGGTGGCTGAGAGAGTCAACTGCGTCTGACGAAGTGGGTATTCACTCACGAAAGCTCACGCTCCAAAACGTCTGTTAGTCTATAAGGTGCCACAGGATTCTCTGCTGCTTTTACAGATCCAGACTAACACGGCTACCCCTCTGAAACTTGAGTGATGTCCTTTAATGTCTTATTCCAATCTAGCCAGGGCACAGATAGCTCACCCCCCTCCAGGTCAGCCCTGTATATTTAAAGAAGAATAGATATGGATTTTCTGCCCTTCAGCACCCCCTCCTTTACATTATTCTACTATAAACTGAAACTCTGTAGGAATTTTGTTGCCTCAGACAGCTCTGTATCAGGACACACTGGCTTCATGAAAAATGTATTCCAGAATCTGTGTCTTTTTTAACACCTTCAGTCCAAACACAGACATATCCATCCACCCCAAGATAAATAGCATTGGCCGGATCCAAGTTTTAGATAACGGAGTAAACAAGTGCCAGATGCTGCTTACCCAACCTGCTATGGGCAATCCATAAGAAATGTAATTACTATATAAGTGGCAACTCTGGCACACAGACTGTTGGCAGTCAGAGATCCTGTCTTTAGCCTCTGGGTAGCAGCTTGAACTGGGATAGGTGGACAGATGAAACTGAATATGCTGACGTTACACAAGCAGGAAAAATAGGAGAGAAAAAATATCTCCTAGTGAAACAAAAAATGCAGATGCTCTAGACTGGGTAAAAGAGATGGCATGAGAAATTCTACAATTTAATGTAATGGGACTAAATGCCGATATCCTGAATTAAATGTAGGGAACAGCAGAATTGTGTCTTTGGGATACACATTTTAAAGACGTGTGCAACTTGTGGAGGAATATTGAAGACAAAAGGAGTTAGGAGTTTGGATTTGGGAAATGTAAACTCACAGAAGGAAGTGAAAGAGAAACTGTTTCCATCTGCTATTTGTGTGTCCTCTGGCTTGCAACAGCAGCACATGTGAATCAATGCTTTAATGTTCAGTATTTCTGCATGCCCTTTCTCATGCAGCTTCAATTCTGAATGAACTAGGTTTTATATTTCTCCAGATTCAGATTTTTTATTTTTAATTCAGCTCTTTTTGTTGTTGCTGTGTTTCAAATCTCCCCCATCACGAAGGGGTAGAAGTGGATGGGTGTGTGAAAAAAAAAAAAAAACAAAGCACAACAAAACAAACAAAACATTTTACTCTTTAATGGGTGATACAGCTTCACTTAAAAAAAAGTCACACTAAGACATTCTCTAGAAATGCCATGCGCAGTATATTTCACTGCCTTTAGTAATAAGAGAAAATGCCTGCCTGCCTGTCTGCCTCTGAAGCATTTGTTGAGATGCCGCCAATATACAATCTGGTGACAGACTTGAAAACAAAATTGTAAGTCTTCTCTAGTGGTTTTCACTGGTTAAGATAGAACTAAGCACATCCACTGGACATTCATAATGCAAGTCAACAAGCATTTGCTACTGTACTGAGTAGTATGCTAGGATGACACGCAAAGGGGACTATTGATAATGCCAAAGAGCAGTATACAAATTCCATAAAGAGTTTACAAGTTGAGGATCTCTATGTTTTCTGTGACAAAAAGAGTCCTGTGGCACCTTATAGAGAACAGACATACTAGAGCATAAACTTTCATGGGTGAATACCCAGTTCGTCAGATAAATGCATGCTTATGCCCCAATATGTCTTAGTCTATAAGGCGCCACAGGACTCTGTGTTGCTTTTTACAGATCCAGACTAACACGGCTACCCCTCTGATACTTGACTCTATGTTTTCTGACATTATACAGACTTCACTCAGGAAACATCAATGTAAAAAGTTTACAGGGAGCACAGCAAGATGGTATAAAATTATTAGAAATGTTCTGAACATTTTGGAATTATTAGGGGACTTATGGGAGGAAAGGGACAGTCTGTCTTTCAGACGCTTCTTCCACTCTGGAGTTTATAAGGAGAATCAAAAGGAGCAAACAGCCCACGTATATAAAATCAAGTAATATGTGTGAGATGATCAATGATGATTGCAGAAAAACATATATCAGTCACTGGAATTTATTACTGCACTAATCTCTGAGACTGAGAGAACTGGCATTGCTGATGCCAAGTTCCTATTTGTATTACTTTAAGCGTGTTGAAAGAGTCCTTTCATTAAGTGATATATACATACCTAAGTGATATATACCTACCTATGAATCTAATCCAAAATTCATGGAAGACCCACTACTGAAATATGAAAGATAAAATTAATGTCTTGGATTGTGACAGTAATATTAGAGGTTTTCTCAGGAAAATTTAGGCATATCACATTCAAGTAATTCTATACATATTTTTATCTCAAGAGTCCAGTAGGCTCCTGTACTTTTTAATTCTCAAAAGATAGAAACTCTTCCTGTAGACTACATTCAGAAACTTTCTTTTGTGAACTCATGAGATTGTGCCAATCACCACAAAAAAACCTGTGCTTTTTAGAATTTCCAGCGTAACGGCTTGTTATACAGTACTTTTAAGTGTAACGCTGAAATAGAGGTTTCTAGTTGTGAAATAGAACATGCAGCTCTTCACTACAGCACTAATCCTGTTCGTTAACAGTAAAAAAGAAAACGAAGTATTTCACCTCCGCGATATTTTTGTTGTTTATTGTATAACATGGAGTGGGAAAACTACAGCCCATGGGCTGAATCCAGCCCATGAGACATTTTAACCTGGGGCGGGGGCCACACCTCACGGCTCCCGAAATCCAAGCCATGGCCCTGCTCTGAGAGTTGGGGGCTGCTCCAAGCCTAGGAGCCAGGGAAGGGACATGCCACTGCTTCCAGGAGCCGCTGGAGGTAAGCACTCCTCAGAGTCTGCATCCCTGAGCCTCTCCCCATGCCCCAACCCCCAGCCCTGATCCCCACCCCCAGTTCTCCAAACCCCTCAATCCCATCCTGGAGCACCCTCCTGCACCCCAAACCTCTCATCCCCAGCTCCACCCCAGAACCTGCAACCCCAGCCAGAACCTACACCCCTTCCCACGCCCCTGCCCCAGCCCTGATCCCCCTCTGAACCCCTCAGTCCCAGCCCACAGCACTCTGCTACACCTGAAACTCCTCTCCCCAGCCCCACCCCAGAGCCCGCACCCTCAACCAGAGCCCTCACCCCCTCCTGTATGCCAACTCCAATTTTGTGAGCATTCATAGACATTAAGGTCAGATGGCACCATTATGATCATGGCCTGCCGTATAATTTCTATTCCCTGATGTGGCCTTTGGGCCAAAAAGTTTGTCTACCCCTGGTTTAACAGATCTAGTTAACCATTTGCAGAATAATTCTAATTTCTCTCTCTCTTTGCTGTCGCTTACTATGCTAAATGTATTGATCATCTTGCAGTTAACTGATAGAGAACAGATCATTCAGTTAATATTAAAACAGTTATAAAAAGACTGAATCTTTCATTAGTAAATAAAGGAACAACAAATCAGGGTCATTTACAGATTGCAAACTGCCAGCACCTCGGGGAGGTTCAGAAAGGGTAATCATTGGCAGAATGATGCTGCCAGTTCAACTTAACATTTTTTTTTAAATGTGTACTGTGTACAGCAGCAGACAAAGAAACTTAACACTTTTGTTGCCAAGGATCTCACCACTGCTTCTAGGGTTTCTACTGTTAGTATGACATTAACACCAGGGAAAGCCCCTCCCCCCCTTCCCCCCCCTTTTTTTTTTGTTGAAACTTTCTAGTTTTACAAGAACAGTTAGAAATTATTCCTTCTTTCCAGAAGTCACAAGGCATTTTTGTTGTTTTAGCATCAATCTACTTTAACACACCAAAAGGAATGAGATTGCCATCTCTGAAAACGAATGAAACTAGCTCTTTAAATAATAGTGTTTTTCGTGGTTGTGGGCAGGGCAAAATGTTTGACTGGACTCTGCCATAATTTTTGTCCTCTGCTCTAATGCATAAGAACAGCCAGCCACATCTGTATGTCTGTCTATCATACTGATGTCTCTCTCCTTTCATTATCTTACTTGTTATGTCATCAATACTTTTTTAACCCATTCATCCCCATTTACAAGACCTTGCCAAGTTACTGACATACATAACAACAAAACAATAGATGTCAATGTACAGCACAGCATTTCAGTGGGATGGTCACCAATTATTATTAGCCTCAACTTGTTGTTTGATATATTTCTTGTATATTGTTTTAATTAAATTCTAATGTCCTCTAGACAGTATTTTCCCATGAGCTTTGACATCGCCTAGCATGATGAGGCCTGTATCCTGATTAGGACCTCTGGGAACTAATGTAATACAAATAATACTCCTCTTTAAAGTCTTTTTACGTACTGCTATAGTATAGTGTATACATTAATGCACCACCTCCATCAAAGATTACTATGGGCCTAATACTGTCCCCATTAAAATCAGTGGGAGTAAGGGGTTCCAATTTTGGTTAGATGTATTCCCAGAGGTTACATCACATGACATATTAATCTTTAATTAAAGATTAATCTTGAACTCCTGGAGACTCCAGGACATTCCTGCAGGATTGCCAACCCATTGGGAGTTCTTCCATTGACCTCAGTGCAAAAAAGGCCCTAACATTGCAGGCACACTTATCACAGCTTTTGGAGCAGACCATGCATCTCTCCCCTAACCAATATTTCTTCAGGACTTGGAGCATATTTTATTTGTCTAGAAAAGTACATACCACATTCTGAGTTCTGTAGAAATAATAAAAGAATAATTATTTAAGAACAGGACCAGCTCCAGCTTGTTTGCTGACCCAAGTGGTGAAGGAAAAAAAAAAAAGAAACTGATTGAGCTACCACCAAAGTGCTGCCGACAAGTGAAGAGAGGGAGTGAAAGACCCACCGCCGAATTGCCACCGAAGACCCAGACGTGCTGCCCCAGCAACTGATGGAGTGCCACCCCTTTCTACTGGCCGCCCCAGGCACCTGCTTCCTTCGCTGGCTCCTGGAGCTGGCCATGTCTCAGAAGACATGAGGGGCATGGATTTGATATCACTACTCAAAATACCTAACACATGCTTCACACTGCAGCTCATCTCAACTTGATGTTTCACATTTCTCACTGAAGTTTCATCTCTCCAACCCACTACTTGCCTAGAACCAAACTTAGCCTCAAGCAAGAGAAAAGAGGAAAAAAAATAAGTGAAAATAGTAACCACAGCTAGTGCAGAGATCCTCCAAAGTCTCTGGTCAACATTTTCACATCCGAGTTCGTAAGATTTTCATAAGTACTGAGCTTTTGCAATTCCCATGGATTACCAGGTGATTGTCACTCCTGAAAACCAGGCTACATTTATTTAGAGGTCCAAATAGGTGTAGGCACCCTATCCTAGAGGAGCCTCTGAACTTAATTGGGAGTGTTCCATTTGGGAAGATCCTTTGTGCTGCAATCCAGCCTTGGAGACCATAATTCCCATGATGCCTTGGGGGGGAGGGAGAGAGAGACTTCCTCTCCCAGAGAGGGCAGGGAGAGAATGTGCTAGGCTCCATTTTGGGAGAGGAGCTAAGCTTGTTGTGTGGAGCTCTGTCCATACCAGGAGCTGCTGCTAACTGTTGTTAGGAAGCCAGAAGCTGCTGCTGAGAGCCCGTTGAGCTTTGATTGAGCAGGGTTTTCAGTGGTGGTTGGTGTCTTCACTGGAGCCAGGGCAGAGACTGTTGCTGTGCTTACAGCTGACTGAGGTAGGCCTCAGGTGAAGGCAGTGTTAGTAACCACCCCCCGTGATTTAGGAAAGTACTTGCAAGGGAAGGGGAAACAGCAAAGAGACTCTAGGAGATGATCTGAGAAGAGGCAGAGTGGTCTTCTCATCAAACCGAACCCAGGGTTGCTGACATTTGTTTAAAACAACTCCAATCTTCAGAGGAGTTGTGCAGCTTGTTCCCTAGGCTGGACTGAGACGCTGGATCCATGGAGAGCTGTCTCCAGTTTCAAGATCTCCAAGTGTGCCCACACAAGTGTTTATAACTCTGAAATCCAGAGAAGTGTACGCTCTGGGGTGGGGTAAATGGTGGCAATGTACATGCAAATTAGTTAAGTTTCACTTATTACTGTAAACTATATTTGTTAATTGATTTGTTGAACTGCCTCCTTCCTGATTTAAATTAGATGTGACATTTAATCTCAGTCTGTTATATCATATTTTCTTACATTGTTAAAGGTGTGTTAATTCTAATCTAAGTGTATATATTGTTTGTCATTTCTATTCTTGAATTAAGCCAATTGCCCAGATCAGCTCAGGTTTATTCCTGGAGGCTCCCACTGTACACCAGTGAGTGTGTATAGGACCCAGCCAGGTGGACTGCCAATTTCAATTTCCTCTACAAATAAAAGGATGGCAGGAGAGGGATGGATGGATGGATTCCCACCTATCCGACACCCACCACTAGGCTACTCAGCATCTTCTTTAATGTCAATGTCAGGTGAGTGATGCCTGTTACTGGGTAAATGAGGGAGGAATGGTGGGGTTACACAGGGATTTAGAAGACTCACTCTAAGCACTCTGGTTTGTAAATTTTGTCCTTTATGTTTTAAAAGCTTTGGAAACCCACAAAGATTATTGGACAAAAATGGACAGAATATAGCCCTTTAATAGACATCATCCTTGTAATGAAACTATGAATCCTTGTGTTTGTGCCAGTAAGACACAATTTTCCACAAGTGTCAGATTAATGAAAAGTTACACAAAAGATATAGGATCACATTAAAATTAATACAAACATTATTTGTTAGTTATAGATACTCTTACAGCAATTGCGTTAGAGAATGAACACTTCAATTTAGCAATAGTAAATATATACTATGCACAGTAACAATCTTCTATCTTGTTCTGGAATGATCATCCTATCAAGCGAGAGGATGGTTAATTCTCTATAATCTCATAATCCTCAAACTCCTGACTGAGACTGCCTACAAGGATGCCAGTTAGTGCTAATTGTGGCAGTGGATTTTTTTTTTTTAAAAAAGGTTTGGTAACATGTCCACTGGGAAATTGATTCCGACAAGCAGTTCATTTTACATAAGTCCCCACTGGTTGGTCCCCTTCCTCATCTGGCCCTTCATATTTCTTTTAAAATGTTTCTTTTAAAGTTTGAATGTAAAAAGAAACAGTTTGTAAAATATTTGCAAATTCTGCAACAGCCAACAAAACTCAAGGCAGTGGTGATGTTGCTGATGCTGCCTTGGCTCCCTATACATCTAATACCATGGGAGTATTTTCTAACAAAACAACAACAGCTGTTGCTAAATAGAATTATACCAATAATAGTTGCCAATCACAGACAATGAGTAACATGAGGGCCCATTTCCCCTTAGTATTCCATAAAACGACAGGCTAAACATGTTCCCTGGACATGTAGAAAACAAAGTTGCACATGCCATGCAACTACCTGTTTCCATTGAATTATGAACTCAATAATTCCCTCTTCAGTTGCAAAGAAGTACAGAGAATATGAAAGCATCTCAGCTAGAGGGAGGAAAATAGTAATGCCATTTGCTTTACTGAGCCCTGGTCCGCACTACAAAGTTAGGCTGACCTAACTACATTGCTCAGGACTGTGAAAAATTTCACACACTGTGAAATGTAGGTAAGGCAACCTAAGCTCTGGTGTAGACACCACAAGATTTACAGAAGAATTCTTCCATCGTCCTAGCTACCACCTCTCAGAGAGGTGCACTTACTTCAGTAATGGAAGAACCCCTCCCATCACTGTAGTAAGTAACTACACTACAGAGGTCCTATAGCATTTCTACTAGTGTAGATAAACTCTGAGTTTCTGCATTATTGTACATACTGAATGGAAGAAAATGAGAAAAAGGAGAAGACAACTAGATACAGTGCTGTGTCTAACTCACGTCAAGACATCTTTCTGGCTAGTCTCTTACTCTTCATATTAGTAAGAGTATGCACTTAGTCGGGATACACCTAAGCAGGAAGCCCGCTTAACTGAGATGTCCCCCAGGAAACCAAAATATCCCTAACAATGTATAATGGCAATGACTGCTGTTTATCAGGGATACTTTCAAGTAACTGAGTAGAGCTTACACAAGGAGATGAAGAATTTTTGTGAATTTACACTTATGTTCTTCTAAACTAAAGGAGCCAAAAGAAACAATCTCTGATATACTGACATTAACGCTACTCGCAGACCAACTCTTTCCAGATAGTGATGCTGCTAATTATTTATATATTCTATTTGCATATAATAAACAATCTGGCTTCAAAAAATTTTTTTCAAGGTAAGTGTATAATAGTGGAATTGGATGGCTCATGTGAATGCTAATGAGGTACAGAATCTATCACCTCTCTGTCATCTCTTTCAATTCACTTCAGGTCAGCACTGAGCAAATCTTAACATGTAAAAGCTCCATAGTCACCTAAGGGGCAGGAGTTGGTGGTTTCAGACCAGTTTTTACAGGACAAATGATAACGTCATGAAAATCAGTCTATCTGATATCAACTAGCCATACTTATTGGACAAAGGATTGGATGGTCATGGAGATAACTGTTCTCACTTCTATTGGTGGCCTCTTCATTTCAAGAACACTTCTAATGTGTGGAGGAATCTTGACCTTCTCCTGTCTGTTTCTGCAATATCTGTAAATCATAGAATCTTAGAAATGTAGAGCTAGAAGGGACCTCAAATGGCCATCTATTCCATCCCCTGTGCTGAGGCAGGACCAAGTATACCTAGACCACTCCTGACACATTTTTGTCTAACCTATTCTTAAGAACCTCCAGTGATGGGAATTTCACAACTTCCCTCGAGAACCTATTTCAGTACTCAACTATCCTTATTGTTAGATTTTTTTTCCTAATATCTAACCTAAATTTCCCTTGCTACAGATTAAGCCCATTACTTTTTTTCCTGCAGTCAGTGCATAAAGAGAACATTTGAGCACCACCCTCTCTAAAATATCCCTTAATATATATGAAGACTTATCAACCCCTCCACCTCAGTTATTGGGTCTTATTCCTTAACACTTGACACAGTACTTTTTTTAACTTTTCCTTTTAAGTCAAGTTTTCTAGACCTTTTTATTATTTTTGTTGCTCTCCACTAGACTTTCTCCAATTTGTCCCCATCTTTCATAAAGTGTGGCACTCAAAACTGGACAAAGACTTCAGCTGAGGCCTCACCAGTGCCAAGCAGAGCTGACAGTTACCTCCCAGGTCTTACATACAACACTCCTTTTAATACACCCCAGATTGATAGTAGCCTTTTTCTCAGTTGCATCACATTGTTGGCTCATATTCAATCTGTGATCCACTATAACTACCATATCCTTTTCTACAGTACTGCCTAGTCAGTTATTCCCTATTTTGTATCTGTGCATTTGATTTTTCCTTCCTAAGTGTAGTGCTTTGCATTTGTCTTTACTGAATTTCATCTTGTTGATTTCAGACCAATTATCCAATTTTGTCTTTCAATTCTAAATAGACAAGTTTTGTTTCTAGTGTTGTAAACTTGACCCCTTTTACAAGCACTCAACATTTATTTCAATAATAAAACTAAACAGTACAAAATAAACCAGTTACATTTCTGCATATGTCAGAACCACCAAATTATGGAGAAGCTGACTACATGTTGGCCAATAAAAATCTGCAGATGTTTAGTCAACAGTTTAATGTATATTTTCACCAAGTGACATATTTGATGTAACAATCAGGATTTTGAACATGAAGAACTTTCTAAACAGAAAGTCTCTTCTAACACCTGTGTTCAGAAATGGCATAGCTTTAAGGGATATGATGAGTGTCCTATAAGACAATAGACCAGAACAGAGTAACTCTAGCATAAGCTCAACAATACACTGGGTATGGATTGAAATTGAGAATTCTGAAATGTAGTAAGATAATAAAATTTCTATTGACGTGTGAGTGTTCATTCCATTGAAACTAAACTGGTGAAACATGATGAAGCAGTGTTAAGGAAAAGAAAAAATTCCAAATGCTATTTTGCCCCCCTTTTTTACAGGATAGAATCTGCTTTGAGACTTTGAAAAGTTCTCTCACTCCAGAGGAGTCCTTAGGGCTCCCATTGCTATTATTATTCCAGGCACTACTACCTTCTTTAATCTTAGGAAAACTTTCATGAAACATTGGGAAAAAAAAATCCATTGTAGACACACTCAAACTATTGCTGCCATGTGTGAAACTCTACAGGATCTATGCTTCAAAAAAAAAAATTTAAGAAAATTTGTCACGTTTCCCAACCTATACTTATGGACACTGCTAACTTGTAATAGCACTTTGCACTAATATAGTACCAAAACTGACCTTTGAAAGTGCTAAACGCACTGTTAAGATATCTAAATTGTTAATGAATCCACTTTGTGGGACAATCACTGTCATAAACAGATGGTTAAGCGTTAATGTCTCTTTTACCTGTAAAGGGATAAGAAGCTCAGTAAACCTGGCTGACACCTGACCAGAGGACCAATGGGGGGACAAGATACTTTCAAATCTTGGTGGAAGAAAGTTTTTGTTTGTGCTGTTTGTTTTTTTCGTTGTTCGCTCTTGGGGCTAAGAGGGACGAGACGTACACCAAGACTTTTCCAATCTTTCTGAATCAGTCTTTCATGTTTCAAAATTGTAAGTATAGCCAGGCAAGGCGGATTAGTCTTGTTTGTTTTCTTAACTTGTAAATGTGTCTTTTTGCTGAAAGGATTTTTACCTCTGTTTGCTGCAACTTTGAATCTCAGACTGCAGGGGGAGTCCCTCTAGTCTATATGAATCTGAATACCCTGTAAGCATTTTCCACTCTGATTTTACAGAGATAATTTTTACTTTTTCTTTCTTTAATTAAAAGCTTTCTTTTTAAGAACCTGATTGATTTTTCCTTATTTTGGAATCCAAGGGATTAAGTCTAAACTCATCAGGGATTGGTGGGGGGAAAAGGAAGGGAATGGTTTATTTCCTCTATGTTTTAAGATCCAAGGAGTTTGGATCTGTATAGCTTCCCAAGGCAACCCAGGGAGGGGAAAGTCTCGGGGGGAGGGGGAGAAAGGGGATGGTTTATTTCTCCTTGTTTTAAGACCCAAGGGGTTTGGGTCTTCGGTTCCCCAGGGAAGGTTTTGGGGGAACAGGAAGTGTTTCAAAGACTATATTTTTGGCTGGTGGCAGCATACCAGATCTAAGCTAGGAATTAAGCTTAGAAGTGATCATGCAGGTCCCCACTTTTTGGACACTAAAGTTCAAAGTGGGGAAAAACCCTTGACAATCACATTTAGCACAAGGGCATGGAGTCTATCATTGTGTAAGCACACTTGTTCCATTAGCTTTGGGCGAACCTAGTTTCAAGACAAGGCAGAAAAAAGAAGGAGACAGAGCAGTCTTCTGTGAGGAAAGGAAAACTGAGGGGATGGAAGATATACAAAACCCACCTTCCTGGGGGTCCTCAAAATCTTAACACATGGCTCATTTGCAGTTTCATATGAAGAGCTCAAATGAACAACTGAAGCACCAAGAGTTTATAGGACTTTCTTGACATCACACCATGAATCAGTTGCAGAACTAGAAACAGAAGTCAAGAAACTAAGAGTAATTCCTATTTCCTACTTTTACCAGAAGAAAACATTCCAGTTCTGCCAGACAACAGCATTCTCCTAGTTAGAAAAAAAGTAATTGAAATACTGCTGTTCATTGAGATTAAAAAAATGCTTTCCATAAGGGGGGAAGCATTTTTGAACACTTTTTGTTTTTGTTTCTTGTGCTATTTCACTTACTTTAGGATTAGTGAGAATTGCAAACAATGTTAGTATGTTTTTGTAGATGCATAGGCAACAAAAAGTACCCTTACACTGATTGGTGACAAACAATGAAACAAACATATGTTTGCTATTTTCCCTAAGCATAAACAGAACATGGAGGTTTTCTGAATCCTACATTCTGTTTTGTTTTAATTAAAATTAAATATTTAGTTACATTTCTTCTGTTCTGTCAAAGAATTCAATAGATGAAATGATTAATGGGTAAAATGGGAGCATTTTATTTAATGCCCACATCATAAACACGTTGTAGAATATTGAACATCTTTTCACTGGAGGTAGGAAAACTAAATTAATGTGAAAAAAGGTTAGCTAGAGTACTGTGCTTTTGTCTTATGTCTTCTTAGAGGAAAGGCAAATTTTTTGCATTTTCCCATTGTTATTGGAAGTTATTCTTATAGTTTTATCCTCCCTACCCTATGTTGATTTAGGTCAGACTTATCGGGGTAATTACAAAGTCTGGTTGTACTCTGAAGATTGATTATAACAATGGTATATTCATAGATTTTATGGCCAGAAGGTACCAATGATATGACTCTGATATCCTATATAACACAAGCCATATCATTTCATCCATCTTCCCTCCTATTGAGCCAACAACTTGTGTTTGACTAAAACATATGTTCCTGAAAGACCTTCAGTCTTCATCTGATGATTTCAAGAGATGTAGAATCCACCGCCCCATCCACAAGTCCTGCACACTCAACCTGAAATCTGCAAGTCAAACTAGTCCTTTCCTTCTCATGTATCACCTATAATTAAGGTTCTGCAGGCCAAGCAGTTACACCTGTACAACTCCAGTTAAGGCAAGGGGGTTGCATCGGTGTAAGTGACTGGCATTGTACCTGGCTTTTAGTGAAATATTCTGGTCATGATTGGCAATGGAGAGTATGCCTCAAGCTATTCACTGTGTAGCTAGAAACAATAGCCTAATTTTATATTTACCTCTAAAAGAACAAGATATGACTGAATACACATGAAAAGCATGTCTATTCTGTAAGTAGCTGCCATTTTTACATAATTTCCTTTCAAAATAGCAGTAATTGCTGAGCTAAGAGATCTATAGCTTCTAAAACAGTTTAGTTCTTCATTAGTATGGAATATTAAACAGTTAATGTCTAAACATATCTAAAATTGGAAATTTTTAACTGTGAGTTTGGCAAATTTGAAAGCTAAATATTTTCCCCCTAGTTCCTTGTAATATAAGGCTATGGGATTATCTATATATCTATCCTTTATTTTTTCTTTCTTCTAAATGCCTCATTAGAAGTAAACTTCATTGCTGCAAATGGAAGTTGAGACTACGGCATGCGTGTTTTTCATGCAGTTGACATTTTAGTGATGACAAAGATTATTTTAACATTTACAGAATCTAGGTTATTTTTTATGGTCAAGATTAAAGTCAATTGTGTTTGGGGTGCTAGAGGAGGCTCTGGGATGGGATAGGGGGTTTGGAGTGTGGCGTCTGGGAGAGATTTAGGGTGCAGGCTCCGTCTGGACAGTGCTTACCTCAGGCGGTTCCTGGTTGGTAGTGCAGCAGGGCCAAGGCAGACTCCCTGCCTGCCTTGGCTCTGTGCTGCTCCCAGAAGTGTCTGGCATGTCTGGCCTCTAGGCGAAGGCAAGGCCCGGTGGCTCTGCATGGTGTGTGCTGCCCGCCCCCACAGGTGCTGCCCCCCAGTTCCAATTGGATGCAATTCCTGGCCAATGGGAGCTGTGGAGCCAGTACTGAGGGCAGTGAGAGCATGTGAAGATTCCCTGATCACCCCTGAACCTAGGAGCCAGACATATTGGCCGCTTCTGGGGAACTGAACAGATCCAGGGAGGCAGGAAGCCTGCCTTGGCCCTGCTGCACCGCCGACCGGACTTTTAATGGCACGGTTAGTGGTAGTGACCAGACACACCAGAGTCCGTTTTCAACCAGGAGTTCAAATCAAAAACCAGACTCCTGGCAACCCTAGTTGGAGCCTAAGTATGTCAGTTAAAAATCTCAGGCCTATTATTGCTTCATTTATGACACTTCATACAATAATACAGTGTATTATATACACTGTATTTTACATTAACAACATTCATTGAACATTTACAATAAACTATATAATATTATTGCAAGGCCATTCATCATGGTGTAGTTTAGGGTTTGGTGAGATGTCCTTGAACCAAGTTCTGTAAAGAGATCCTGATTCCCGCTCCCACTCAACCACAATCATTTAGAGGTTACCAACTTGCTCACAGGGTTGCCATTTATTTTAATAACTTCTTTTTACAGAAAAATCTCCAGGGTTTTGGTTGTGCCTCAGGAAAAATGTAGCCATTCCTACTTTATCCTCAGCAAAAACAAAAGGAGCTGGGGAAATGGGGTGAGAAGGGTGATCATTTATATACTATATTAGGTCCAAGTTCTGAACTGTGAATGGGTAGTTACCTACCAGATATTAAAAATGGTACAGTTGTTGTTGAAATCCCCTTATTGCTAAATTAGAAATTGTCCCCCTACTTACAGATTTTCATCTGCTGTAGTGTAGCAAAGTATTATACTATACTGTGTGTCCTTGACAAAACAATATTCAGGCCTTGCTGCTGATACCACTTTTATAAGTTAGTTACACCTGAATATAGTAGCCCAAAATACATGAAAGGGAAAAAATAAAAATAAAAAAGGAAGTCTACTGCTCCAGAGCACTTTAAATTCTGTATCATAAAACTGATGACTCAAATATGTCTATGAGACAAAAGCCTTGTTAACTAACTTATTGAAGTGTACAGAACTTCTTAACACCTGAAAACATCAATAAATAAGCAACAAACATGCCACTGATTATTTTCAGAGACAGAAAGCCCTCTGACAAAAACCTCAGTACCTATATATATTCTGTGGTTGTCCTTTGATTCTCAAAGAGCCCCAGACCACATCTTCAATGCAGTTCCTGGCTTCACTCAACATTGAACCAAGAGTTCTCATTATTCCTTGCATGTATGTGTTTCAAACACTTTTCTGACTTTTCAACTAGTGAAGCAGGCACCTGCATCACAAAGCACATGTATTCTGTTTGTTCTTTACAGTCAAACAGGCCTCAATCCAAAAAACTCTTAAACACAGGCATATCTTTATGCACATGTTAAAAGGTTCCATGGAGTGAATGTCTAGACATTCCATTGATTTCAATTTTTATTGAGCAGTAATAAGAAATCTCTTATTTTGATTACAGAGAAGCTTTAAGACAATTTAATTTTTAACCACAGTACAGATGTGTTCTCCAGATTCCGTAAACACATATGTATGAGCTTATCTTTATTACAGCCTTGTTCACACTTGCAGCAGCATGTAGAGTACGTGTAGCTACATGCCACAGCGAAAGACAGGCTGTGTCCACCCTGTAGTGTGTAGCTACTGGCTCTGGTAGGGGGAAGGCTCCAGCAGTGCCGAGGCAGTGGAATACTTTATTGGCAAAAATGGCAGCATAGAATGTGGAGGCTGTGCTCTGGTGTGGCGAGGACCATGTAGGGTATAATTAACCCTAGGATTGTGCATGTCTCTACCTGCATAAGCCATACCTCACCATCTACCCTCCTATTTTTACCTGTGCTAGCTGAGCATGCAGCATCTGTACTCTACATACCACCACAAATGTAAACATACCTTGCCATGAGTAGCAGCACTGATTGCAATGCACTACTCAGAAGAGCCAAGTTAACTCCATAAGTAAATATTTGCAGGATTGGGCCTTGTTTCATTATTTAAAGTTTTATTAGTGACTAGAGTTGTGCAAATAATTGATTTTTTGGTTTGATGGTGGTTCCAAAAAATTGAAAGAAAGTTGTGTTTTGATTTTGTTTGTTTTTACAAAATTCAAATGAAGACCATTTGGAAGCAAATGGTAGATTCATCTGGGAACTTAGGTGCCATTCATAAAGCTGAAGAGAAGTAGCTCCCTCTCATCTACCTTTAATCCAATAGCCCAGTGGTTAGCAAAGTCACCTGAGATATCTCTGAACTAGATTTGAATGATCAGAAATTTGTTTTGATTTTGGCTAATTGTTTGGTCAAAAAAAATCAGAAATATCAATATATCATATGTCCAAAACACAAAATTCCATTTTTTTGGGGAGGGAGGCTAAATCCACAAAGGGAAGTTAGGTTCCATTCATATAATAGAGATGGCAGCACCATCACTATCCCCCTCAAGCCCAGTGGTTAGTGCATGCATCTGAGATGTGCGTGAGCCAGGCCTGTAACCCTGCTCTGGAGCAGGAACTTGAACCTGGGTCTCCCCCTCACTCCATTGGTGGGCATCCTCCATGGTATCCGCTATTCTGGCTAGTCTCTTAGTCTCTCCTGTTGAAGCTGTTCCTCTTTGTTTAAATCAATGTTTCTCAAACGGGGGTCGCTGCTTGTGTAGGGAAAGCCCCTTGCAGGCCGGGCCAGTGTGTTTACCCGCTCCGTCTGCAGGTCTGGCTGATCGCAGCTCCCACTGGCCGCAGCTTGCTGCTCCAGGACAACGGGAGCTGCTGGAAGCAGCGTGGGACAAGGGACTTACTGGTCGCAGCTTCCAGCAGCTCCAGGTGGCCCGGAGCAGTGATCCGCGGCCAGTGGGAGCCGTGATCGGCCTGACCTGCGGATGGGGCAGATAAACAAACTGGCCCAGCCTGCCAGGGGCTTTTCCTACGCAAGCAGTGACCCCAGTTTGAGAAACCCTGGTTTAAATACTCATAGAAGAAGGGATTGGAATCATCTCTGTTTTGTGATTGGTGCCTAAGTACCCTTGTGATTTTAGACCCCCACCATGAAATACTTAATTTTGGATATGTCAAGATTAGTGTTTCAACATTGCTGATTTTTTTTTTTTTTTTTACCAGAACAATTAGACAAAATTGACGTGAAGTCACTAAATAGTTTCGTCAACCCAAATGTGAATTCTTTCAGTGAAAAAAAGTTTTGGCCAAAAAATTTGGTACAGCTCTACTAGTGACCCACATGTCATAATGTAACCTTTGGGTGGGCTAGAGTTCACTTCATTTCCCATCTCCAATGCCTTAAAAACAAACAAAACAAAACAAAACAAAAAAAACCTACCATAGAAAATAGCTGGAGTTCAGTGTCTAAGGATTTTCAGCAAGCATTGCACAGCATCAACCTCCCTACATTCAAGTCCCAAAGGTAACTAAACAAATGAATTTAATTAAATAACTGTATAAAATCTTATAAGAAACAAACAATCTAATTTTTACAGCATGACATGGCTATTTTATAATCCACAGCCATTACCTTCACAGTTATACAAAAACATAAATAAAGAAAACAAATTAAAATCTGAACAGTTCAGTCCCCACAGAAATACAGTGAAAAGAAACTGAAAGTTCCCAAAAGCTTAGGTTTTGTTCACCTAAGTCTCAGTCTTTGATCATCAAATCTATACAGTCTGCTGAATCTAAAACAACATCTTCCCTCCACTGGCTTGTAGGAAACTTCGGTTGGAATCCATGCAGACTCTTCCTCTGCTGAAACCACTACTTGCCAGTCAGCTAACTGATTAACCAATCACTCAGTTAAGTGTATAGATTAAAAAAAAAAAACCTGTTACAAGAAAATACAAAATTGAGAATAGCAAAATAGAAATGACTCTTTCCCCATGTAGTGTGGCTCCCTGCCGCCCCAGAGGGGGAAGAGCCCGTCCGGAGGCTGGAGTGGGTGGAGGTAGGAAGCTCGGAGCCCACTCCTCAGAGGGTCAGATGGCGACCTGGAAGTATAAAGGCTCGCCCTCAGAGCTTAGTAAGTCCCAAGCCGCTGGAGAGATCAGACGTCTCCAGCCTAGCCCGCGACTGGGAAAACCCCACCGCCCAAGGCAGCCCCCAGGATTGGCCAGGCCTGCCCTGCACTCCCTACCTGGAGGAGCTGCCGGGCCTGCTGTTCGCCCACTGCCCCGAGGAACCCATGGTCCTGGACCCCCCGGAGGACAACATCTGGACCAAGGTACGACCCAAGGGGGAGTTTGGAAGTAGCCTGTGGGCAGCCGACCCAAGTCTAGCTGCAGCACTGCCAGAGCTCATGTCAGTGTGTTGTAGCCAGGACCCCCACTGACTAAGCAGCGGGTCTTCTGCCACTGCTAGGGCCCCGGGCTGGGATGCAGTGGAGTGGGAGGGCCTGCGTCCCCCCTGCCACCCAATTTGTTGGTGGCCGTCTCCTCCTCTCCCAGGTCTGAGGAGGCTTGGGCCTATGGTCATAGCTCAGCCTTGCCTGAGGGCCTGAGCTCCTGGCCCTGTATTGCCCTACCCTGACCCAGGGCCTGGGCTCCCTACTGTTTGTACTATTGTTGCTCAGCCCTACCTGAGCTCCTGACTCATTGTTGCCCGTCCTGATCCTGGGCCTGGGCTCATGGTGTTTGTTTCAGTTACTGCAAGGGCTGCCGAGGGAGACCCCCCTAGACAGACTAATTCCCCCTGAATGACAACTGTGTATAGTGAGCTGGTGTGGCTTCCCATCGCCCCGGAGGGGGTCGAGCCCCAACTAAACCTTGTACACCTCATTACTACATTTAAAGAAAAGTTGGTGAATCAGACTAGCTGAGACAATTTAACTAGAACAGTTTGGCTAAAATCAAAACAATAAGAATATACAATTAAAAAGGAAGTTATTTTTCCCTCTCAGTTTCTCCTTGCTATAATTAGCATTGCCCGTGCTTTCCCTTTAGAGAGTTAACAACATCACTAACCTGCTGCAAAATGCTTCAGAGTTAGGGACAGCAGACTGCTTTCTGCTCCTGGGCTCAGCTTCTCCCAACTCACAATGTACTGTACCAGTATGCTTCATTGTTATTATACCTAAGTCATTTAGGTAATTCTTTAAAATTTTCTGTTAAATGGAATCAGGATTTTGACATCAAATTCTGCTCTTGTTTACACATTTCAATGTCAGCAGAATATGGTCCATCTATCTGGATTGCTCAAAATAAGACTGGAATTCAGCTTCCAAACAGATTAACACAAAACAGGGGGAGGAGGGATAGCTCAGTGGTTTGAAGATTGGCCTGCTAAACCCAGGGGTGTGAGCTCAATCCTTGAGGGGGCCATTTTGGACAAAAATCTGTCTGGGGATTGGCCCTGCTTTGAGCAAGGAGTTGGACTAGATGACTTCCTGAGGTCCCTTCCAACCTTGATATTCTATGAGTAAACATAACATTGCTCTGTTCAATTTTCATCACAAAATTTACAAATATTGTGTTCCTACAATAGACTTCTAGTTTCTCTGTTTGGAAACTTTTCTGATATCCTGCATGTTCTAACAATAATGAGTCAATGGGATTCTGCAGTGCCACTGTTCTCTACTCTCATACATCTGATTGCCAAATCAGGGACCAAAAAATCTGGGGACCCATATGGTGCTATAAGGAAGATATTCAGGTTTACCATCACAAACGACTTTATTACGAGAATTTACAGTAGCATCTCCGTATCTCTTTCTGAAAACCTTTACACGGTACAAAACAGCTTCTCCCTAAAGTCCAAACTACTGGTTACTATCCTTCTCCTGAACTCTCCTCTGGCTATCCCTCTTGGTTTCTTTTATTACATGCATTCAGACCCAATATTTTTAGAATCTTATTATTGCCTTATTTCAAGTCTCTAATATTGTGAGATTGTCTGTGAGATATAAAAGACAATCTGAAGGGGAAAATGCAGCAATAGCGGATCTCTGCTCCTCTCAGGATCTATGCTGTTTCCTTCGGCTCCAGTTTTATTCTTAAGGTCAATGGAGAGATCCCTTGATAATTTTTCAAGTGAGTAAAATACAAATGAATCACACTCATTTCCCTGGCCTTTCATATAGTAGCTTCTGTTTTTTTCATGGAAACAGTGAAGGTAGACGTTCTCTGTGTGCTGTAGCCATTAGAATTTCATCTACATTTTGCAGATGTGTTTTTTAAATAGCTGCTGAGTAAAGCTAGTCTCTAAGTTCTCATGTACACTTTATTTTATATATATATAGTTCCCCTTTGCTTGTTTCAATATCATTTTAATGTACTGCATTTTTAATTACTTTCATTCGTCTCTGAAGATCAGCACCTGTTTGCATTTTCTACTACTCTATTCTCAACTCAAACTGGTGGCTCTTTTACAGTGGCCAGTATTTTCGTCCTAATATTTGCTCTAACTCAGTGTTTCTCAAACTGGGTCCACAGCTTGTGTAGGGAAAGCCCCTGGCAGGCCGGGTCAGTTTTGTTTACCTGCCCCGTCCGCAGGTCCAGCCGATTGCGGCTCCCACTGTCCTCAGTTCGCTGCTCCAGACCAATGGAAGCTGCTGGAAGTGGAGCAGGCCAAGGGACGTACTGGCTGCCCGCTTCCAGCAGCTCCTCTTGGCCTGCAGTGGTGAACCGCAGCCAGTGGGAACTGCAATCAGCCGGACCTGTGGATGTGGCAGGTAAACAAACCGGCCCGGCCCTCCAGAGGCTTTCCCTACATAAGCGGCAGACCCAATTTGAGAAACATTGCTCTAACTGCCTTCAATTCTGATAGTAATTCCTTAAAATCTGATTTCATTGCTGGTTAGCTCTTGTCCATTTTAATCTTTCTGATCAGAGTTTGGGCACCATATTTTCTTGATGTGTGATGACGATGAAAAGGGCTGTCTGCTGTGTCTGCTATAGTGGGTGATAGTGGGAACAAATATCAAAGTGGGCCTTTCTGTGAAGCAGCCTTCTAGGTTTCATTTTCAGAAGGAGGTAGGCTGGCTAAAAGGCCACTAAGAGTAGATTTTATTGCATTCCCTCTCAGAGCAATTGCCTGAAGCAGCCATGACTTACAAGTGATGCCACTTCCTCAAATATCATCTGTTCATTCAAAGTATTAAAAAGTTTGTAGATGAAAGGAATGCAGCACATGATCAGAGATGTAACAAGACTAACATAGCATTTCATATAGTGCTTCACAATGTTTTGTTTTTTTAAAATAATTCAAATTGTCTTGAGTATGATGCAGTCTTCTTTGGTTACAGGCACACCACTACAAGTGCTCTATTCAATCTGTACTTGAGTAGGGCTCCTGTAGCTTACTGACACTAAGCTTTCCCATAGCCGCATCCGTGTGTAACCCTCTTTTACCTTCTCCAGTTGTCCCATCTGGGTATACAATGCTCTGACCCAGGTTATACATGCTTCAATCACGTTTCTGGCTGGACTACAGCAATGCATGAAGCCATCAGCCCTTATGAAATTCCGTCTAGCACAGAATGCTGTTGCATGTCTCCTCAGCAACACAGGCTATTGCAAGAGCATCAGACTTGTCCTCTGATCTCTGCATTGTCTTCCCATAAAATATTAACGTAAGTTCAAAGGCACTCAATATCCTGGGCACAGGATATTTTAAAAGTTGCCTAAAGCAGTGAGATGAAGAATGTGACCAACAACTCAACTCATCAAGCACAATGGAATTTCTATTATACAGATAAAGTTTGTACATCAGAGCTTTCTTGGAGGCCAGTCTGATACTGTGGAACAAACTCCCACAAGAAATAAGGACCGTCACAAACCTCACCACCTTCAGTTCCAAATAGAAGATGCAAGTCTTAAATCCTGTCTTCTTTAATAAACATAGATCACAGTGTACATATTATTAAAAAAATAAAAAATAAACAAACCTGCACTTCCCACACAATGAAATAAAGCAGGGCTTCACAAACTTCATTGCACCACGACCCCCTTCTGACAACAAAAATTGCTACATGACCCCAGGAGGGGGGAGCGAAGCCTGAACCTCCCCGAGTCCCACTGCCCCAGGCAGGAAGGGACAAAGCCCAAACTCGACTGCCCTAGGTGTTGATTAAAGGGAAGGAAGGACAGATTTGTAAGTTAAGAACTACACATTGCTAAACAGAGAAATATATGGGGATTATGTCAAATGTTGACTCGGGTTGTGTTGTCTTATATATGGTGTCGGGTATATGATAGGAGAGTGAGATCATCTGCAAAGTTCAGGTTTTCAAGGGATGAGAAGGATGTCCATCTGATGCTCTTGGCATGTCTTCTGTTGTATGCAGCGTTACCCAGTCAATGGCAATATTGAAGGGGATTGCAGATATGACACACCGCTGACGTACTCCTGTTTTGACTTTAAAACTAAGCTCACTGTGATCAACATTGCATGTAAAGTTGGAAAAGAAGCTTTTAATTATTAAACAATTCAATTCAACACATTCAGCCAGCAAATCAGACTGAAAATCAACTGTAATAAGACAGATATCATAACCCTTAGTATTGCCTCACCATCATCAATATGGAGGGAGGATTATGTTCTCACCAGTGTAGAAACATTCACATACTTGGGCAGCACTGTCAGCCAGGAGGATGGAACAAGCCAGGATATCCAGAACAGAATCAATAGAACCAGGAACACCGTCAGGAGCTTAAATACAGTCTGGAAATCATCAAAATACAACACAAAAACCAAACACAGGATTTATCAGAGCTGCATACTTCCAACACTACTTTATAGTGCAGAATGCTGGGGAATGACAAAGTATGACATGTCCAAACAGTCTTCATTCCATACAACCTGCCTCAGAAAAATTCTCCATATCCTTAGGCCCAAACGATCTCAAACCAAGACCTATTCACACAGTGCAACTAAGAAGATATGAGCACTAGCATTACTAGGAGGCATTGGAGATGGATTGCCCATTTGCTTCAAATGGAAACTGATTCTGTCACCAGAATATCAGTAAGAAGGACACCTGAAGGCAAGCAAAAACGAGGTCGCCTGAAAACAACATCGCAAAGAGCTGTGGAAGCTGAAATGAAAAACTTGGGGCACAGCTAGGGAACCATTGAAAGACTTTCTAGAGACAGACAGTAGTGGAGGAGCTTTGTCGCTGTCCTAAACACCAGAGGTGTAATGGGTACTAAGCAACTAACTAAATGTTAACTGTCAATACAAATATTTGAGAAATGTAAACATTAAGGATAGGGTGGATATGTTTAGGATTATCGGGCTATAATTAAAAGTAATAAGACACAATGGAGAAAAAACAGTTTTTTACTATTTATTATTTGTACTTTGGCAATGCTTAAATGTCCCTTTCATTGTGCTAGGTCAGTGATGGACAACCTGTGACCCACGGGCCGCATGCAGCCCATTAGGTTAATCCACTGGTGGGCCGCCAAACAATTTGATTACATTTGCACGGCCGCCCGCAGCTCCCAGTGGCCGCAGTTCGCTGTTCCCAGACCATGGGAGCTGTGGGAAGCAGCGGCCAGCATGTCCCTGCGGTCCGTGCCACTTCCCGCAGCTCCCATTGGCTGGGAACGGCTAACTGCAGCCACTGGGAGCTGCGGGCGGCCACGCAAATGTAAACAAACTGTCTGGCAGCCCGCAAGCAGATTACCCTGACAGATTGCGGCCCAGAGGCCGCAGGCTGCCCACCACCGTGCTAGGTCCTTTACACACACACAAAAGAGATTCCTGTACTAAAAAGAGTTTACAGTATAAGTAAATAACTTAGATGTCAGCAGAATAACTATAAACCCAATAGAAATGTTTATCAAATTGTGGTTTATCTAATCCCCCAACTGAAGACTGGAAACTTTGACTGAGGCTCCAATTCAATAGTGAACCTAAGCACAATTGAATCCATTCCTTTTCAGCAATACATTTGGCATGCATGCTTAACTTTAAGCATGTACTTAAATCTCATTGATGTAAATTGGATTTAAGCGTGTACTTAAGTATTTTGTTGAATTAGTCTAATATTAAATGAATGAGACCCTGTTGTGTTCTCAACAATATGTCAATATAGAGGAACAATTCTGAAGTAGCAGAGAGATAGACTGCTTCTACTGTTCCAAAATGTGGCCTAATAGCATCCATGGTCCCCTGGTCCATGAAGTATAGCCGCTGTGTATCATTATAATCTTCTACTTTATTAGAGAACTGGATGTTATTACTAATGATCTGCTTATTTCAGGGATCGACAACCTTTCATAAGTGGTGTGCCAAGTCTTCATTTATTCACTCTAATTTATGGTTTTGTGTGCCAGTAATACATTTTAAAGTTTTTAGAAGCTCTCTTTCTATAAGTCTATAATATTTAACTAAACTATTGTTGTATGTAAAGTAAATAAGGTTTTTAAAATGTTTAAGAAGTTTCATTTAAATTAAAATATAGAGCCCCCCAGATCAGTGGCCAGGACCAGGACCAGGGCCGGCTCCAGGCCCCAGCGCGTGCTTGGGACGGCATCCGGCAGGGGGTGCTCTGCCAGTTGCCGAGAAGGCGGCAGGTGGCTCCGGTGGAACTCCCGCAGGAGTGCCTGCGGAGGGTCCGCTGGTCCCATGGCTCCAGTGGAGCTTCCGCAGGCACGCCTGCGGGACGTCCACCGGAGCCGCGGGACTAGCAGACCCTCTGCAGGGACGCCTGCGGGAGGTCCACCGGAGCCGCAGAGCGCCCCTCCGCGGCATACCGCCTGTGCTTGGGGCGACGAAATGGCTAGAGCCGGCCCTGGCTAGGACCCGGGCAATGTGAGTGTCACTGAAAATCAGCTTATGTGCCACCTTCGGCACGCGTGCCATAGGTTGCCTACCCCTGGCTTATTTCATAGGCATCAGTTATCAACCACCCCTCCCCCCTAAGGCAACTCACACAAAAGCAAGGGAGCACCCCTTTCCTGCCTGGTCTCGCTCACATCTACTTACGATACACCTCTTCCTCTATCCTCAGTCCTATTCAGTCTGTTTCATCTCCCTCTTCCTTATCCTTTGACTCACTTTCCATCACCAGCAGTACTTACCCACTGATCTCCCTTCAGACACCACTTCTCTCTCTCTTTCCTCATCTCTTCAGTATGCACCCTTCTGCCTACAACAATCCGCTATGAACGTAGCTCAGAACGTATATACTAATGTGTGAGAGAGAGCAGTTTGGCCTACTGGATAGATCACTGGACTGAGACTCGCGGTTCAATTACCAAATGTGCCCCTGGCCTGGGTGATCTTGGGCAAGTCATTTCACCTCCCTGTGGTTCTGCTTTCCGCCTGTAAAATGGAGAGAATAATACTGACCTACTCTATGAAGCACTATTGTTGAAAAAAAAAAAAAAACTATATAGATATTATTGTTAAGTGCTCTAAATGAAGCATACTTAGCCATGTCAAATTAAGCCATGACAGAGTCAGGAACAGAACTCAGGAGCCCTATTGACTCCTAATAACTTGTTATAACTGTAGACACTAATAAAATCGGTAGGTAATTTTTTATCCTAAAATGGAAGTGTAATTTTTTATCCAGACTATGGAAGTGTAATTTCTTTCAGATTCTTGAGTGTATGTTCAAATATCTTATTTTAAATATTAAACACAATTATATTGCTACTATAATATGATAGAACAAGAATGGTACACTATTTAGAGACGTAATTATATATGAGTGAAGGTTAAAAAAGACTGCATACATGCACAATCTCAAAGTAAAACAGTCAAAACTGTCAAATTTCACCTTGTTTAGCATCAAAGCATAAGAAATAATAAATGTCATGTGGTTTTAAAGCAAAGCCAAAATAGATGTGAAATATAAATCCCTAGACAAGAATGTGTGTTAATTTCGGGCTCAATTTTGAGTTCCCCTATGCACCTGCATAACAGAGTAAGAGATAGGAGTTTGTTCTTTCTTATTTTCCCAGGAAATCTTCAGTCTTTATGAAGAGGCGGCCATCAGTCTCTTCAGGGCTGCAAGAGCCCTAACTATCTGCTACTACCATGAGGTACAAACTTGAATTGGCAGAGAGATAAACTGACTACGCCTCTGCTTCTACTGTTCCAAATGAGGCCTACCAGGGTGTGCAGATAGATAGTGCCACCCCTCATCTCCCCCCTGCCACACACACACACACACACCAAACTGTGCAGCTAAACCAGCAAGGAGGAGAAAGTGATCCGCTTTAAGTATATGGCTGGCACAGATTACTTCCTCCATGGAACAATGAGGGAATCAAGAAAGGACTGACTGTCTGAGTCACAGTGTGGGTCCTAGTCTGCCCCTGGAGAAGCACCACAAGAGTCAAAATTCAGCCCTTAGAATTAAAATAGCTAGACTAGGGTGGGCAAACTTTTTGGGCCAAGGGCCACATCTGGGTGGGGAAATTGTATGCAGGGCTGGGGCAGGGGATGTGGTGTGCAGGGGGGAGCGCGGGGTGTGTGAGGGAATGCGGTGTGCAGGAAGGGGCTCAGGGCAAGGGACTGGGGCAGAGGAGGGATGTGGGGTGTATGAGGGGCTCAGGGAAGGGGGTTGGGGCGCAGAAGGGGTAGGGAGTGCAGGAGGCGGCTCAGGACAGGGGTACAGGAGGGATACAACTGAAGAAGGGGGCTCAGGGCAGGGGGTTAGGGTGCAGGAGGGAGCTCTGGACAGGAAGTTGGGGTGCAGAAGGGGTGTGGGGTGTATGAGGGGGACTCAGGAAGAGGTTGGGGTGCAAGAGGAGTGCAGGTGCGGCAGGGGGCTCAGGGCAGGGGGGTGGGGTGGAGGAGGGGTGTGGCTAGGGGCTCAGGGCAGGGAGTTGGGGTGCAGGAGGGGTGCACAGTGCAGGCAGGGGGCTTAGGACAGGGAGTTGGGGGGCAGGGTACAGGAGCGGTTTGAGCTCTGGGGTGGCAGTGGTGCGCACCGGCACCGGGGCAGGCTCCCTGCATGCCTGCCCTGTTCCCGGCCCCGCACCACTCAGGAAGCGCTGCGACCCCTGGAGAAGTGGGGGCAAACAGCTCCACATGGGCTGCCCTTGCCGCGCCTCCAGATACCTCCCCCGAAGTTCCCATTGGCTGCAGCTCCCCGTTCCCGGCCAATGGGAGCTGCAGGAGACAGTGCATGGAAGCAAGGGGTCAGGAACAACAAGAAAGCAGTGCTGGTCACTGCTAAGAGCAGCGTGGGGCCCATGGGGCCACGGGGGTCAATCCCGTGGGCCAGATCCAAAACTGAGGGCCGGATCTGGCCCGCAGGCTGTAGTTTGCCCACCCCTGAGCTAGACTGACTAGTCCACAAATACAAACTATAGAAAGAGAAGAAATAAGCAGCTGTAACTTACCCTTTGGTTGACCGAAGTCACTGATGGAGCGAGTGGCAGATTTAGGGTTAGTGGGCCCCTGAGTGCAGGTTCATTTTTAAGCCCCCCCACTCAGGATCCAGCCAAGAAAAAGAACATTCTCACTTATCTCTTTCCCCCACCCATGCCCGTTTTTCATTCTTTTTTCTTCATCCTCCTCCTATATTATAATAGGAAGTAAATACCAATAAAGTGAGGCATTGATTGGGGTAGGGGGTTGGGGTGCACGAGGGGGTGAGGGGTGTGGGCTCTGGGCTGGTGGTTGAGGTGCAGGAGGGGTCAGGGGAAAGCACTTACCTTGGGTGGCATGGCTCCCAAAGCGACTGACACACCCCTCTGGCAGCAGCTCCTATGCATGGGGGACCAGGAAGTCTCTGCATGTCACTGCCCACAGGTGCTTCCCTCGTAAATCCCATTGGCTGCAGTTCCTGGCCAATGAGAGCTGCCGAGTCGGCGATCGAGGCGGGGGCAATCTGCAGAGACTCACACAGCCAGGCAGCGCAGAGGGAGGGAATTAAAGCAGGCAGGGAGCTGCCTTAGCCCTGCTGGCACATCTCTGCATGCCTCTCCAGCTTCCATCCAGGACACATCACATGATCCATTGTCTACAGCCAAGCCCTAAGATACAAGTGAATTTGCTCCAATCCGTCAGACAGAGACAAACACCTACAAGACCATTATCAAGCACTCTTAAAACTACAATACCCATCTGTGGAGGTGAGGAAACAGATTGACAGAGCGAGACAGGTACCCAGAAATCACCTACTACAGGACAGGCTCAACAGGGAAAATAACAGAACACCACTGGCCATCATGTACACCCCCAGCTAAAACCTCTCCAGCACATCATCAATTGATCTACAACCTATCCTGGAAAATGATCCCTCAGTCTCACAGACCTTGGGAGGCAGGCCAGTGCTCGCTTACAGACAACCCCCCAATCTGAAGCAAATACTCACCAGCAACTACACACCACACCATGGAAACACCAACCCGGGAACCAATCCCTGTAGCAAACCGTGTTGCGTACTGTGTCCCCATATCTAGCCTGGTGACACAATCAAGGGACCCAACGACATCAGCCACACCATCAAGGGCTCATTCACCTGCATGTCTACTAATGTTATATATGCCATCATGTGCCAGCCATGCCCCTCTGCCATGTACATTGGCCAAACTACACAGTCACTATGTAAAAGAATAAATGGACATACGAAAGCCTGTAGGTGAACACTTCAATCTCCCTGGATATTCTATAACAGATTTTAAAGTCACTATTCTTGAACAAAAAAACTTCAGAAACAGACTTCAAAGAGAAACAGCAGAACTAAAATTCATTTGCAAATTTAACACCATTAATTTGGGCTTGAATAGGGACTGGGAGTGGCTGGCTCATTACAGAAGCAGTTTTGCCTTTCCTGGAATTGACACCTCCTCATATATTATTGGGAATGGACAACATCCACCCTGATTGAATTGGCCCTGTCAACACTTGTTCTTCACTTCTGAAGTAACTCCCTTCTCTTCATGTATCATTCTATAATGCTTGCATCTGTAACTTTCACTCCATGCATCTGAAGAAGTGAGGTTTTTTACTCATGAAAGTTTATGCCCAAATGAATCTGTTAGTCTTTAAGGTGCCACCAGACTCCTTGTCGTTTTTATAGGATGGATATGGCTTTTTGCAAATTGGATTGTATACAGTTTTGTATACGGTTCAATACTGGTGCATGTAAGGAAGGCTTATTGCAGGATTCTAAATTGTGAGAGTGATATAATTAAGAAAACTTTAGTGATTGGGTGCTTTTCTATTAATGGTGATAATTTCTATGTAGAAATCTCTATATGTTTGTTTGTATGTCTGGAATAAAGGTTTAACATTGGCTCTTCCATTGTCATATCGTACTAATAGGAGCCAAGGCAGGGTGGCAGGAGTCAGGAAGGGTTTAGAGTTTAAGGCCTGGTCTACACTAGCCTGTTATTTTGGAATTAGCCAAGTTATTTCAGAAAAGAAAAAGATTCTCTCTACATGATCAAACTTTTTTTTTTCAATTTAAAGGGCTCTTTAATTTGATTTCTGTACTCCACCTTGGCAAGTGGAGTAGTGCTTAAATCGAGATCGCAATCCTGGATTAAAGGTATTGTGGATGCAATTCGACGTTATTGGCCTCTGGGAGCTATCCCAGGATGCTCCCTTGTGACCACTCTGGTCAACACTCTCAACTCCAATTCACTAACCAGGTGGGTAGGAAAAGCCCTGGGAACTTTTAAATTTCATTTCCTGTTTGGTCACCAGTAGCACAGGTGACCATCAGCACAATCCACCATCACAGGCGACCATGCAGTTCCAGATTCCCAGATAAGCTCCAGCATGGTCCAAACAGGAGGTACTGGATCTCATCACATGCTGGGGAGATGAGTCTGTTATGGCAGAACTACATTCCAAAAAAAGGAACGTGAATACCTACACTAAAGTCTCCAGGGCCATGACGGAAAGAGGCTACTCCAGTGACACAGCAGTGTTGTAAAAAAATCAGGGAGCTCAGGCAAGCATACCAAAAAGCCAAGGAAGCAAACAGGCACTCTGGGTCACAGCCCCATACATTCTGCTTCTACCATGAGCGCCATGCAATTATGGGGAGTGATGCCACCACTACTCCACAACTGTCCATGGAGGGGGAGTTGCACGAAGTGAGGAGGAAGAGACATTAGAGGACGAAGGAGGAGGAGGTCAGTGCACAGGCAGCAAGTGGGGAAATCCGTTTCCCCCCCAACCAGGAACTAATCTTAACGCTGGATTCAATAGCCTCCCCTCATTCCCAAAGCGGGCTCCTGTTCCATGACCCTGGAGAAGGTACTTCTGGTGAGCGAGAGCCTGATCAGAGCCACACGGTGGGCGGTGGGGGGAAGGGGAGGAACCCAGCCACGCTAGGTTGTTTGCACTTAGAGTAAATGGCTCAGCCCTTGTCTGAGTCTAACCGGAGCCATGCGAGGCGGAACCCAGCTGCGCTGGGCTGTTCGCGTTTAGAGTAAATGGCTTATCCCTCCTCTGAGCCTGATTGAAGCCATGCAGGGGAGGGGGGGATGGTTGTTGTGTGACACGATCATCCCAGAAAGCCCGCAGCTCCTCCCTTTGTATGGCAAACCCACCAGGCGTTGCTTGCAGTGCGAAAGGGTTCCCAGCAGTTTGAAAACATTGAAATGAATGTAGAAGAATCAGAATTCTATGTGCCCCAGGGGCTGCCTGCAAGATGAATTCTGTTGCCCGGCCGTGTGTGATGGCTTACTCATACCAAAGTGCCCCCTTTGTTCTCTGCAATGTATTTTTTAAAATACTACCCTCCCTTTTTCTCCTCCCACAGGTGCAAATGTTTCAACTCAATCCCTATCTACGCCGTCCCAGAGGCGGGTCCAGATTAAAAGGCGGAAAAAATGAACTCGAGAGGATATGCAGTCCTCCTGCACTGACAGGGCTCAGCTGAATGCATGGAGGCAAACAATCGTGGAGTCCCATAAAACATTACAGGAACACGAAGAGAGGAGGGAGGTGCGCAATGAGAGCAGGCAGGATGCTGTGATCAAACTCATGGGGGAGCAAACTGACATGCTCCACTGTATGGTGGGTCTAATGCGGGAAAAGCAGCAAGACCACAGACTTCTGCTGCAGCACCTGTATAACCACCTTCCCTCCTCCCCAAGTTCCATAGCCTCCTCACCGAGACGCCCAAGAACACGGGGGGAAGGCTACAGGGACCCACTCACTCAACCCTAGAGGATCACACAAGCACCAGGAAGCTGGCATATGCGAACTTTTGATTTGATTTCTGGACTTCTCCTTCCCTCCTCCTCCGACATCCTACCTCAACCCCACCACACACAGTCTACCTTCTAATTTCTCTCAATCTGTTGTGCATTAAGTAATAAACAGTTTTTAAACAATTTTGACTTTATGTCCTTTGATATATATAGGGTGCGGGTAACTTCAAGAGAAACAAACACAACTATCACACCATATCCTGGCCAGTCATGAAACTGGCTTTCAAAGCTTCTCTGATGTGCAGCACACCCTGCTGCGCTCTTCTAATCGCCCTGTTGTCTGGCTGTGCGAAATTAGCAGCCAGGTGAGTTGCCTCAACCTCCCACCCCACCATAAAAAAGTCTCTCCCTTACTCTCACAGCTATTGTGGAGCACACAACAAGCAGCAATTTCAGTTAGAATATTGGTTGTGGTGAGATCTAACCAAATCAGTGAACTGCGCCAGCACCCTTTCAAATGTCCAAAAGCACATTCTACAACCATTCTGCACTTGCTCAGCCTATAGTTGAACTGCTCCTTACTACTGTCCAGTGTGCCTGTGGACAGCTTCATGAGCCATGGCATTAAGAGGTAAGCTGGGTCCCCAAGGAGAACTGTAGGCATTTCAACATCCCCAACAGTAATTTTCTGGTCTGGGAAGTAAGTCCCTTCCTGCAGCTGTTCAAACAGATCAGAGTTCCTGAAGATGCGAGTGTCTGCCACCTTTCCTGGCCATCCCACGTTGATGTCAGTGAAAGGTCCCTGGTGATCCACCAGTGCTTGCAGCACTATGGAAAAGTACCCCTTGCGGTTTATGTACTGGCCGCCACAATGTGCCAGGGCCAAGATGGGGATATGCTTTCCGTCCAGGGGCGGCTCCAGGCCCCAGCATGCCAAGCACGTGCTTGGGGCAGCAAGCCGCGGGGGATGCTCTGCTGGCGCCGTGAGGGCAACAGGCAGGCTGCCCTTGGTGGCTTGCCTGCGGAGGATCCGCTGGTCCCAAGGCTTTGGCAGTCCTCCGAAGCCATGGGACCAGCGGACTCTCCGCAGGAGGTCCACTGAAGCCGTGGGACAAGCGGACCCTCCACAGGCAAACCGCCGAAGGCAGCCTGCCTGCCATGCTTGGGGTGGCAAAAACCCTAGAGCTGCCTCTGGTTCCGTCTATCGCCCCACAGCAGTTTGGGAAATGTGCAGACCATTGTGGATGGCTTTAATGCACTGGGGTTCCCTAAGTCACTACCCTTGATAGCAGCTGGTCAATGATTGCATTAGCTACGTGCAGCACAGTAGCCACTACAGGAGATTTGCCCACTCCAAATTGATTCCCGACTGACCGGTAGCTGTCTGGCATTGCAAGCTTCCACAGTGCTATGGCCATTTGCTTCTCAATAGTGAGGGCTGCTCTCATTTTGGTGCCTTTGCACTTCAGGGCAGAGGACAAGAAGTCACAAAGTTCCAGAGCCAATGGGAATAATCCCAGACCTGCAACACTATGCGATCCCTCCAGTCTGTGCTTATTTCCCGGGCCCAGAATTGGCATTCCACAGCATGAACCTGGCCCAATGCCACCACAATCTCCCAAACGTCACATACCTTGCTTTTAGGAACATCTGTATCCATGTCCTCATCAGTATAGTAATTGCACTGTCGTCACTTCCTCGCCTGGATTTGCAGGTACTGAACATACTGCTGGATAATCCATGAGGTATTTACAATGGTCAAAACTGCAGCAGAGATCTGAGCAGGCTCCATGTTTGCCATGCAATGGCACCTGCATGGGTAATTCTTGAAAAAAGATGGCAGATAAAAGGTGGTAAATGGTTGTCTTCTGTAGCTTCCATGGGAGCCCAGGACAGCTTCCACCACTTTCTCCAGATTGCCTGTGCTGCTCTGTTCACAATGGCCAAAAAACAGCAGGGAATTGTTGCCTTCTGTAGCTGTGACGGGAGCCCAGGACCAACAACATGGAAAAAGCAGCGAGAGCAGAGTTTGCGGTGGAAGCATGAGCAGAGTTTGCAGCAGAAGCCATTTCCCGCAGCTCCCGTTGGCTGGGAATGGTGAACCACGGCCACTGGGAGCTGCGGGCAGCCGTGCAAATGTGAACAAAGGATCTGGCGGCCCACCAGCTTGTGGCCCGTAGGCCGCAGGTGGCCCACCACTGAACTATCAGAACCAAGAAAACAAAAAAGACTTTCAGGGATATATTTGTAAAATGGATCATATTTAAATAGTTCTTTCGCAAAAGTTAGCAAATATGTTGCACATAAAATATTCATGGAAAATTCAGTTGTGAGCTCCCTGAGACAGGAATTCATATCTTATCACTTTATTACTTGTTCGTATACCACCTAGCACAGTGAAACCTTGATTGAAGCCCCTAGGGCGTTACTTTATACAAATAATAAATAATAATAACTGCCTGTCATAAATAGATTGTAGGAGTTAATAGAACAGAAGTACTTTATATCTCTTTTTACTGTAAAGGGTTAACAAGTTCAGTAAGCCTGGCTGTCGCCTGACCAGAGGACCAATCAGGGGACAGGATACTTTCAAATCTTGAGGGAGGGAAGTTTCTGTGTGTGCTGTTAGTTTTTGGTGGTTTTGAAAGTGACCAGACGTGCAACCAGGTTTCTCTCCAATCTCTCCAATACAGGCTCTTATAAGTTTAAAATAGTAAGTAGTAGGTAGATAAGGCAAGTTAGGCTTATGTTTGTCTTCTTTATTTGCAAATGTGCATTTGGCTGGAAGGAGTTCATTGTGTATTTGGCTGAAAGGTTCATTCTATATCTGCGAATTTTATTTATGTACTTGTATACTTAGGGACTGGCGGGTATTGCCCAGTGTCTATAACTGAAAAAACTGTTATCTAATCCATCTTAAATTTACAAAGATAATTTTTACTGTTTGTTCCTTCTTTCATTAAAGCTTTTCTTGTTAAGAACTGAATTGTTTTTTTTTTTATATTCTGCTGACATCTCGAGCGGAACTGGGTCTGGAACCCCGAAGGGAATTGCGTGGGGACGAAGAGGGAGTGGGAAGAAAGTTTAATTTCTCTCTGTGTTAGAAGTATCCTTCTCTCTTGGAGAGTGCTGAGAGGGGGAAAGAAGGAGGGAGGAAGGTGACATTGTCCTCGTCTGTTTTGTGGATTCAAGCAGTTTGAATCCCAGTATCTCTCCAGGGTTAACCCAGGAGGGGCAGCCTGGGAGAGCATATGGTGGCGTGAAGGGTTTACTTTCCTTGTGTTAGCATCCAGAGGATCTGGGTCTTGGGGTCCCCGGCAAGGTTTTGGGGGGACCAGAGTGTACCAGGCACTGGAATTCCTAGTTGGTGGCAGCGCTACAAGTACTAAGCTGGTAATTGAGCTTAGAGGAATTTATGCTGGTACCCCATCTTTTGGACGCTAAGGTTCAGAGTGGGGAATTATACCATGACAGCCTTCTAAACAATCACAGTGTGCCAAATCTGGAAACCAAATCCAATCATTAAAATATGAAACACACTCTTAAGTGTAAATAGTTTGAGACTCACTTTTCCATAACAATATTAAAGGGAACTAAACAGGTAGCAACACCACAGTTAAGGATAGGTTGAGATTTGCTTAAAGCAGTACTAATAACCATCTCCTTCATATTTAAATGAAAGGTTTTCTTTTTGTTCAGTCCCTATGAGCTCATTTCTGTCTTCAGATGTACACACAAATCACATTAATGCCAATAGAAGCTGAATCCATGTTTCAAGGGAAGAATTGGCCCCAATGTTCCTAAATACAAGCACATGGGATCAAAAATATCCTTGTAAAGCTGAACCACCAAAACTGAAATCACATCCTAGCTATTTTGAGCAATGTACAAAAAAACCTGTTCTTATAATTTTCCATGTTTTTTTTTTCCCCTGACACTTCTTAAGACCCATTTTGTGTCTTATTTATTTGGACTATTTTCCTTCCCATTGTCTCAGGTTTTTCTCTTCATTTTAAACTCAGGATTTTGTGATGATTTGTTGTGTCTTGTAGGAACAAATCAGGATTATACTGTAAGCTTTGAAATGGGTTTTAGTGATTTCATTTCATTGCATAGGGTTTGTTCTGTTTTGGGAGATTTGCTATGACATGTCATCAGCTGGGAGAATGGTGGATTTTTTTTAGTACTAAATGTTCAGTGGCTTATAAGATTTCTTTCTGTGCACTCAACTGGTTTTATGAACTGCAATCTTTCCATCTTTCATAACTGTGCCTTATCATATCTTTTCTACCACGTGAAATACTCCTGCACCAAATGACTTTTGGGGGCCATTTTTAAAAATATTTTCCCTAATACCAATCTAGTGCCTTACTTTTAATTTATTATTAATGAATTTATGAACAAGTGCAAGAGGACAACCTTAGCTATCTTTCAGCACAGTTATAGAGAGTCACTATACATTACTTAGGGCCAGACTGTAGCTGGTTCTTGTGTAGGTGGGTGGGGAGAGGGTACAAGAAGCCTTGACCCCTTGTATTCTGTACAGAGGCTGGCTAAAACTGCGCTCCCTGCATTGCCCTGAGAATCAAACCACTCTAAATGATGGAGAGCTGGACAAGGAAAAAAGTAAGGCCATGGCTTCACCTTCCCTTAACCACCAAACTTTGCCCTGTAGTGATAACTGGCTGCAGGGAGGAATACATGCTATATGCTTGTTAATACGGTGAGAAGGCACAGTCCACTGGTTAGGACACTGACCTTGGACTCAGGCTCAATTCCCTACTTCACCTTTCTGTGTTGCCATGGGAAAGTCACTTACTCTCTCTGTGTCTCATTCCCCATCTATAAAATGGGATGCTAGGATGCTCACAGGTATGATGTGAGGATTAATACATTAAAAATTGGGAGGTGCTCAAATACTACAGTAATAGGGACCATATAAAGTATCTTGGGAAAACAGTGTGTTCTGCTGTCCTGTACTCTGTCTCAAATGCAAACCTGTGACTTAATAGCCTAATCTGTTTCCTAGCCTTTAAATCTACTGCTTCTCTCTTCCCCCCATGTGTCTGCATCATTTCCATCTTCCCCTGTTTCCATTCTGGATATTTAATAAGAAAAAAGCGAATGTAAAATTGAAGCCTAGGAGAAGAAATTGAGTATCATGTTCAGACAACTATCTGCTAATAAAAAAAAAGGGGAGGGGGATTTCTGCTACTGTAGCAGCACCAAACACAGCTAATAAAATAGTTCTTGGATATGTTCTTTCAATTTTAATTAGATTGTTCTGGGATGATCTAGAAAGTGTTTTATGTCAAAGAGAGCAGTTAATCAATGGAAAAGCGGATTTTCATTTCTGATAATTTGTCACCAATTTTGATGCTCAAGAAAACATTGTGGGGTATTTTTTTAGGAATTTGAAAACATTGTAATTTGCTCTTCCCTCTTGTTTATGAAGACTTTTTTTTTCTAATTGCAACCACTTAGCAGATGTACTATTCTTAAGTTGTCAGCAGCAAATGGCAACTAACGTAAAAAACATTTGAAAAATAAAACCAAGTAGAAAAATTATTGTGCACATACTCAAATGATCTGAAAGATGTTTATTTACTAATCCTCATTATTATTTATAACTACAGAATCTGTAAACTCTGCCTAAGTTCTTGGTAAATATTTCAGTGATGCAGACCTCAAAAAGAACACACAAAGGCAATCAAAGCACTGAGGCTCATCTAAAAAGAGCTGGATCAAAATGGAAGAAAACAATAAACACAACCCCAATTATCCAAAGGTCTAGAGGGACTCTAGAAAACTTCAGATAATTGGAAGAGCCAGTGAACAGGCTTTTAAGTCCCCTGGTCCTGAGCACAGAGTTCAGACTTACTGGTAGGCTTCTAGTGTCTGCTAGATTTCTGACACAGCACAAGGACCTGCACTTCTGGACTGCAGTGTACGTCTTGATATACTAGTCAAACACAGATATAAAGACTTGAGCACATAAATCACTTGAGTATGTGCCATTAACTCTTTCTAGAGACACACTAAATCCCAATCTCAGCCCTTGGGAGATAAATTAAGGAGGAAATGATTTTTCACTCCTTTGAGTTTGATACAGGCCTGCTGTCACAGAGGTAGTGGCTTGCTGCTCCCACAGAAGGAATTCACTCCAGGGACAGCATGCTATGTTTGGCAGCCGCTGAATTAGTGTATCTCCTGGCTGCTCCATCCAGAACTACACACTTTGAGAGTTATGCTGGACAGTTTAGGGCCTCTGTGGGGTGAGAGTTGGGAGTACCTTCCATTGCTGAAATCTTAAGGCTAGGCAGTCTCTCTGCTATGGGCCTCCTAGTCAACAAGAAAATTGAGTTTTTACTTAATGTTCTTCAGGTCTTTACATATATCACAGCCTTCAGTCTTGCTCCTAACGTAGTCGGTGGAAATATTGGCATTTAAATAACAGCACAAACATGATCATATTCTGAAAATGATTTGGGGAGTCTTAAATGGCTTACTGACTTCTAATTTTTAAAAAACCAAGAATGTTTCAGCTTTATAAGCAGTATATATATGCACATGCCATTTGTTTTTAAAATTGCCGGAACTATATTTACTTCGTGTACATATCAAATTAGTGCCTTTTTACTCCAGATAGATTTATAAATTGATGAACTGAGAATGGAGACCCTGGTAATCTGAATAAAAAGAACCAGATGAGGAGGAGGAAGCATAGGAAGATGAGAACAGCAGCTGTAAGGCATAGTTCCATTCTTCCTCACAGCCCAGTTAGGCTCTTCTGCCCTGATTCTGGCAAGGACAGAGCTCCAATTGTTAAAAGTGTACTCACAGAGGATAAATGCTGGGAAGCCACATCTTCCCCTCCAGCCACTGTGGATGTCTCCGTAGGAGGCAGTTATGCTTCAAGCAGCAGAAAGATCCACAGATTCCCCACCTCAATTTGCACTGCGAAGCCCCAGAGGAAGGCATCCAAAATCTGCATTAATTATGGAGCAGCTCTTGGGATACAATGGCTCTTGCATTTGGGAACACAGTAACCTGCTGTGTAGGTTTGGAGAACCATACATTCTGCCCCCTCTCAGCACAAGTTTACCTTTAAACTTTATACTCTTCCTAGTGAGAGGAAAGCAAAAAGCTGAACCATTTTATCAAGCAAACATTTTCGTATTCAAAAGGTGAGCTACAGATTAACATTTTAGAGCAAGTGAAATTTTCTCTCTTCTTTCAGAAGGCATTCCAAGAGCCTGCAAGTTATGTTGGATTCTACAGTACATTTTGAGGTCAAGAAGAATAAGGAAAGGCTCACATTTACCCAGTGACAGCTAAAGGCAGCATTAAAAAAAATGCCAGTAAAACAGAATGACAGCTCCCTTATTATACCCAAAATAACACAAAACAATTACCTTGTATAATGACTGCACAACTTTACTCCACCCCACTCATGAATGCCACGACATTGCCTGGCATTTTAGCTGGGGGGAACTTCTCTCTTTTTTCATGGGGTTGTGGGAATCCTCTCCTTTTATTGTTACATAGAGTGATATATATAGAACTTTAAAATGGCATTTAAAAAAAAAGCAACTTCCAGATACGTGAAGGTGAAAAGACCTCACTTCTATCACAGCTTGTCAGTTATACAGATAGAGCATAGCATCACAACTGGGCTTTATTCAGTGGGCTACTGATGAATGAGTATTTTTTACTGGATCATAATTCAAATCCTACTCTGATGTATTTTCTAAAAAGAAAATTTAAACAAGAGGTAAGGATTCATTTCTTATTTAAATTTAATTCCTCTCAGTGCAGCAGATGGTAACATATATATCCCTTGATATCTCCAGATCAAAATGCAAGTATTTTTGTTCATTTTTACTCACGGCTAATATCTCTATCTAGGTATAAATATAGCCCTAATCATTTTTGTACCTGAAAGTCACCTCTTGCTTTTTTTATGGAAAAAAATAGGAACAGCTCTCAAAAGGCGCAATCCAACTCTCATTGAAATCAGTGAAAAGGTTCCCTACCCCCACCCCCTCAATCTCAGTAAACTGCAATAGGCATGCATATGCTTCCAGTGTATAACTGCAGATTTTGCTAGCTTCATACTTCACCTTCTTTCCTCTGAGATACAGAAACGTTCATATGTTTACACTGATGTTTTCTAGCCTAGAAAGGAAGCTTGCCTTACAGTAGGCTTCCAGTAATAGTGATGTGTTTCCAAAATGAATGGAAATATCAGATCTAAAATGAACCATGTCTAACAGTTTACTTAAAAGAAACCATGTTTGCTGAATTTTCTTTCCACTCTAGTGCAGACCACCTTTGCCTTTCATCATTTCACTGTCACCACCCAGCCATACATATAGTGTATAATCCTACCTTTATAAGATTTACATCAACACAGTGGGTCTTAGTACCAGTCCTCTCACATAACTCAGCAGGGTACACATAGCAGTATTTATCCTCCATTTATTCATCTTACTGTTCTTTTGTGCCAGGTACAGTATTTTTTTGTTGTGGAATTGTAACCATAGCAATGCTAATAAAAAGAAACACCATTATTTATTGTCCTTATTTATTCCGTAGTTAGGAAGTAGTTCTAAATCCCATTCATTCCCATTATGACAAACTGTGATGTCAAACACAGGTTTATGATTTTACCTCAGGATCAAACACAAAGAGAAACTGAGTTGTAAGGGAGGAAGTTCTTATCTGAACAGAAGAAACTTGAAATAAAAGAGAAATGAGTACAAATAGCCAGCCAGGTAAAATTACTAATTTTTGCAACCAATCTCATTTTTCTACTTTTTCTCAATGTAAAATTCCCTTTTTAATACAATGAAAAATTTATACTTTGAAAGGTACTTAAACATAGTGTACTTAGTACTCAACAGAACATGAAATAGTGGAACAAAGCACTTGTTATTTGTACTTCTTAAAAGTACCATTTAAAACATCATAGTGCTAGATTTCAATAGTCTATCCCCCACACATCCCTACCATAGGTGGGATGGATGCTGGGAGAACACTGAAAAAATATTCTCCAAATATCCAAGATATTAAACAATATTTACAAATCTTTTGTGCTAACTTACCACAATTATGGTAGACAGTGTGCTTACAAGCAGGGATGTTCATGGAAACAACAAATTTTAAATGAATAATGCAGAATATTCATGGGAACCCATAACCATGAGTGCTAGAAACCTGATTCAAAGAGACATCCAGTCAGGGAATACCAACATATCACATGACTTATGTGTCAAATTAAAACTAATCAACATAGCTAAAATTACAGATACCAAATGCTTGACAAATTGACCATCCGCAATCTGCAGAGAAAGAATTATCCACAGAAATCATTCAGATCATCATAAATTATTTACTCAACTCCACTTGCAAATCACATTATATCCAATCTAACAACCTCAAACTCACTTTAAAATCGTCTTGGAAAAACGATAAAATTACAGAGCAAGCGAAAATAAAGATATGGGGTCAAACTCACAGCTAGTATAGGTCCACTTAAAAGTTAAATGTTACCAAAGTATTACAACATTTGGTTCATGGAGTCATAACTTTTATAATAATAATCAGTAAAAAGCATGAGAAGTAGAAATCTGAAAATTCAGCTTCTTAGACATCAGGTAATCATAATTCATTTGGCAAAAAAGAAAAGTACTATTCCATATTTTGATTATGACCTGCATAATGGAGTGCAGAGTATGCTTATAAAATTGGTGGAAGAGAAGCAACCCCTGAATAGAGCTCAGTTGATCAGGTAGGGGCTGGGCTAGTATAAAACCGGGAAGAGCTAACAGAAATTGCAGCAGTCAAGAAGTCTAGAGCCACCCTCTATGTATTAGAGAGGGAAGGAGGAAACCCAGGGAAAGAATAGGAACCTGAGATCCTGGCCCTGAGAGAAGGGCATACTCTGAAGAGAGACGGGTGGAGAAGAAAGCCGGTGAATCTGAGAAGGAAGCAGCCAAGAGAAAGAGCAGCAAGGTTGGTGACTGAGCAGACTTTGTCTGCATGTTGTAGGGTCTCTGGACTTGAAAATGGAGTAGCGAGCGGTCTTGGGTTCCCCTATCAGCCACTGACAGAGCACTATTGCTTGGATAGTGGATCCAGAGAGACTCTATACCCTGCAAGGGGAAACCACATGGAGACCTGGCTAGAGGACTGAGTCACAAAGAGGAAGCTGCAGCTCCTAGAGCAAGAAATGGGCCATACACTGTGAGAGAGGACAATAGGTAGAGAGACAGCAAAGGGAGGTGTCAGCAAGGGGATGTGTTGCTGGAAGACAGCTAATACCCAAAACAGCCAGAAGAAGGTGCCACTGGCAGTGAGTGAGTACCCTGTGACAGGGGGTAATAGTGCACCACAAATGGAATATAAGTCAACAATGTGATGCAGCTGCAAAAAAAGGCAATATCATTATGGGGTGTTCTAAAAGGGGGGTTATAAGCCAATTATAAAAGGATTGTTATATAAGACAGGGGTTCCCAAACTTTTTTCCCTGAAGTCCACCTATGCAGCTGCAATAGAAACTGTGGCCCACTTTAAACATTTCTTGAGGAAAATTATTATTGTTAATTATTACATACATGTAAACTATAGCACTATAAATGAACAATGTACGTGTTTCCTTTTCATTTTAATGTAAACAATTGTAATGATAGAAATCCTTAGCGATATGCACTCAAAGAATACGTCAATATTTTTCAATATTTTTGAAATCAAATAAGCTTTAGTAAAACTAAACTTTAAAAATGTTTTGAAAGCAAAATGTGGTGTTCAAACAGAGAAAGCACAATTTGGTATAAAACTGAACGATAAGCAACACAACGTTAAAAGTTGTTAAAAATGCATTCTGTTATTTGGTTTTAAAATAAAACAGTTGTCCAACTTTGAACCCTTCCTTGTATTTTCAAGTTTTTTTTAAGGTAAAATCTGAATTTCTATGCTAAGGAAAGACCCAACCCTATTCTCTACTAATTAGACATAAAAGAAAATATTGCAAATAAAAATATAAATTAACTTACAGACCAGGAGTTGTCTTAATGGGATGGATGTGCCTGCTTCTCCTTGCACAGTTTTTCCAGCTCAACCTGATCTCATCTTCAATTTTCTGCTTTCGGCCAGCTCAGGGTGCAGGCAGGAGGTAGCAAGGGGCTCTGTGCAGGTGGGGCAGGAGGTAGTGAGGAGGTGCAGGGAGACGTCCAAGGGGGTGGTGCTGCTGTGGGGCCCATCCAAGAACTACGTCCGTAGTTGGCACTATTAGGGCAGCTACACTCTTCTTGACTGAGTGCGTGCTGGGCTGGGCCCAGCCATGCCATCATACACAGTCAGCGTGACCACTGGCCAGGGCCAGCTCCAGGCACCAGCTTAGCAAGCAGGTGCTTGGGAAGCCACTCCAGAGCGGGGCGGCACATCCAGCTATTCGGCGGCAATTCAGCGGAGGGTCTTTCACTCCCACTTGGAGCGAAGGACCTCCCGCTGAATTGCTGCAGATTGCGATCGTGTCTTTTTTTTTTTTTTTGATTTCTTGGAGAGGCAAAACCCCAGTGGTTTGCAGGCACTATGACTACACCTAGGTGAGCCTCTAAGGGCACAGTGTCCGTTATCAGCCCACGTGGGGAAACTGACCTGGATGCACAAAATGCTTGGCGACACCACTCCCACCAGCCCATGATGATAGACCACTTGGAACTATGCTGAGGCCCACCTTTGGGACACTGCCACTGTTTGGGAACCCCAATATAAAACATGAGAGGCAACTGTCCTGCTCTACTTGGCACTGGTGAAGCCTCAGCTAGAGTACTGTGACCAGTTCTGGGCACCACACTTTAGGAAAGATGTGGACAAATCAAATAGAATCCAGAGGAGAGCACTTACAAAGAGCTTAGAAAACCTGACCTATGAGGAAAGGTTTAAAAAAATGGGCACGTGTAGTCTTGAGCAAAGACGACTAAGTGGGGAATTGATAACAGTTTTCAAATATGTTAAGGGCCGTTTTAAAGAGCTTGGTGACCAATTGTTCTCCATATCCATTGAAGGCAGATATTGTGTATTTGGTTGTCGTGGTAATAGAATCTTGTTGTTGCTAGGGCAATTGAAAAAGACTATTAGGGGATAGCCATTCAGTTTTGGCTGGTTTTTGGTTAGTTCAGTGTGTGGCAATAAGTGGCTGCTTTCAAGATTTACAGGTCTCTGTGGCTCAAGTGATTTCTTCCAAAAACTGTTGCCCCAAAGGATATAACAGTAGGAAAAGAAGTAGTGGGCTTAATCTGCAGCAATGATGGTTTAGGTTAGATATTAGGGAAAGCTTTCCAACTATAAGGGTAATTAAACTCTGGAATAGCTTCCAAGGGAGACTGTGGAATCCTCATGATTGGAGGTTTTTTAAAAAAAGTTAGACAAACATCTATCAGGTATGGTCTAGTATGGTTTACTTGGTCCTGTCACCCTGTGGGGGGCAGGGCTAAAAGACTTCTTGAGGGACCTTCCAGCTCTACCTGTCTATGATTCTGTGCAGTGAATTTAACCATATGCATATACCAGTAAGTAAAATTTAATTATAAATTTAATATTAAATGTTGTCCTTTTAACAGTCAGCAATGTACCTGATTTTTGGATATGATACAGTTGCAAAATTAAAGGCTGTGTGTGCAAATGTGGTTGTTACATTTCGATGTATTAAACTGCATGGATTTCAATTTATTAACATCTGAAGGATGAAGTGCTGAGTTGATCTCCACTGGGATTAAACTTCAAACTGGAGCTGACACATTTTAATCATCCAGACAAGTAAGGCATTCCTTCTGAGTATCCTCTTTTCAGCTTCGAATTACTAAGCACATGATCTGCTATTATGAAAGATGGAAAAGCAACAAACTATCTCTTAGATGTAGTGTTGACCATTGCTGTATACTGTGACAGGGTCAGGCCAGATGGCTACAAGAGAGTAGTCGAAGATAGATACATTAGTTCCACAGTAAGCAGGTCCCTTTTCCCTGGGTAAGATAACAGAGACTATTCCAGAACACTCAGGAACTTTCTAAAACTAATTAAGGCAGGCAGGCTAATTAGGACACCTGTAGCCAATTGGGAAGTTACTAGAATTAATTAAGGTTAATCAGGGCACCTGGTTTAAAAAGGCTCTCACTCCAGTTAGTGAGGTGTGTGTAAGGAGCTGGGAGTGAGAGGACATGCTGCTGGAGGACTGAGGAGTACAAGCATTAACAGACTAGGAGGAAGGTCCAGTGGTGAGGACAAAGAAGGTGTTGGGAGGAGGCCATGAGGAAGTAGCCCAGGGAGTTGTAGCTGTCATGCAGCTATTACAGGAGGCACTCTAGGTGCAGTCCACAGGGCCTTGGGCTGGAACCAGAAGTAGAGGGCAGGCCCAGGTTCCCCCCAAAGCTCCCAACTCCTGATCCAACACAGCAGGTTCCCCCGGGGGGGAAGGTCTCTGGGCTGTTCCCCGACCCACATGGTGGATCAGCAGAAATTGTGAGGACTGTTCTTACTTTTTTTCCCCCATACTGGCCAATGATGAGGTTATCTGAGTGAACAGCAGATTTGAGCCACAAAAGTGGCCAAACTGAGGGCTACTGTGAATCTCTGAGGCAAGCAAAATCCGCCAATAAGCGCAAGACCCACCAAGGGAGAGGAAGAACTTTATCCCAACACATTCATAGGACAGTTTAATGTAGATGCTGAAGATTAAGAAGAATGTTATCTGGGACTCTACAATAGAAGAGCTTCCAATGTGTTTTTCTGACCTATAGACATTTGTTTCCAGCAAAACATAAAATTGAAATGGTGCCCAAAAGAACAATGTCTTCATCTAGCCAAGAAGAGCAGCAATCCACAATGATGACATTGCTTTAATGAATGCCCCTCCGCAAAAAAATGTTTATGATATATCTTTGAAACAAACAGGTAAAGAATTCAAACTTCTGCAATTAAAATGGCTCCCCACACACAGAAGGTGCATGTTTTTTAAATATTATTTGCACACAGGGGTTTTGATCAATATGGCTGTATGAATTTTATGATGTTCTGATGAAATAAATTTAAATCAGACCAAAAATTGTGAGATCCCATGATATATGAACAGACTTTTTCATTTTTCCCTTTCCTCTATTTTTTTCTAGTTCACAAACTGCAGAAATGAACTAGGACCCCCTTTTCAGCAAAATATTTAAGCATCTGTATGTGTCCATCATTAGTCCGTAAAACACTTAAAAAGTATATGCTTAAATTGCATTGATGTAAATGGGACTTACGCACATGCCTAAAGCTAAAACATGTGATTAAGCTCTTTGGTGAACACAACTGGACTGCTGAACTGGGGCCTAAAGTTGACCACCTAAATCTCTCCCTAGCTTGATTTTCAAGTGAATTCAATGGGAATTGTGAGAGCTCTGCACATCTACAAAATAAGCCTGTGTTCTGCTCTACAATAGACTAGTGTAAACCCCTGAAGCCAACATTGTTCTAACATACCAACTCTTAGGAACACAAGTTGAAAAACGTTAGCCTAATGGAACAAAATATAACGTGGCCAATGTGTTTACTCCAAATTGATTTCAGAATACGTCATGATATAATACTGTAACAATACTTTTGATATACTCTTGATATTATTCTTTAATGATCAGTGTATACAGCACATCCACCAAAAAGTGGTGGTGTATCATTATCTTATTGTTAAATTGTCTTCTATAGATATTCTGCTATCTTGATTCACGGGAAATAGGAGAAGGTTAAATCCTGTCTGCCTTTGTGCTACAGTTGTTAATTGCAGTGTCCCAATAAATCCTTTGATTTCTATAAGAGTTATTATAAATCAGGGATTGGCAACCTCTGTCATGCGGCTCGCCCAGGCCAGGCCAGTTTGTTTACCTGACGCTTCAGCAGGTTCGGTCGACCGCGGTTCCCACTGGCCATCCAAGGCTAATGGGGGCTGCAGGAAGTGGTGCGGGCTGAGAGATGTACTGGCCATGGCTTCCCGCCACCCCCATTGGCCTAGGACAGCAAACTGCGGCCACTGGGAGCCGTGATCAGCTGAACCTGAAGACGTGGCAGGTAAACAAACTGGCCTGGCCCACCAGGGTGCTTACCCTGGTGAGCCGCGTGCCAGAGGTTCCTGACCCCTGTTATAAATTCTGCCTTCAGAGCCTCACCAGAAGCTTTGTCCCAGTTATGTATATACAGAGTATGAACATGACAGTGTGGTATAATGATTTTATTGGCATGTGTTCAGGATGGCTGCAGCTGCATCATCCACAATAGACTTTTGCAGTATATTCTAGTTGACTCACTCTATCATACATTCTGTGTCAGTCACTATTTAACAAAGATTATTTTATGTGTGTTTTCAAAAATTGTATTTAGAATTTTCTGTATATCATTCATTACCTGTAAATCAAGGCTTCCTGAGCCCAAATGTACAGGATTCAAGGGAAAGAAAACTAGAACTGATAAACTGAAAATATTTGCTAAAATCATGTATTTCAGGGATTGGCAACCTTTCAGAAGTGGTGTGCCGAGTCTTCGTTTATTCACTCTAATTTAAGGTTTCGTGTGCCAGTAATACATTTGAATGTTTTTAGAAGGTCTCTTCCTATAAGCGTATAATATATAACGAAACTATTTTTGTATGTAAAGTAAATAAGGTTTTTAAAATATTTAAGAAGCTTCATTTAAAATTAAATTAAAATGCAAATCTCCCCGGACCGGTAGCCAGGAGCCAGGCAGCGTGAGTGCCACTGAAAATCAGCTCATGTGCTGCCTTCGGCACACGTGCCATAGGTTGCCTACCCCTGATCTATTTTAAAATCAGATGTCTCAGGACCTTTCATGAGTAAAAGCTATGTTCTCCATGGGAAAATCCCTCTTTCCAATGGTCTAAATCTTCCATTTCTTGATGAGAGGTTGTCCAGCAGCAGTATGGTAAAACACAATCAACTGAAAGGCACCTGGATATAGGAAAAAGAGGAATATTCAAAGGCACTCAAAGGGGAGCTAGGAAGCTAACTCACCTTTGTGCCTTTATAAATGTCCCCCCCGCCCAAGTAACTAGCCAGCTATGCCTCAAATTTCTGAGCACTTTTCCCCCCAGAATGACAGATGTTGGGCTTCCCTTGGATCCATGGAATCAACCTTTCATCTCATCCAGCCCCCAGATTTGTAGATTCACTTATAATCCTGTTCCCACTATTTAGCATTTTTGCGCCATTTTTTCATTCCAAAGCTATTTAGACAAATGTCAAATTATAGTAATATTCCTGAAAGACAGACAGGCAGGTATCACCACCACCATTTTAGAGATGAGGAAGTGAAATACTGTGGTTAAGTGACTTGCCCAGGAATACAGAAATACCCAGTGTCAGAACTGGGGTTAGACGTCAGGAGTTCTTGTTTTCCATTCCCATCTTCTGACCACTTGACTTTGCCACTCTTTATTATGGCTTCCTTTTATTTTTCATCACTATGATATTTTACCTCTGTGTGTGTGTGTGTCTGTGTATGTATATATACTGCCATCCATCAATGTGTTACAAAGTATATTGTAGCTTATATTTAAATGTTTAATCTTTCAATGTAAGTGAAATTTTAATGGTTCTTGAAATTGAGGAACTAATAGCACTGGCTTGGGAAAGGCATTATATAAAGTTCCAGATTGCCCAGAGATCTGTAAATAGATACAATGTACAAATCCAAAGAATAAATAAATCCTCATCTGCAATGCCAGTGCTACAGCACTGTAGTATTTCAGACCTGGGTCACTCTTTAACATGAACTGTCAGTCACACCAAACTGATGAGTATTTTGTAATGTGAAAAATAGGGATAAGATAACATCACCAGATTTAATTTTACGTGTGATCTGAGATAGTATTTAAACTCAAGGACTCCAGATGTGAAAGGCTATTGCAATTGTACACTTCAATAACTGCCACCATTCAGATTCATGCAAACGTATTATATATGCAAACATTCATAAGTAGATGTTACGGATGTGATAAATTATGGACTTTTATAATCTTGTATTTTACTTTGCAATGTCACGTCCAATAACATACTGTATTCTATTGCTATAAGACATGGCATTGCAAGATAAACTACAAGCCTGCAAAATACACTCTGCATTCATACATACGTTTGCCCTATTTTAAAAATCAATTATTGTTGATTCTTATACAGCACTGTCAACATCCATTACTTTTTGTCTTTTTGTTTAGTGGCAAGTATGTGTGCGTACGTGTATTTCTGTGTAGGTATACAGAATATACCCCATTATATATGTTTGTGGGGACAGGGTTACGGAGAACAGTGTGTTTACTTTTTGGCAGCTGCGACTGCGGTCAAAATTCAGCGGGAAAAAGTTTAAAATGACAGATTCCTATCCACTGGTAAATTGAAATGGACTTAGACAATTGGCTCAGTAAAATTCTCAGCTGGTTCCCTAAAAAGCCTCGGTTTAAAAAAAAAAATATCAAATCTTCTCTGGCTCTGGATTGTGGATGTGTTTTTGAAAATCTCTCACACTTCTGATTTTGTTCTCTCTGTCTATAAACACAATAGACCAGTTACTGCTGCATTCATATTTCCCAACAGAATACACAGTTGTCACTCTTCTCTGAAGTTTTTGATTACTGTAGGGTGACTGTTTATCTCTCACTAAGGTTGGTATCCCCAACTAAAATAGATAGTTTCTGACTTTTCTTTAAAGGAGGTTAGTTTGTTGTTCTGTGTCTGTTAGGAACTATGAAATGCAAAAGAAAGTTAGTATTAAACAAAGTTTCGTAATAAACAGGTAAATTTCTCCAATCTAATCCAATTAGATTTTGTGTTCTGCACTTGACACCCATGTCCAACTATCATCAGTGTCAGTCCTATATAATAACTGAATGTGAAACGGAGATCTGCCCTGCAGATTGGAGAAGAGAATTCTTCCCGCTAAATGGTGACATACTAGTCTATCATGAAAAAAAAGCATAGCAGAGAGAGTTTCTAGTGGGTTATTGCCTAACATTGCTTTAGGCCCAATCAATAATAATAATACATTTCAGTTTATATGTCCCCAAGCCAAAAATGTATAGCAGATTAACATGTGGTTATTTTCTGTGAAGTTACTCTCCAAAAATATCATACTTCGATTCTTTGTTCATCGTCTCAACGCTTTTCAGGTTTTTTTTTCCAGTTTACAATATACTCAAGCTGTTTTCTTTCTGGCTTGTACATCATCGTAATAAAGAATTTGAAGGCCAAATTCTGCCTTGTATAATCCAACAAGCTAAATTCTGCTCTCTTTGTGTAAATCTGGAGTTACTCCACTGACTACAACATTGAGTTATTTCATGAGACTTCACGACTAATGGCAGAATTTAACACTCCAGTTTGAATTTAGCACCAAGAATAACCCCCATATGGAAGAAGGTGCAAGAATTAAATCAGTAGCAGTAGAATTCTTTCATCAGAGAGTGGAGTTTGCTCCACCCTCATTCCCCGCCTTTCCCCCCATACCTTATTGTCTACAAAAGAGGTTAAGGATTATAACAAAATCTCATTTTATCAAGGGGCCTGCTGGTGGCAAAGTGCATATATATGGCTCAGCCTATGGCTCCATTCAACTCTGGGGAATGCCTCCTGCATGAGACATGCTGCTTGAAGTTTCCTTTACAGGAGTCCCAAATCACAAGGTGACAGCCTAAGTTATTTCAGACTGTCTGAACCAATGGATTTAGTTCAAGAAGAATCCCTACCCCAACCTCCCAAAAAACAAACAAAGCCCATTCTCTGGAGCAACCTACAAAAGGGGTTTTGTAGCTAAAACACAGAGGGTAAAAATAAACAGGCAGAAGACCCTCTTCCACTGAGTGAGATACCTCTCGGTATAGTATTTGAAGATCTACCTGTACAAATTTTGTTGGTGATACAGGAGGAAAAGAATTCAGGTTACTCTCTCCCCACTATGTTGCTCTGCAGGGCCAACATCAGCAAAATGCAGTAAGAACATATTTTAATCAATAAATTTAGCAGATATTACTCTGAATGTACTCAGGGATTAGATCTGTTGCTGAAGATAAGGAAATGGCATTTTGCATGGTCACTTTTCAGGGCAGAAGTACATGTGAACAGAAAATTGTTAAAACAGAAAAGGTACAATATTAAAATCTACCATATCCATAAAAATCTGAGGAATTGGCTCTTTTCATTCTTCCTGTGTATCCAATAATTATATTCAATGATATATTAAGAATATACAGAAACACACATTGAAATAATAATCAGAAAAAAAGACACTGTACAAGATAGCTACTTCTAAAATTGCCCCTGCATACTTGACCCATGCCACACATATATTTTATTCCTTTTACACCATTATTGACACTCCTAATTAGGACTCCAAGGTGCTATGATAATACAAATAACAAGAAAAAGACTATTTATCTAAAACATTTCAATTAGCATAAAAAGGAGAGTGTACTTATTACATTCCATAGGACTTAACCACGAAGAACAGGAGAGTTGATTTTGGACCTGAAGGCCATATTCCATTCTCATTTACCAGACTGGAAATCCCAGGTTAGCCCATTACAGTCAATGGAGTAACTTTCACTTCAATGGAGCTTTATGCTAGTGTTAATGAGAAACACATCAGTGGAGTGTCTCCAAATTATGCTGATGTCAATGAGATCAGAATCTGACCAACAAGGCTAAAGTTATCCGAGCTGCTCATTATGGAAAGTCCTACATTGTGTCATTTATTAAATCAACAAGGCTCAAGAGAAAGCTACTAAGTTGTAGTGACAGTTAGCCTTTGCTCAGTCAGGATCTGCTGCCATAATGGCCTTCCTCCCTATGTAGTTATTTGCAAGTTTCACAGAAACCAGGGTGACTACATTCAGGGAGGCATCACACCATGAAGTCAGAAATGACTTAGAAGTTGATCTAGGCCTTTGTTACCTACTTGTGATCCACTGTGGAGATTGGATACAGATTCTGCAACCAAATTGTTAAGGCCATAGCTGAACATGCCTAAATGGTGTATGTGACTACCTCATGTTTTCTCCTCAACTTCCTGTCAAAAGAATCTTTCAGGGAAATGATCCCCTCCATCTGTAAAGCCAACTTCTGCATTCAAGTGACTACAGTATCTAGAAACAACAACAGTAACCTCCAGTTTTGCAACATCTCTTAGGGGCATCACCTTTGTTCAGGGTGAGCATCTAGTTGCTCCCAGATTTCCTTGATTCTCCTCAGTATTCCCAGGGAAGAAGAATGCCCAGTCACCTATTAATTAGATACCTCAGAGTTGAAGTTCACTTGACAGAGATTTAGCTAGGAGGAAAGTTAGGACTCATTTGTAATACAGCTCTCCCTGACTAAAATCTCCTCTACACCTCTACTTTGGCCTTCTCACATTGGACAGGCAGCCAGTCTGGTGCTGGCCTGGTCAGAGTGTGGGGGATGTCTCCCCTCCTCTTTTTCACGCAAGAGTGAAGGTCCCATGGAGCAAGGAGACAGTAAAGTCCAGCCACAAAAGGGACCAGACCCACATTGTAGTCACTGCAATGGCTCAAGTGCCTTCCAACCCCACTACTGCTACCACTGCTGCAGGAACTCCTCCTCTGTCACTGAAGTAAGAAACAACTGTGTCTGAGAAAGAGAAAGATCTGCTGGTAGGAATCTGCTGGTTAATTTAAACAACCACCAGTGGGAAAAGCTAGGCATTGAAATGCTAGCAATGATATACCAAGGACCAGTCAACAGTGGTAGCCCCCTTTCAGGAACAAAAAGGTATGTAACGAATAGACAATAAGTTCAGTGTAACTGTCTTATCTATCAGTACAACAATTACAGGATAAGCTGAAATTTTTTTTAGTACTAAAAATTGAATTCCAGTTGCCAATATTGACTTCAACCATTTCTGAATATTTTTAGCCAATAGGCCAATAGTTTTCACTGTATATCTTACTTCCAGTTAACATACTACATATTATTTACACAAAAATTATTTTGGAGCTCTAAAAATTATTTTGTGTGCCAGCCATCCTTTGCAACTCTTCCCCCATGTTTTCATGGAGGACTAAAGGAAGTTACAAAATATGTTTTGTTTTTTTTATATAAAAGTAATTTTCTCTCTTCCCTCTGCATAAAATATTGCTGAAATATGTGAAAGTTTTAAAAAATAAAATCATATTGAAGACTTCTCAAATTAAAAGATTTTCAATTATTTTCAGAGCGCTCTAACGCTAAATAATGTTGTAAGCTGTTAGTAACCAGATACAAATGTGCATTAAATGGTTTTCAGGTAAATTCAGTGGAAACCATAAGGATTATATTGTTATTTTGAATATTCCTTGCAACAGATTGTTAAAAGGCAATTTAAACATTTTCATATTTTGACCTCTAGAGCACAATGAACATGATAAATTGGATTCCAGTGACAGAAAAAGGGTGCAGAAAATAAACTGCTACTAGATATGACACTTGACAACTCATTACTCTGTGTGCTACTTTTAAATGTAAAAAATATTTAAGCACCTTAGGGCTTCGCTAGTAAAGACATGTTGCAGTCATTGTAAATAAATTGTCCATAGAATTAAACAAATATAAATGTTGACAAAAATGTTAAAGGCAGCTAGGGTGAGCAGACAGCAAGTGTGAAAAATTGGGATGGGGGGGGGGTAATAGGTGCCTATATAAGAAAAAGACCCAACAATCGGGATTGTCCCTATAAAATTGGAACTTGTGGTCACCCTAAAGGCAGCATATACAATACTTTCTCCTAGTTTGTGTGTGTGTGTAGGAGGGGGAAGAAACAGTAACTTAGAAGAGAAGATATTGACAAAAAGAAGTTTGTGCTTGATGTCTGAGTCATGGAAATGTAAGGCCAGACATGATTCTTAGATGTATATGCATGTTGCCCTCAACCTGTTTGGAAAGGATGGTGGATTAGCCATATGCATATATTGTACCCTCTTCCTTGAACCTCACACAGGTTTCTCCACGGATTCAGAATCCAAGTGGGGTAGATAAGACCAAGGGAATGGATTGGCCTGTGTTCACCAGGAGATATGGAGGGAAAGAGTGAAAGGAATTCACAATGCAGGCAGATTACTAGAAGATGATAAAAGTTTAAACTTTATTAACCTTTTCCTCAGATGCGCTTATATTTTAGAAGTTTTTTTTTTTAAATGGCTAGATGAAGCCAAGGGATCCATGGTGGTACATCCTAGTGGAAAAGTTCTATAGAATTTAATGGACACTGAAAACTTTTTTAGATATCCTTTGATGGAGATCATAGAGGAACTTTTCAAAAGCAGAAATGGCAGTTAACCACCCAACTCACACTGACTTCCAACAGCAGTTATGTTCCTAACTGTTATTTGCAGGGCCGGCGCTTCCATTTCGGTGACCTAGGCAATCGCCTAGGGCGCCAGGATTATTGGGGGGCGGCACTTTGTCGGGGGGGCGGCAGGCAGCTCTGGTGGACCTACCGCAGGCATGCCTGCGGCAGGTCCACCAGAGTCGCGGGACCGGGGCGCAGGGCGACGAAATGGCCATGCGCCTAGGGCGCCAAAAACACTGGTGCTGCTCCTGGCCATTTGTACCTTTAAAACATCTCCCTCTATATCTATAAACTATATAGAATGCTTCAAAATACTGACACAGAAAGGATATTAAATGCTAGAGGTCTGCAGAGCAATATCTACCGAAGTTCTAGAAAACCTTTTGGTTTCATCCCTCTTAATTCCTGTAAATTTTCTGTAAGGGTAGCTCCACTGAATCATATTGTCAGGAAGGCAGGAAAGGATGGGTCAAGGGTACCAAAGCTAGTAAAAAGTCACAAGATCTTTACAAAGACGGTCCTTGCTGCTACGTATTTCTTTCCCTCAGAATGATTTGAGGATCTCCTGCAGCCTTCCTCTGTCCAGGCCCCCTCCCATATTATATATAACAGGGGTTGCTCAGATCCCCCACATATCAGAGGCATAGCCATGTTAGTCTGTAGCCACAAAACCAATGAGGAGTCTGGTGGCACCTTCAAGACTAACAGATTTATTTGGGCCTAAGAGTTCATGGGTTAAAAACCCACCTCTTTATGCCCAAATAAATCTGATAGTCTCTAAGGTGCCACCGTACTCCTCATTGGTTTTCTGATCCCTACACTCCTTCTCCCAGTGAACTTAATGGCAAACTCCCTATTAACTTCATGGAGTCAGGATTAGGCTGTTAAACCCAGATAAGGTTCTAAAATGAATAAATCCTCCATCTGATTTTAAAACACAGCAATAAGGGAAGGGGATCTACTAGCAGTTAATGACCAGCAAGAGGTCCTGAGGCCTCAAAGTGAAACTGGTCATTAATTGCCATGAATCAGTTACTATTGCTATTAAAAAGTATGACACTATGAATGAAAATGTGACAAAGTTTTAATACAAACTGTACATTTCTACAATATGGAGATGAACTTTACTTTCAGCATAGCTATAAGGTATATATTTATTATAATAATTTATTAGAAAGGGAGCAAAACCCACAGCCTTTGGATTGGTATTTTGAAAGTGTTCCTCTCCAGAGAGGCAGAAAACTGTATGGAAACTAAATTACATCTTACATTAAATTCTTTGGGCCAGGCCTGCAGTCAATGATAAATTACTAACCTATTTGCATCATAAATTAATGGTAGGTAAATACAGATTTGACTCAGCATTTATTTAAAGTTAAGTGCAGAACCATGGCAAGTGCACTGTACTATATACCCTCACCTGAACAAATCTGAGTACACAGACTTCACTCTATCTTGTATTGCCAGACTTAGGTAATCAAACAAAGAGAACCCCCCTCCCATAAATGAGATTTCCTCAGTATTGATACTATCTAATTATACTTTAAATCACAGACTAATTATAAATTCAGATAGGGTATGTACTGTAGAATAGCTATTCAAACTGTTAGTTGAATGTAATTAAATGAAAGTGCTCTAATGATTAAGGGATAATTTTTTTTAAAGTAAACCATAAAGTACAGGCAGTCTACTCATTAATGGGTAACATTCTCTGATTATAATATTATATGAATATCAACATTAAAATATATATTCCAGTCTCAAAAAAAAGCACAACACAGAGACACTGTTTTGGCTGAAGTAGTGCTATGTTCTTCTGTTTGGTTTTTCTGCCCATGAAAGTTTTGAAGTTGGGTTAGGATGAGTCTGTATGAAGAAGCATGAGGATCTCTTCCCAATCAGTTTGCCTACTGAGCCACTGATTCCTTTTATTTTATAATGCATTTACTTTAAAACAGGCCTACGGCAAGCCTAAACTTCCTCCTTTTTATGAGTACTTCTTAGAGGACATGGGGAAATTCTTTAAGGCAATTTTCTTAGAAAGGTTCAGAGCTGCTCAAGTTTGTTAGGATCAGTTTCATTCTTCAAAATAATGATTTTGTTAAGAGCACAAAAGTGTTTTAATGAGATTGTCACCTTAAACTATAACCATTCCCAGTAGGATGCATCATCACGGCAAAAACAAGCAAGCTTATCTTACATTATCAGATCTAGTGTCCAAAAAGAGATACCAAGCTATTAAAAGTATTGAAAAAAATAATGAAATACTGTAATTTTTCAGTACATCTTACATGGGAATTAATTTTAAGGAGTAGTCAATAGAAATTCAGGGGTGGAGATGTAAAAAAACCATTATTATTGCTTAGTGAATAAATGTTTAACCATTGCAGACCAAGGTACAATAGCAAGAGATCTTTATACTATAATCATGCTTTGAAATAAGTGACATACTATGCGTGTTAAAAAGAAGAACCAAAAATATTCAAGCCTGAGTGTTGAGAATTTGTCTCCTAAATTATACGTAGGCACTGAGGTACAAATGGTCTGATTTTCAAAAGTGCTGCGTATCTGCACCTCTCATGATATTCAATAGGTAGTGAATCAGACTGTAAAATGTAATGAGATAAACACTTTAAAAATACTGTATACTGGGGAAATATACAAATTTTACAGTGATGACTAATGAAACAGATATATTTTCCATCTCTAATTGTAGCAACAATCTACTTCTTAATTATATGTGGGTCACTTCCCCCATTTTTGCTGCCTTTTTCATTTAATTTAGAAAGAGCAACCAGAGACATTTCCTGACATAATCTGGCTTAATGGTTACTTTAAGGCAGTGGTGGGCAACTTGCGGCCCGTGGGCTGTGTGCGGCCCATCAGGGTAATTCGCTGGCAGGCCGCGAGACAATTTGTTTACATTAACCATCTGCAGGCACTGCCTCCCACAACTCCCAGTGGCTGCGGTTTGCCGTTCCTGGCCAGTGGGAGCTACGGGAATCAGCACGGGCTGCAGGGATGTGCTGGCTGCCACTTCCTGCAGATCCCATTGGGTGGGAACGGCAAACTGCAGCCACAGGGAGTTGAGGGGCTCCATGCCTGCACACGCTACAGGTAAACAAAACGACAATGTATTAGATATTCAATTCAATGATTCCATAGAGCAGGGATCGGCAATCTTTGGCATGTGGCTCACCAGGGTAAGCACTCTGGCGGGCCGGGCCGGTTTGTTCACCTGCCGGGTCCACAGGTTCGGCCAATTGTGGCTCCCACTAGGTGCAGTTCGCTGATCCAGACCAATGGGGGTTGCGGGAAGCTGCGGCCAGCACATCCCTCGGCCCGCACCACTATGGGAGCCACTATAGGCTGAACCTGTGGACTTGGCAGGTAAACAAACCAGCCTGGCCCGGGAGGGTGCTTACCCTGGCGAGCCACATGCGAAAGGTTGCCGATCCCTGCCATAGAGTTTAAAATCATCAAATTTTGGTGTAGACCTGTTTTTAAGCCGTCACTTTTTTTACCAAAAATATTTGGCTTATGAACGAGTATATATGATAATCACTTATATCTATACCAAAGCACCTAAACCACTGCTCTAATGGACTTTCAACAAGTTGTTCATCACTTCTGAAAATAAAGCCATTTATTTAGGTGACAAAGTATGGATATGTGTGGTTAACTCTAGATGTTTCAAAATGTTGGCCTTAACTTCAAATGCTATTTCATTTAATTTCTTCAAAAGCTTTTTAGGATTTCCTTTTACTTGACCAGATGAAGAAGTACAAATCCCAATAAGAATGCAGAGTTTTCTGCTGCTATTCTAAAGTGGTGTCTAAAGTTTGGCTCCTAAATCCACTTTTAGGCAGCTAAATAAAAGTGGCCAGATTTTCAGAAGTGCTGAGTATACAAAAAGTCTACTGACATCAACAGCATCTACAGGTACACAGAACCTTTGAAAATCAAGCTATGTATGTTCTTGGTTACTCCTTGGTAAACTAAGGGTTTAATACTGCTTTCTCACCACCAAATGCAGACCTTGTTTTCAGACTGAAATACATAATTGAAGATCCAAGTCTCCTATGCTTTAGAACATAAACACATCATCAGAGACCTTTTGCTCCAAGCCTTTAGGAGCAAGGAAATCCAGTTGTGATGCTTGGCCTTGGGACAGTAGTTTTCTGTTAAGATTCAGAAAAAGGCCATACACAGAAAGCTGCCCCTCACTAATTCTGAACTACAAAGCAAAAGAATAATCTATGTGGCATTTTAGCACAAACATGGACCCCAACCTATACCCATTCTTTCTTCCATTCTTCTCATTTGTGCCTGCTTCCTTCTTTTATGTAGAACAGCAGCAAATCCTGCACACTCATGGTCATTTATAGGACGGTTTGTTTAAAAAAAAAACATGTTATTTTCAATTATAAAAAAATCTTAGATATTTTGTGCTCTCATATCAGATTTTTCACGGCTTTCAGTGAAAATCAAATGGAGATTTCACAAGTGAAACACTGCCACCTTGTGTAAACTTTTTTTCTGCCAAAATAGGAATATTTTTTCCCTCGGGGATATCTATAATTTCTCTGTGTAAACCCGTTGCAGTGTTTGTAGTGAAAGGCTGAGTTTTCATGGTGAAAACCCAGTCATTTAATCTTTGATCACATTCAGTTTTTTTTTGGTGAAAATAAGGAAGTTTCACATGAGAAAACATAGAGTGAGAGCGGTTATCAAAGGCACTACAGAAAGAAGACAGATTTCATACACACGCGCGCGCGCACACACACGCATACTTTGCAGCATCTTCTCTGTATAACTGTTCACGTGGTCTCTTGTTGAATTTCATGGTGCTGTAAAATCACTTGAGAAACTAGTTAGGGTCACTTATTTTTATTCATGAGTTTTTTCTTCCTTACCTGAGACATTTGAATTTATTTTGTAATATGTGACTAACAATACAATTTCACAACAAATGTTAATGATCTTTTTTAATATACAGCTATATAAAGACATTATCTGGTCTTCATCTCAGTGTGTTTAATGAACAAAAGGGTACATATATAGGACAATATCATAGACTTCCAATGAATGTTGTTAGCTATGTACAAAATTGATAATCATAGAATCATAGATCTGGAAGGGACTTGGAGAGGACATCTAATCCAGTTCCCTGCACTCAAGGCAGGACTAAGTATTATCTAGACCATCCCTGACAGGTGTTTGTCCAACCTGCTCTTAAAAATCCCCAATGATGGAGATTCCACAAACTCCCTAGGCAATTTATTCCAGTGCTTATCCCCTCTGAGAGAAAGTTTTTCCTAATGTACAACCTAAACCACCCTTGCTGCAATTTAAGCCCATTGCTTCTTGTCCTATCCTCAGAGGTTAAGAAGAACAATTTCACCCACTCCTCCTTGTAACAATCTTTTATGTGATTGAAAACTTATGTCCCCTCTCAGACTTCTCTTCTCCAGACTGAACAATCCCAATTTTTTCAATTTCCTCTTGTAGATCATGTTTTCTAGACCTTTAACCATTTTTGTTGCTCTTCTCTGGACTTTCTACAATTAGTTCACATCTTTCCTGAAATGTGGGGCCCAGAATTTGACACAATACTCTAGCTGAGGCCTAATCAGCGTGGAGTAGAGTGGAAGAATTACTTCTCGTGTCTTGCTTACAATTCAATAATAATGTCTGTGCTTCATAAAACTATATTTGTATTTTGCATATAGATTTGTACACTTAGCTTGTAAACGACCCACAGCTGGTTGGCAAAAAATTCTATAGCATTGCAAAAATGAGACAAAGGGAAGGTAGATGGTGTTAGAACACCACTTACAAATGATGATTGGGTATGCTGCTTCTGAACAAGTGAAGGAGAGGTGGAAACAATTCTTAGCAAGTGACTTAAATGAGGCAAAACTCTTTTGTGGAGTTGCCAACATGTGACCTATGTAACAAAGGATGAGATGAGAAATGCAGTCTAGGAAATGAAGAATGGTAAGGCAGTGGGACATGATTAAATGAGGGCAGATGGATGTATCAAGCAGGCAAGGTACTAACAAGCTTCAACGGGACTTTATTTTTACAGTGGAAACCTCTTTACCAAGCTGCTGCTGCATCCTCTGTAACTCTCATCCAGCCTCCTTAACTCCTCCCACCTGCTTCCTGTTTCCTGTCCTGTCAGACTCCCAACTGCCAGTGCTCCCAGTTCTAATAATTCCAAGCACATCTAAACACCACATTCCCTTCTCTCTTAAGAAACTCTCCCAATTAAAATAAACATTGTTGTTCTAACCACAGGAACAAATAAGAGACATGACACTATACTATTGGCAGAAATATTACACTGGAAACACTGTAGATCAGCAGTCCCCAACGTGGTGCCTGCAGGCGCCATGGTGCCCGTCGGGTGCTCAGCAGGAGAAAGAAGCCGCGACCCTGTGGTTGCCGGGGACAGAGAACTCCAGGGCCGCAGGTGCCAGTGCTCTCTGTCCCTGGCAGGCACGGGGTTGTGGCTTAGCCGGAGAGAAGCCATGACCCCGCGCCTGCCAGGGACAGCGAACTCCAGGGCTGCGGGCGCCAGTGCTCTGTCCCTGGCAGGCGCGGTGCTGCGGCTTCTCTCCAGCTTCAAGAAGAGAGGCCGCAGCCCCGCACCTGGAGGACACAGAGCCCTCCAGGGCTGCAGGTGCCGGTGTTCTCTGTCCCCGACATGTGCAGGGCCTGCCTAGTGTCCAGCAAAGGAGAGATGCTAGGGACCCCCGCCTGCTGGGGACAGAATACTCTGGGGTTGCAGGCTGCGCAACTTCTCTCAGGTTTCTCGCTGCACTGCCCAGAACTGCCACCAACCCCATCCCCCCCAAAACACTCCGCCTCTGCAGAATGGACCGAATGCTGCCCTGTAGCATATGCTGACACAGGCACCCGCTTGCTCCACTGGTGCTTGGAGCCGGCCCTCTTTGTGATTATTCTTCCTGTATTCATACTGCTGTTTTCTTGTGCTTTGCAATTTATTATTTTTTTTTAACTTTTTGCTCCAAAATGAGTGGTTCAAATAAGAGACAACGTATGTATTATTTCAAGCCAGAGTGGGAAGAATATTAAATATGATGTACAAATACAAAATAAGCCTTGAAAAATTGTTAGCACCCGCCACACTTCTGAAAACATAATGTGCTACTGGCCATAAAAAGGCTGGGGACCACTGCTGTAGATACTACGTAACATAGTCTGTAGTCCAGACAGGTGGTCATCTGGGTCTGACAGACCCCCTCTCATTCCAGTGCAATGTCTTGTTGTGTTGGTTCTAGAGTGAAGTCATCCAGTGCAGATTGGGTGTTGGCATAATCTCTTCTTGGTGCATAAGCAGGTGCAAGATAAGCAGCATTCCATACCTGCCCATCAGAAAGTCAATAGGTGTAAGGTCCCTTCTTCTCTATGATTTTAAGAGGAGCTGTGAATTTATGATCCCCTTTGCATAAAATTCCAGGTTTTCATATTTTAACGAAGGAACCACACTCAAAGTTTGGCTCCTTAGCACTCCGCCGCTTGTCTGTGAGAGCCTTATACTTTGCTTGGTTCTGTTCAACTGTTTTTTTCACATCATCCTCGGTTGTGGCCTCATGTCATGCCTTTAACAATCCAGCAATGTTCAGTTTAGTATTCATCTTTTTCCCATGCAGTAACTCTGCAGGTGATCTTTGCGTTGTGGAATGTCATGTAGCCCAGTATGCTTGCAAGAAATCAGTAGTGAAGGGTATCCACAATCACCCTTCCAATTTAGCCGTTTGCCAACTCTTTCAAACTTCTGTTAAACTGTTCGATTTCCCCATTGGCTTAAGAGTAATATAGGGATGACCTTCTGTGTAAAATGTTCCTCTCTGCTAGAAAGTTTCAAACTCCAGGGAAGTAAATTGACTACCATTATCTGAAACCAATTCTTTGGGGTTACCTTCTCTGATAAAAACTAAAGAGAGGAATTTAATTACTGTAGCAGAAAAGATTTGTGACGTAAATGCTACCTCAGGCCCTTTACTGAAATAGTCTATTAAAGTGATGGTCTAACAACAGTCAGTTGGAGCAGCATCAAAGTGTCCTACAATGTCGATTGCCGTTTTTTCCCATGCAGACTCAGGAAGAGGAACAGGCTGTAATGGAGGGGTACATGTCACTGCTGTCTTATCATGCATTTGGCAAGTGACAGGATTTTATGAGTGCTTCAGTTTGAGAGTCCATCCCTGGCCACCAATACAGATCCTGTAGTAGTTTGATTCTGACAATTTTTTGATGATTATCGTGTACCAGGTGTATGAGTTTTGACTGTCGTTCTTCAGGCACAAGTAGTCAGTGTGTACCTCGTAGCACACAGCCAGCCATCAAGCAAAGAAAGTTCATCCTGAACTCTAAAATAAGGCAGCAAAATTGAGTCAAGGTTTTTAGGGTTACTAGGCCATCTCTTTATCAGAAATTCCTGTAGTTTTTGTTGAATTGGATATGCTGGACATGCAGCTTGAAACTGATCTCTTGTAACTGCAGTAAGACTTCTTGTAATAAGTGCAACTACTACATCCTCATCTCTGGTGGACCATCTGGTGAAGGCAAAGGCTGACTAGAAAGGCAATCAGCTTCCATATTTTTGTTTCCAGGCTTATATTCCAGGTCATAATTGAAAGAGAGTAGACTTGCAGACCAACTAGTAATACGATAACCTGCCCTTCCTAGTCCTTTCATGGTGAGCAGCGTCGTCAAAGGGCTGTGATCTGTATGCAACTTGAACTTGCAGCCCCACAAGTAAGTTCTCCATTTTTCAGTAGCCCAGACACAAGCAAGTGCTTCTTTTTTGACTGTAGACTAGTTTGTTTCAACATTACTCACTCAGTGTCCTGTGTTGGCCTCATGAAGTTGTGTGAGGACAGCCCCAGGTCCATAATCAGAAGCATCAGTGGTTACAATTGTGGACAGGGCGGGACTGAATAGTGCAAATACTGGACTATGTACAATCAAGTCTTTCACTGTTTCGAAACTAGCTTGTGCATCCGTTGTCCACACTAAGGTTGATATTCTCCATAGTAATTCTCGTAACGATTCAATGACAGAAGCGTAATTGGGAATGAATTTTGCATACCAGGAGGTAAGACCCAAGAAGGAATGTAAGGTTTGTAAATCTGTTGGAGGAAGAGCATTTGAAATTGCCAGGATATAATCTGGATCAGGTTTTAGTCTAACCTGTGAAATTGTGTGCCCCAGAAAGGAGAGTTCAATTTGTCTATGTTTGCATTTGGAGCTATTGAGCTTGAGGCCTGCTTTGCTGATGCAGTATACTACAGGCTGCAGGTTATTGTCATGCTCCTCAGTAGTATTTTCAAACAATAGTATCATCCAAATAGCACTGAACTCTATGTTGATTCTTCAGAATCAATTATGTCATTTTTTGGAAGGGACTTGGGGCGGATGCGAGATCATATGGAAGCCATTTAAAACAAAATAGTCCCTTTGTGTAATAAATGCTGTGAGGTCTCTACTATCATCATGCAACATAACCTGGTGGTATGTGCTCTGCAAATCAAGTGCAGAAAACATCTTTGCTCCACAGAGTTCTGCAAATACTTCTATGTGAGAAGAGGATGGCTGTCAGTCACAATAGCTTTATTTGGCTCTCTTAAGTCCACACAAAGGTGAATGTCTCCACCCTTCTTCTGCCTTTCACTATAGGTGAAACTCATTCCAAGGAGTTAATCTCTTCAATAATGTTATTTTGAACAATTTTTCTAAGTTCCTCTGAAACAGCTTCCCTGACTGAAAATGGCAAGTGCCGTAATTTCTGTTGTACAGGCATCACATTATTCTGCATTTCAACTTTATGCAGAAACCCATAAGCACAGCCAAGTTTCTCCTCAACCTGGTGTTGGGTCCCAGATGAAACTGGTGTGCGTACTGCAAGAGTGCTTTGCTGAGGAAGATCAATTCGTCTGTTAACTACCCTGAGATTTAAAGAAGCCAATAAATCACTGCCAAGGATAGGAGTGCCTTTATGGACAATGTGGAACCCTGCAGTTACACAGCAATCACCAAAAGAAACTATTGCTGGCAGGCAGCCACGTACTGGAATATGGTTTTTCAAATAGCACACCAACTGAAATTCGGGTTCAGTAAGAGCACATCTTTAAAGTAATGCAAAGAGATGGAATCAGGCAGTATAGATACTGCTGAGCAAGTGTCCAACATTAGCTGAATAAACTGTGATTTGCCTGAGGGCATGGCGGAAACATTTACAGTGCACTTCATCTGTTCTGGAATATGTGCAGTAGTGGTTTTGTCCACACTCAGCACAGTAACATCTGGTATTGTAACTGCATGCACCTGTTGATTGAACTGGCTACTGTGACATACTTTAGCAAAATTTCAAATCTTTTTGCAATGATTGCACTGAGATACTCTTGCTGGACATCCTATGTAGCTTGCAAGATGTTGTGGGGATCCACAGCAAAAGCATGCTTTTACTGTATTTTGAATTTGCTGATTCAGTGGCTTTTCATTAGTTTTCCTCTTGCAATTGCAGCAAAGAGTCCTGTGGCACCTTATAGACTAACAGACATATATGAGCATGAGCTTTCGTGGGTGAATACCCACTTCGTCAGATCCATACTAACACGGCTACCCCTCTGATACTTGACCCCTCTTGCAATTGTTTGTCTGCAGCGATAGTGAACTTTTCTGCAAAGGAGTCACAGCCTGGACTGTGCCTCCTGTATCTCTGCTCATTATTTTGGCTTCAGCTGTAGCTGACTCAATCTGAGTAGCAATGGTTATTGTTTTTTCTAGTGTAAGTTGTGGTTCTAGAAGTAAGCATTCTCTTACATGAAGCATGGTTGTTTTCTCAATGAGCTGATCTCTAATCATCTCATCTGCCATAATCCAAAAGTCACAAGTTACAATCAGACTCCTCAGGGAAGCAATATACTGCATTATAGTCTCCCCGGTTTCTGCTCATGCTGGCAAAATCTGTAACGATTAGCTACTACATTCACTTTTGGCACAAAAAAGTTCTTTAATGCAGTGAGTGCAGTCTCATATTTATCATTGGCAAGGGGAAAAAGGTGTAAAATAGATGCTGCCCTTCTGCTCCAAGACAGTGGATTAGCAGAGCACGCTTTCTTACTTCAGAAATCTCTGTAACACTGATTGCAAGCAGGTAAGTCTCAAACATATGGATCCAGACAGTAAAAGCAATTGGAGGCTCACCTGGACTTTGCAGGTAGGTTCAGAGGCAGAAGATCCATCCTCGTCGCCAAAATGTTGTATCAAGCAACCAAGGTACTAACAAGCTTCAACAGGACTTTATTTTTTACAGTGGAAAGCTCTTTACCAAGCTGCGGTTGTATACTCTCTCATCCAGCCTTCTTAACTCCTCCCCCTTCCTTCCTGTTTCCTGTCCTTTCAGACTCCCAACAGCCAGTGCTCCCAGTTCTAATAATTACAAGCACATCTAAACATGGCACAGACCTAGTAAAAATCTTGGGCTAGAAAGGCATAAAATCAATGAGCAAAAGTGATTAAAGCTATATAGCAAGACAAGAGAATTCCTGAATACTGGTGCAAGTCTATTCTGGTCCTAATACATAAGAAGGGAAGCATGCATGGATATGAAAACTATCAAGGGATAAATCTATTGTTGCTTGGGGATGAAGATACTGGAATGTACCCTGGATGTTAGGATTAGGAAAATGGTGGATCTACTCATTAAACAAGAACTGTCTGGCTTTAGGAAAAGATCTTTAAAGGAAAGACTTTAGGGGAACACAGATGCCATGTTTTTAGTTCAGCAGGGGCTAGATGGCTCTTGGGCTTTTACCTCCCCCAAAAGGCATAAGATAAAGTGGAGAGACAGATGCTCACCCGAGTGTTTAGGAAATACGGAGTTTGAGGATTCAATAACTGGGTGAATGTCATACACTGATCACCTAAAATAGTAGGCTGAGCATATTTTGTAATGACAAGACACTTTGAAATAAAAATCAGAGTGTCTGAAGAGTTGCCCTTAAGTCCACTGCTGTTTATATTATTACTGGACTAGGTCAGGAGGAAGATCCCAATGGGAAAAGTGAGAAGCTGCTATATACAGATGACATGGCAATACAGCCTTTTCTATAAGACGACCTGGAGGAAAATGTATACCAGTGGTATGACCAGCTAAGCAGACCTAGGATGAAAATCTGCATGATGAAGGCTGAGGTCAGTAGAGTCGCCACAGGGAAATTGCACATAGAGATTAATGGGCTGAGAATAAACATAGACCTATTCAAGTACCTTGGTGGCTGGGTCATGGAAGATGGCAAGCTTGAACATGAGATATAGTCCAGACTGGGAAGTGCTGGAAGAGTGAGGAATAATGTCTTAGGGACTGTGCATGACAAACATATGACACAAACTAAACACCTAACTGTGTAGAACAATGGTGTATCCCGTAACTTGTACAGTATAGAAGGATGGACAATATAGAGATGGCAGGTTCAACACCTATAGGTGTTTGAGATGAGATGTCTTTTTTCCATAAGAGGGGTTATACAAAGACACGGATTTTGAAATGAAAGTAGTAGGATGGAAGTCAATGTCCATGATGTGGCTCACAAAATCCCGGCAGCGTGACTTCACTGGTTTGGACATATGCAGAGAATGAATGAAGAGGACCTGATGAAGGTATAATGGCAGGAGAGTGTGGTAGGACAGAGACCCCAGGGAATAAATGGATAGAAGGCATCAAAGAAGATGGTAAGCAGGTGGATGGTGGAACATGATTCCCACTTGATGGGGGAGCGGGGAGCAGAGGAGGAGAAGAATAATTTGTAAACTATTGTTGCTTAGACATCAGGGACTAAGCAATAATAAAAAAATCACTTAAACACGCTAACTAAAATAAACAAATTGTAACAATTTTAATTAACTGTCTCAAATTTTATTTAATGTAAATGTTTAAAAGATAGCAATAGTTTGTTGAATAAATACCAATAAAGATGTAGAATAAATTCAAACCTCTATAAACCACCCTGGATGACTGCTTTTGTAATTTTAAAATTAAGTGGTGATGTGTATGACTAATGATTTGGGTTCACACACATACACACACACCAAACACAAACATAGTTGTTTAATCAGCTGTTAATTCAATGCTTTTTGCATCCAGAAGGCTGTTAATTCCTGACTGATTATCTGTTTAATTTCCCACGGAGAAGCAGACTGAAGGACATTGCTGTTTACAGCATAATGAACTCAGAGAAAGAGTGTTAGCAGATTGCTTAAAAAATGGCCATGAAATATGCAGCCTATGTCGAATGAGCACCATGTCACTGAATTTCAATATATGACAGTGTTTTCCATAATCTTGCCACAAGGATGCACAAATATATGGAAACATTCATTAAGTCCGTGCAAAAAGCTCTGAATAGTGAAATACAAAATAATACCCATACGGGACTGGTAACATATCCATGAACAATATAGATTATGGGAATAAAATATTGAAGTAGTGTCAAAGCTGAAAGTCAGGATCTCATATGCATTTGCAATTATGAAAAGATGTTTACAGAAGGTAATAAAAACTCTTCCAGGCATAAATTCAGAGGTACCTCATTTCACCGATATACCATACTGGAAGTGAAGGAAGTATATCTGTACAGAATACATTAAGTAATGTTAAATCAGTATTTCAGGCACCAAAATACATTTTTGTTATAGTGTAGGGTGAAAAGAACTCTTCTGGGAGTAATGTAATCTAGAAAAGTGTCCTTCCTCTCCACAACCCACGTATTAGGCAGCACACAAGCCGTTTAGCTGTATGTAAGGTGGCTGCTTAAATAAACGTTTCTAATTCAGTGAAATTTATTTTATGGGGGCCAAATTAGGGCAAGTAAATCCTGTTCTCTATCCACTTTTGCTTTTCTTTTGTCACACATGAAATCTCAAGATTTTTCAGAAGAGAATCGTTTGTTTCAATGGAGACACTCTTAGGAATGTGGCATAGGCAAAGCCCCAAAATTTCAACTTGATTTGGATAAACACCCCAAAATTCAGATATTTATCTAAAACTTATCCCAATAATCAGGACTGCTTCTTACTGATAGGAGACCAGAACAAAACTCTGCTCATGATCCATGTGCAAAGCCAGTCTTGTCTCCAGGGTACTTATTGAGGAGGCACTGGATGGGGATTCACTGAGATCTGGGCTTAGTTCCAAGTTCTGCCACAAGCTTCCTTTGTGACCTTGAGTAAGTAACTTACTCACTCTGTGCCTCAGTCCCCACTCTGTAAAATTTGGTTTATTATCATCTCCCTATCTCATAGGGGTCTTGTGAGGGCAAGTTAATTATTTTTGTAAAGCCCTCAAATACTATAGTGACAGCGACCATACAAATACATTAAGATAGAAACTCATGAGGGAAAGTCAGGTAAGTACATAAAGCCAAAAAATCTCAAAGGAAGAACCAGTTCTGGGTTTTTTCTGTTTGTTTTTATACTTCCATTGCACAACAGACCAAATAAAAAGGAACTAAACCAAGCCTTTCCATCAAGAAGAATCAGGACAGGAGCTAAGTAACTCAAGAGAAGTTTAATACCTCTAAACTTCATTTAAATTACATTTCCATGCCACAGTTTCTTGTTATTAGGGCTTCAGAGGAAAGGCAGCCTTCACAACATTCATCATGTAGTTGTTAAGATACAAGAATCTCTCTTTATCCCACCCACTCATGTTTTTGGGTACATAAAACAGATGTTGCTAGTATTCATGTTCTCTCTACCATGCAACACTTGGGAACCATTTGAAGCTTGTTTATATTCAGTGGTCATTCAATCATTCTAACCAGTTTGCCTCTACTGCACTTCATTTATTTGCCTGACATCTAGGAGTATGCAGTTCTGGTAGCCTGTGGATGATACAATCACTGGAGAGCTGGCTGCTGACAACCACGAGGATATTCCTCTCATCATACTTGAAATAGTATATAATCAGTATCATTTTTCAACATTTCAGGAAAAAAGCACAAATAATACTTCAGTATACAGTTTTCTAGCAGTCAGCCAAATAAAAATCTCAATGAAAAATTACATTTTAAAAAGCAAATAACTGGCAGAGACTATACAAATGTATTCAATATTAAATATTCACAATTAAATACATTAAAACTATGCCTGCTTGATTTGCATGCTTCTGTTTGTAGGTAACGGAAAGAAAACACTTCAGTAAATCAGCTATCAAATTATCTGTTATGCTTTACATTTCAAATAGCAAGGATGTATTAAAGACACAACAGGTGGCGTACTCTGTATTCTGATTTAAGACAAACCTAGCCAAGGAAGAAGACTCTGTTGTACACCCTAAATGTACCCAGTGCTTTACAGACCATGTCACAAAACAAGACCTCTATCTCAATAAATTTATTGTACTGTATGACTGACAGCAGGGGACAAGGGCACAGGTGTGAAAAGGCGCAGCCAGGGAGAAAGAACATAACTAGAGTTGTTTTTTTTTATGCCATGCTATAAAATGCCTTCCTGGATATAGGTTCACTGTGTATTTAAAAAAAAAACAAAAAAAAAACAAACGAAAAAAAACTTCCAAAACATTTCTGTGGTCAAACTTATTCTAACAGAAATACTTTTGTTCTGGAAACCACTTAATTTTTTTTAAAGTAGTTATTTTGTAGACTTCCTAGGTGATGCATTTGTGGTAATTTAAATAACAGAATTTAAATATTTGTGGAAATAGTAAATGGCTTGTGGGTTGATTGAGATGGACATTTTCCAATTATATATATTTTTTTATTTTCTGATCAGAAGAATCTAAATTAAATTTTCATTTTGAAATCACCATTTTAAAATATTTTTCTCTTTTAAAATGTTGATTCAAACAAAAAATTTATTTAGACTTTAAATTGTTGGGGGGGGGGAGCCTTCAGTTTTTGGAACTCCAAACCTGTTGATTTTTCCATTTCTCCCCTTGCATGACACCAGAAAAAAACCTCATTCTTCAAACTTTTTACTGAATTTCAACTGAAGAAAATGTAAGGAAATGTGTGAAAATAAGGGAACACACACAATTCAAAATCAAAATTCCAGTGGAAAACATGAAAATTATTGGTCAAAAATGTCAAATGTTGATTTTTTTCCCCACAAAATTCACCAAGGCAAACATGCTGGTTTTTGGAATGACTAGCTTGGATTAAGAAAATGGAATATTTATATTTTTTGAGAAAAGCTATAAGGAATTCTTATATTTCATAGAGAGATATGTATTTCCACTTTTTGAATTATATAAAGTTGTTTTAATGAAGAGAATTCCATTTTTATTTGCTTTTTCAAAATATTATAAAATCAGTTTTACGATACAGTGGGTTTGACTTCACTGTGACAGCATCCTTATTTCTCCTTAGTGCTACAATTCGCTTCACACAGATGCATTTTTTTGTCACACCGCCAGTTTAGGGCAAACTTTTTACATCTCTACACTAGCTGGTACTATCACATCCCTCAGCGAAAAATGCACTAATTCACCTTAGTTTATTAGTCGGTTTAATAGCCAGTAAAAAAGACTGAGAGCATAAAAACCCAATCCCACTCACTGTATGCTTGGGTTTAGTCACATGAGTACAGCCCAAAAAGATTAGTGCTAGGAAAAGATAGGAAGGGAAATGCTTGTCTGAGACAAATACATTTCAAGAAAGAAATAAACTCCTCCATGATGAGTAATCCTGCTCTCCTTTATTACTTAGTTCCCTCAACAGTGAACCGCTTACCAGTATTCCTGTGTGTCACTCATACCACACACAGGATTTTTAAAGATAATATATTTTTTCATAGAAAATAGAGAGGAAACATTTAAAAACAGCAGGAGTAAGAATGCTGTGAAAAAGGTATGTCTAGCACTCTCTAAATATTTTTTCACGATACCATATTGCAATTTAATTGTCCCCAAGAGGCAACCACACTTTAAGAGAGGAAGAATGAGAAAACAGGCCTGGGAGCCATAGCTTTTGAGTAAAAAGAAAACAAGAAAAAAAAGAAAAAGGGACCTCTAAACACTGAGGATGGGGTGGAGATTAAAGATACTTTATTCATGGCCCAACACCTAAACAAACACTTTGCCTCTGTTTTCAATAGGGTAATGAGGAGTTTAGGGGTAGTGGCAAGGTGTCAAACTGCAAGCTCAGTAGCAAGCCCAGTAGCAAGGATTTTTTAATTAATCTGTAAACTTTGGGGTCGTCTCTATAATTGGAGAATTGCTAATAATGTATCTATTTTAAGAAAGGGGAAAAAAGTGATCCATGAAACTATAGGCCTGTTAGTTTGACCTCAGTTGTGTCCAAGGTTTTGGAACAAATTTTGAAAAAGAATGTAGTCAAGGACATAGAGCTAAACAGTAATTGGGATAAAATCAAAATGGTTTTACAAAAAGTAGATCATGCCAAACCAATCCCATTTCCTTCTTCAAGAAGATAACTGATTTTTTAGACAAAGGAAATTCAGTAGATCTAATCTACCTGGATTTCAATAAGGAAATTATTAAATTGGAGAAGATGGGGATGAATATGAGAACTGAAAGACAGAAAAGGAACTGGTTAAAGGGGAAACAACAATGGGTCATTCTGAAAGGTGAACTGTCAGGCTGGAGGGAGTTCCTAGTGGAATCCCGCAGGGATCGGCCTTGGGACCAATCTTATATAGCATTTTTACTAGTTATCTTAGTACAAAATGTTGAAGTGTGCTAATAAAATTTGGTGATGGGAGCTACACCTCTATCCCGATATAAAGTAACCTGATATAACATGAATTAGAGTGTAACGTGGTAAAGGAGTGCTCTGGAGGGGCTGGGCTGTGCACTCTGGTGGATCAAAACAAGTTCGATATAACGTTGTTTAACCTATAATGTAGTAAGATTTTTTGGCTCCCGAAGACAGCATTATACCAAGGTAGAGGAGTATTGCCAATAGGAGGAAAGACTGAATCACCACCCGAGAAGATCTGGGCAACCTTGAAAACTGGAGTAGTAGAAATGGGATGAAATTTAATAGGGCAAAGTGCAATGTCATGCACTACGAGACGAACAACAAGAATTTTTGCTCTAAGCTGGGGACTTAGAGGAGAAAGACCTGGTTGATCACAGGATGACTAGTGTGATGCAGCAATGAAATAGGCCCATGCAGTCCTAGGATGCATCAGGTAACGTATTTCCAGTAAAGACTAGCAAGTGTTAGTATCATTATACATGGAATACGGTATGCAGTGCTGGTCTCCCATGTTTAAGAAAGATGAATTCAAACTGGCACGGTGCAGAGAAGGCTACTGGGATGATACGAGGAATGGAAAACTTACTTTACAAGAGGAAACTCAAAGAGATTGGCTTGTTTAGCCTAGCCAAAAGAAGGCTGAGGGGAGATATGATTGCTCTCTATTACATCAGAAGAATAAGTACCAGGGAGAGAGAGGAGTTATTTTAGTTAAGTGCCAGTGTGCATACAAGAACAAATGGATATAAACAGTCCAACAAATTTAGGCTTAAAAGTAAATGGAGTTTTCTAACCATGAGAGGAGTGAAGTTCTGGAAAAGCCTTCCAAGGGGAGTAGTGGGGCCAAAAAACTTAACTGGCTTCAAGACTGAGCTTGATAAGTTTATGGAGGGGACATATGATGAAACTGCCTACAATTGCATGTAGCCGATCTGCGACTGCTGGTAGCTAATGTCTCCAGTGGCGGGACACTAGATGGGGAGGGCTCTGAGTTACTACGGAGAACTCTTTTGCAGGTTTCTGACTGGTGGGTCTTGCCCACATTCTCAAGGTCCAACTGATATTTGCAGTAAGGAAGGAATTTTTCCCCAGGTCAGATTGGCAGAGACCCTGGGCATTTTTTGCCTTCCTCTGTAGCATGGGGCACAGGTCACTTACAGCTTTAAACTAGTGTAAATGGTGGATTCTCTGTAACTTGAAGTATTTAAATCATAATTTGAGGACTTCAGTAACAAAGCCAGAGGTTAGGCATCTATTACAGTAGTGGGTTCTGTGGCCTGAGGCGTGCAGAAGGTCAGACTAGATAATCATGATGGTCTCTTCTGACCTTATCTATGAGTTCTATCCCCAATGATATTACTAATTCACTGTGTGATTTGGGACAAAGTTGCTTAATTGCTCCGTGCCTTAGTCTATTTAACTGTAAAATTGGTATAATTCTTATTTCACATAAGTGTTGCAAGCTTATTTCCTTCACGTTTGTAAAAGACAGCTTATCCTTTGAAAGGCTGCTATAGGATAGCAATTTTATTTATTATGTTCATAATTTTAAAAATAAGATGTTGAAACTGATGAAATTATTTTATTTAAAAATGGCCTAATTCAGCCACACTTACTCCACAGACCCCATTTAAATTGTAGATTATTAAATTGGAGTTAGCTTGACAGAATCATACCCAAAATGTTTGGCTATGGAGAGTAATGATCTAGGATTGTGAAATGAACACGTTTATTGGAACTTCCAATGTCCTGTAATATTTAAGGAACCTTCTTGTAACCTTATGGTGACACAGTCTCTCTCTCTCTCATCCAGACAAATGGTATTTTGAAAAGAAAATCTGTTAAATATTTGGATTCAACTAAAATTCTTATGTTCTCCTGCAAGCAAACATCCCCAAATAAATACATACATACATATCAGAGCTTCAAACTACAATCTTTACAACCTCATAAATAAGGAACTGTGTTCAAAAGCTGTCAGTTAACATATTATATCTTAAACTCCATGGTACACTAGAGTCATTAATAAAAAGATGCTAATATGACTACATTTTAATGCTCCTAATCCCTTTCCAACGTTTATTTTTAATAAATCTATGACTGCTAATCCCTCCCCTTTGGTCGGGACTTCATCTATGTAGAAAAGAATTGTGAATGGAATGGCATGGATATTCTTGAATACAGATTGACATTGTGGTTTCCAAGTGACTAATTCCTCTTGTATTACCCAATAATCTTATTTTCTTCCATCATGGGATTTAAGACCATGTAAATCAGCAAAGATAGGTGCCAATTCCTTCCCATTAAGTTCTGTGGTATCAGAGCCAGCACACTTTCACAAGACAGTATTTTGATTCTCAACAACTGGAAATGTATATATGATCAGTATGATAACCAGCATTTCACTCCTCTCAACTCACTAATTGTCTTAAAAACAACATTTCTATCCACAGAATGAAACAAGTACCAAGAAACTGGGTAAGGTTCTTTGTCCTGTGGATTTCAGGGGTTATGACTAAATAGTCATAAAATCTATGAAAAACTGACATTAAAATTAATTCTTCTGCCAGGTGAAATGGACAGCAACAAGAGACAGGTTCAATATCTAAGGCAGGGGTCGGTAACCTCTGGCATGCGGCTCGCCAGGATAAGCATCCTGGTGGCTAGGGCCAGTTTGTTTACCTGCCACATTGGCAAGTTTGGTTTGGTCGATCATGGCTCCCACTGGCTGCGGTTCACCGTCCCATGCCAATGGGGGCGGTAGAAAGCAGCACGGGATGTGCTGGCTGTAGCTTCCCGCCGCCCCCATTGGCCTGAAGCTGTGAACCGCAGCCACTGGGAGCCGCAATCGGACGAATCTGCTGACATGGCAAGTAAACAAACTCGCACAGCCCACCAGGGTGCTTACCCTGGCGAGCCGCGTGCCAGAGGTTGCCAACCCCTGATCTAAGGTTCTCTCTTAATACAATAAAATAACTGCCTTGAGCCCCAACCCCTTAAACTGGGAAAATTAAGCACCACCTCTGGAGGCCACCCACAAGTAGAGAGTTGGTGTATGGCAAAGAAAACTTTTAATAAAAAAAGAAAAGGAAGACAGAAATAAAAAGCCATAAGTGTGATTTGCAAGCATATGGCCATGAGCAAAACACCCATCCCAGAGAATGTTGGCCTGTTTCCTTAGCCTCGTGTTCTCACCTTGTGGTGTGAAAGTCAGACCAACAAATGTTCCTTTAATATGCTACTCCCCTTTGCCTCCAATGCACCACAAACAGTTGTGGTCTTTGGTCAGGAAAGGCCCAGAGTACAAAGGTATATTTGTGAGTGTTCACCTCCCACCCTGAGGGGAGAGGGGGAGAAGGTGTCGAGCAAGGCCTCAGTGGCTGCTGCTGCACCATTAATTCTGTGTTGCTGCTGCTGCTGGCGCCACTGCCGCCGCCTCATTGTCCACTCCACCATTGGCTGCACAGTTGCTCTCTGTATTGTTCACTCTGCCACTGGACCATCACTTACTATGTCATTTTGCTGCAACTTTTGTGATATCTTGAGGTCCCACCACTTAACACAGCTCTTAGTGAATTCATCAGTTAGTGAGAGAGCCTTACTATAAGAGCAGGCTAGTCAGTTTCTTTCAGTGGAGACATTGTGCTGCACCAGGTCTAAGGTTTACCACTTAGACCTGGTTATCAGGGATTTCAACTCATTAACAAAACAAAAGACTCCCAATTGAGTCTAATGAGCATTGTCATTAAACAGTGGAGGAAGGAAGGGTAGAGACTACATTGCCAGACACAAATATCTGCCCCCATCCTCTCTCATCTCCACTGGCCTTTGGCACTCCTATCTCCTGCTTATCAAGTGCAGTTCAGTTGAGGGTGACTGCCCTCCACCAGGGCATACTAAGCACAGTTCTGCTGCTTTTTATTCACACAATGAAGGTAACATCACATTATTACCTCTGCATACAATACAAAAATGGTTTGCAATCCAACACCAGCTAAAAGTGATCCTTTGGGCAAAGCAGCCCCATCACGCTGCACACCAAGGCAAAGTAGGTGTGTCTATACAAAGAAGGTCAGTTCCTGATATCTTTTCCCCTGGCTCATCAGGTGATATCAAGGGAGAATTCATTCAGGCCCAGCTTACATCAACAAAGCCACAGATATATATGACAAAGACATAAGCATACCAGAGAAAGCCAGACACATGTTGAATCAAAGAAAGTACTGCAAGTCTTTTGGTTTCTGAAAGGTCTTAATAATTCCTCTAAAGGATAAGAGCTACACATCATACATCTATGAAGAGTTGTAAGGCTTTTCACAGATCCTCAGATTTTGGGGCCAGAAAGGACCACTGACCCACTGTATAATGTAAGGATTTCTTCTGAACACTGACTACATGAAATGGACACCTTCCATCATATATTCATTGTAAACTGTAACCAGCCAACAGAAGGCCACAATCATACATAAACTAGTGAACTACAGACTTCTTTCAGTTACAGCTAGTCTCCAAGCAGGGCCGGTACAAGGATGTTTTGCGCCGTAGGTGAAACTTCCACCTTGCGCCCCCCCCGCACCCCCACCCTGAGGTGCCCCTCCATGGCAGCTCCCCGTCCTCCACCTTGAGGCACCCCCCCACCCCAGCTCACTCCTGCTCCGCAAACGAGCACCCCGAGCACACCATCCCTGCTTCACTTCTCTCACCTCCTCCCTGAGCACACTGTGGCTGCTTCACTTCTCCCGCTTCCCAGGCTTGCGGCGCCAATCAGCTTAGGCACCACAAGCCTGGGAGGTGGAAGAAGTGAAGCAGCCACGGCGTGCTCGGGGAGGAGGCAGGGCAGGGGTGAGCTGGGTCAGGGAGTTCCTCTGCATGCCGCCCCCTCCTTACTTGCTGCAGGTGCCCTCCCCCCCCTGCTCCCCTGACCCAGCTCCCTCCGCCTAAATGCCGACAGCAACCGGGGTGGCCGAAGATGTGGCTGCCGCTGAAGAAAATGGCAACCCCCAAATCCCAGTGGCCTAGGCGACCGCCTAGGTCGCTTAAATGGTTGCACCGGCCCTGTCTCCAAGAGTCTGTGAAATGCAGAAATTCATATTGAATATCTGGCCATTCATCAGTAATTGATTCACTGAAGAGGCAGGTTCTTAAATTTCCAGCATTGGGGAATCTAATAACCTCTTTAAACCAGGTTAGTAACCCATGTTTTGAACTAGCAGGCAACTTGCATTCAGCTAATCTTACACAGAATGGAAGCAAAAGAACAAGTCTTTATTCTGAATATGCAAATCTTAATGTTTGTAAAATAAGACAACACATTAACCCAACTCCAATCAAATTAAATATTATAGTTAAGGTGCATCAAAGCATTTAATTAAAGTTAATCATTCTAAGTCCACTAAAATTGAGATGTTTTGCTGGATTCCTTTGAAATTTAGTGTATATCAGGAGGATGATACGGTAGGGTCAGTGATCTGAATTTGGAGTCATTTGACCCAGGGGTTCTATAGATACAAGCTGTGAAAAAAAGTGTCATTTAAAAAAAAATGGGATTGTTTGTTTTGCAGAACTAGAGATCAAACTACTAATATGATGAAGGTCAATATAGTTCAATCTTTTAAGTTTTACATGAGGTAGTGCATGGTACACACTAAATATTCGGGGCACCCAAATTAAGAATAGCTGTTAAGAAAATGCATATTTTGGCAATGCATGTGCACCAATACAGAAAAATAGCTGGGAGTTTCCCATTCCTGCTATTTTAGACCCAGATTTGGTGTCATTGGTTTGAAGGGTCCTCCCCGAAAAATGAATTCCTTTTTCTGCTTTGTTTTGTTAAACTCAGAGTTACTAGTCATTGGATGAATCACAGATGCTCTTGAGATTGATGGCTGTGAACTCACTCTATTAGCATATCTAAGGGTAATTTACTCACAAACCCCTACCTAAGAATGACAAAGGGAATTTTGGATTGAGTGTCTGGAGCTTGTCACAATTTGTGAGTCATGGGTGGTAGTATCATTTTTGGGGGAAAGTATTCAAAGTATTTTTGGGGAAAATTAGATATTTGAATGCTTCTTGGGAGGGGAGGGGAGGGGAAGAGAGGGGCATAAGGGGGCAGAGGAGTAGAGGAATAGTGGGAAAAGGGTTTGGGGGCTGCAATGAGAAAGGTTGGGGGTTTAGGTGAGGGAGGCATGCCATCCCCATCTCTGCCAATGCATGCCACCCCTCTACAACTCCAGCTGTGCCAATGCACCTGGACCCCTCTGCACTCCCCAGCTCTGCCAGTGAACCACAGTTTCCCTGCTTCCCCAGCTATGCCAGTGTACCCCCAAACCTCATGCACTCCACAACATGGCCAGCTCACCTTTGCTGAAAGAGAGCAGAGTTAAATGTTCATGCAACCTTAATTGTTCATTTCCTTGGTTTTCAAAAGTTTGAGTTCTTCTCAACTCAACGTTCTGCCAGGGGATGACATACCGACAAGCAGCTGAAACACCGCATTAACAGTTTTTTGCCACTGAATTTTATAAGGACAATACTTAGAGTACATTTTAAACGTCTTGCATTCAGCCAGCCAACATACTTAGAACACCTGAGTTAGGTCTACACTAAAAAGTTAGGTCAACCCAGCTAAATTGTTCAGGGGTGTGAAAAATCTACAACCCTGAGTGACATAGTAGTTAAGCCAACCTAACCCTGGGTGCAGACAGCACTAGATCAATTAAAGAACTCTTCTGCTGACCTAGTTACCACCTCCTGGGGAGGTGGATTAACTACAGCAATGGGAAAACCCCTCCCGTCTACACCAGTGATATTCAGACTGAGCCTCAACAGCCGCAAGAGGCTCTTTAATGTGTCTCCTGCAGCTCTTTGCAACACATGATAGCAAAACACCGCGTGATTTAATTAATAACTCATTTAAATTAACAACTAACTAACCAGGATGTTTTTACTATGTTATTAACCAATTGTAGTTGATAATAATAAAACTTGGTCAGTCATTTTTCTGTGAGAATATGTATTTACACACACACTAAGTATTTCTCCTGTCAGACTGCTTAAATATGAATATATGGTACTATAGTAAATTAAACAATGAATTCACACTCTAGCTTTTTCGGGGAATGTTGATCGCTAATTTGGCTCCTGGCCACAGAGGTCTGAGTATCACTAGTCTACACTGAAGTGTTACAACATGGCGCTGTAGCTATGTGGCTGAAGCATTCTAGTGAAGACAGCAGTAGATTCACAGGTTACAGGTACTATGAAACTACATGTATAGGCTTAATGATGAAAGGACAAAGGAGGAAATTACCCTATGCTGGAAGTGAAGTGTAACTTTCCCTGATTATAGCTAGGTTTTCATGATAATCTCCATGTCCAGAACATGCCATTAATATGATATTCTGACTCTTGTGGACTCTATTCTCTCTCTCTTTAAAAAAATGGCTTTGTTTTTACCACTACACTACTTTTTTCTTTGTCTCTGAAATTTGTCTTTTGACTTTGGACATTACAATTGCCCAGATAAATGTCCACATACAGAGATCCTCCAGATGTTTTGACATTGGATCCAGTTCTCTTTGAAGTTTGGTCTGCAATCATTGCTGTTTTTAAGTTTACTGACTTTTTGGTTTTTTTAAACACTAACACCATTTAAACTCCTCAGATATCCCTCATGTGTCCCAGCTAGTAAAGTGATGGCACATGGCCCCTCGGAAAGCTCAAAAGCTGGCTACATCTTTGCAACTTTGCCTCTTCTGTGTCTGCCATGTTCTAAAGGCTGCTGACAGCTTGTCCATCATTTAATTTGATTTTCATGATTCAGCCTTGATTTTACTTTAAAAGGAATTTGCATACATTTAGAACAAATATGATTGGCTGCAAGTCACTCTTACATGTGCTGTTTATATATCATTCTGATGGTTTCCCCACCACTGCCAGATACAATGTTTTTAGGATGTGAAAAATGTCTTTAAAATAATTCAAGAAACAGTGCTTGCTATTTGACTATTTGTTTATTTATTTTGTTTTAACATCTTTCAGATCATAAGAAATGTGCACCCTGAAGCCTTAGCCCACTTGTATATCATTTATACCATATAAAGGTGCACTAGGGCAAGCTGTATTTATTAAAAATAAATATCTCTCATTTGAATGTTGCAAATTGTCATTCCTCTTTCCATGTTAGCTACAGTACCTCTTTACCATAATGTTTTAGATGAAAGGTTGACATGAGCTGACATAACATGATATGACAGTAGAAAAGTAAATGAGGCCACACTTGCTAATGTAGATCATTCCCTTTTGTTAGAATAGCAAATTGTTAGTGGGCTGGATTTTCATTAAAAAGGAAGTAAATTGAATGATCTAGAGAAATTTTATATCTGCAATTAATTTATTACCTGCAAATGTCTACTGTGTGAATTACTAGTGCAGGCAATCACTGAATCGCATTTTTCTCAATTCTCATCTAAGGTAATATGCAGAACAAATTACTTGAGATTTTTGTTTTAAAATGTTTTGAGGAGAAAATCTTCTCTCAAGTGTTTTCTATAGCGCTCTTTTACCACAGCACCTAACCCCTGAGCTGCTGAATTAGTCCTGCGCAACAATGTGCAATGCAGAATTCATCACAGATTCAGACAAGCAGTACCTTTCCAGTGAAATGGGATAGCAGCACTATATCCCCATTAAATTTCCAGATGGAAATGGATTTGGGTAGGAGAAATCGGTAGATTCATCCTGGTTTCAACACCATCCATAAGAGTGAATAGCAACATCATAAAAAACAATATGTGTAGAGGGAACAGTGTTAACTCCATTGTGAATTTTTACACAGTTTGAATCATATGACTATGTTAAAAACCATTCAGTGAAGATTTAAAATAAAGATTAATGATCTGGAAATGGCAAATGCCAGTAGTAAGCTACCATTAGGAAGCCATGTTCCCAGAGCTATTAATCATTATGATTATTAAACCAGTGACAGTGGGGGCAAAAGACATATCTGGCTTTAAGACTAAGCTTGATAAGTTTATGGAAGGGATGGTATGATAGGATAGTTTAATTTAGGCAACTGATCTTGGATTATCAACAGATAAGTCTGCTCAATGGTCTGTGATGGGATGTTGGATGGGATCTGTGTTACTGCAGAGAATTCTTTCCTTAGTGCTGGCTGGTGAGTCTTGCCCACATGCTCAGAGTTTAGCTGATCGCCATATTTGGGGTAAGGAAGGAATTTTCCTCCAGGGCAGATTGGCAGAGGCCCTGGAGGTTTTTCGCCTTCCTCTGCAGCGTGGGGCATGGGTTGCTTGCTGGTGGAATCTCTGCAGCTTGAGGTCTTCAAACCACAATTTGAAGACTTCAATAACTCGGACATAGGTTAGGGGTTGTAATAAAAGTAGATGGGTAGGGTTCTGTGGCCTGCCTTGTGCAGGAGGTCAGACTAGATGATCATATTGGTCCCTTCTGACCTATGAGTCTATGCATCTATGAGACAAGATTGACAGCAGTGAAGGAGTTTCTCAGATGTGGGATTATGATCTGACTGTTCGAACTTCTCTGAAGAAAACTAGTCCTCAGTTAGTCCATTTTGTATTTTAAAGAGTACTACACTCCATGAGTTTCTCATAAATTGCAAAATTCTCTTGTTTGTATTAGCTATTTTGTTCCACTGTCAAAATGATGAAGAATCTGTATGTAAACCTCATTTTCTCTTTTTATCTGATTTCTACTAACATAATTATCAGCCCATGTTACAGTACATTATTCGAAATGACATTTTAAGGAGATTTTCATGAGGCCCAGTAGAGCCTAGACATACCAGAGGATAAACATAATTGAGCCAGTATTTCCAATTTCTTCCTCTATCACTTACTATCACATGGTACAAATATGATTGTCACTGTGTTATACACAAATGTTGTATAGCTTTCAAACTATTTATAAAACAACAAATATGTAGGAGTCCACTGGGTTTGTTTGGAAGATTCTTGCTAAAGAAAAAGAACAGGAATTATGCTAATTCTAAACAAGCAAGCATTCAAAACATATTTTGGCAAAGTGAACTGAATCCACAAATATACTGTGCCCTGAGCCAGTAATGAGATTCACTTGAAGTCAGTAGCTTCTGACTTATGCCAGGTTATTAAAATAAATCAGTGGAAGAAGCTAACTCCTCACTAGCCCATCTTTTCTTTTTTCTTATGAGTAGCTCAGTGGCTGGACAATCTCATAATAGAGAAGATATTTGTCTAGTTGCCTTTTGCACAGGACTAGAAACCATAATCTTCTGAGTTCTAATCCTAGCTTTAGACTAAGTCATTTGGCCCTAAACTTTGAAGAGTCGGTGCCATACTTAAGAAACCTAGAGCATGATTTTCAAAGGTGCTGGGAATCTTCAGCAACTCTTTAAGTCAGCTGGACACCTGGCTCCTTAATACTACTGAAAAATCAGATCTTTGATGTCTCAAGATAAGGACCCAAAATTAGGGGTATTTTATCAAAATGTAGATCTTAACTTCCTAGCCTCAGCTTTCCCATCTCTAAAATAATACTTGCCCACTTTAATGGCTACAGGGTGAACTGCACCTTAGAATCCTTTTGGTCTCTTTAAGTACCACTTAGGTGACAGGCCTGGCTCCCTGCACCTCAGTTTGGGTGGAACCACATGATCCAACCATGAGCAGCCTGGCTCTCTGTGTTGCAGTACCCCCCTGATTCTCACCTGTGTTAATGACACAAGCCTAACTCAAGTCTGGCACTGGTAAGCATTTTCCCATAGGAAGCCTATGACAGCATAATTTGGCAGTGGCGTGGGAACAGGAGAGTCAGATCAAAGCATTATTTATTTATTCCAAAGAGGTACAAAGTATTTATGAAAATAGGTTAACAGAATAAAGGCCTAGATGTATACTTCCCTACTGAAGCTTAACCTCTCTATTCACAGTTCAGGGAGGTCCTGCTTATTCCCTTTCTGAGTTGGAAGATCCAGCCTGTCCGCTGTCTCTGTGTGTCTGTCTATTTTGGTGTCAGTGTCTGTCTGGTGACAACCCACTCTTCTCTCTTCCTCCTCAAGGCTGGCATTTTTTTTATGTTTAGGATTCCCTTTGATCCTAGACTAAGCCTTAGGAAGAGGAAACTATGGATGGAGCCAGACAGGGATATTCCATAACAAACAGCTTTTCCATTGCTTTCTCCAGCATTTTTTGTCTCTATCATTGTTTCATTTCCGTTTGTGCTTAACAGTCTCCTTTGATTTAACCCCTGGCAGACCAACAGATTAACATCAAACAGATCACGTGAGGGGCATATGAAATGTATAAAAAAAATACACATGGTTCTCATTCTCCTCACCTGCCTTACAGGGGGGCTGTGGAAAATACTTAAAAGCATTTTGAAGATTTGCTAGGTAATATTACTCTTTTGGACTCCAACCCTGAGCTGGGTATTCTGCACCCAAAGGACAGAGGCAGAGTTCTGCACCCATGGAGACTTACTTCAGTCTATAATGGGGAAGGCCCTTTGGGTAGTGAAAGAAAAGCTGTTGCAGCCTCAAAGGTTTTGTGGACGCTTGAGTGAAATCTGGAGCTTAGGCAGGGAGCTAACAAAGAGAATCAGTGACTTATCTACCTTATCAGTACTTAAAGTGACTAACAGCTCCAAAACAAAGCAGCGAGCAGGCAAGAGACAGGACCACCTTCAAAACACCCCTATACACCAAAAGAAAGGGAAGCAGAGGGGGTGTAACAGGTGTAAAAGATAAAAGGAACTAGATTAACACATCAATATCTTTATAGCCTGATACAGTCTAAGTATACTTCTACTTATGCTAAATAGTCTTATTAATTAAAAAGAGCAAGATACTCTATCAGTTTTATTATGATAGTCAAGTGGGTACTTTAAATGATGTTGTGAAGTATCACCAGGCATGCCAAAACTTCCATTTCATGTAAGTGCTCAAAATGTATCTACATATAAAAAAACCCCAAACCAACCAACCAAAACCCCCTTGTCACTTTGTGTCATTTTGCATTTTTCAGGTATAATGAGCACTACGAGCAATTTCTGGTTTTTTTTATTCATGAAGGAGGAGACTTTGAAGTGAGAGTTCAGGGGGCCCTCAGGCTCAAGTTCTGTTAAAAATACATGGAGAATTATAAAAAGGATCTCTTTCACTAGACCACAAAATACTACAAATTAGCAATAAAAAAGACTTATTAGGTGATTTAGTTCAATCCTCATGGTAGTGGAATATGGTCCTTATGGCATACTTTCAAGTGTTTTGTGCAATTTAATTTCAAATGTGCCAAATATTGGGGCTTCCATTACTTCTCTTGGAGACATTACACTAGATCTCACTGTCAGGAAGTCGCCCCCCTCTCCCCCGTTCAGCTTGAATCTCTCTTTTTTTTTTTTAAGTGCAGGTTACACCAGTGTAAACACTCCCTCTCTGTCCTTTGTATTTAGAGACTCCAAATAGCTGTGCATAGTTATAACATTGTGGTCAGTTATCCATTAGTCAGGACATTCATATTAGACCAAATTTACCTTTGGTTTATATCATCATAAAACTAGGCTGCCAGATTCCTGGCAGCGGAAAGTCCATTGAATGAGGTGCCAGTGGTGTAAGACCCTCACACATACTCCCAGCTACCAGAGTTAGCGTAGCACTAAAATGAGTGAGGCTGATTGGAGGGGAAAGGCATAGCAGGTAAGGTCAACCTGCAGAAGTGCTGATCCATGAAATCCCCCTGTAGCTTCTACCCACAGAGTTCCTGTGGAGAATACAGCAGAAACTTATGTTACCAGATTTGGAAAGACTTCTGATGTACAGCAGTGGTAGAACTATGGTCTGCTCTCCCTGGTGATGAATCCCCACTAAGACCTGCTCTACACTTAAAACTTAGGTCGCCTGAAGTACATGGCTCAGGGCTCTGAAAAATGGCATGCCCAGTGCAACAGTTCAGTTGTTCTAACCCCCACTGGAGACACAGGTAGGTTGAGAGAAGAATTCATCCATTGACCTTGCTAAGGCCTCTCAGATAAGTGGATTTACTACAGTGATGGTAAAACATCCTTCTTTGCTACAGTGCTACCCATGGCATAGCTATAGTGCTGTAGCTGTGTGACTGTCATGCTTCTAATGTAGACATATCCTGAGACTCTGTGGCCCAGGCTCATGTCAGGAACTGTAATTTGCTTTTCCCTGAGCTAAAGGGCTGAGTCTCCTCCACTTAGTTCTTTTAGCCTTTCTTTCTAAGTCAATGCTTCCAGCCCCTCAATCACTATTGTTGCTCTTCACTGAATTTAATCCAGGTGTAAATTCTTCTTGTATCAAAGTGCCTAGAATTTTATGCAGCATTAACAGGTGTGGACTCAACAGAATCATATGGAGATGGATCATGCTCTATATCACACCTTGCACTTATTCAGCCACAAGTCATGTTTTCCCAGCCCTCCCTCCCCCACTATCTTGCATTGAAAATGCCTATCTTGCTGTTCACTGTCACTTCCTAGTTCTCTTTCCTTAGTGCTACATTCTAGGGTTGTTTTTTTCTCCTATTATTAAATATTATGGTTTCAGATTATTTTCTCTCAAAGATAACAGCATTATTACAAGCTAAAACTAATTCTATTATATCCTACCTACGTGCCTGTTTTTCGCTGCATTTACACTGGAAATCTTCCACTAAGTAGGAGTTTTGCCTGGACAAGGACAGCAAGATGGATCCCCAAATTCCAAACCACTCTTCGACCCTTTTTAATATTTCACTGTTCTTGCTGGTGTTTGCAACACTTTCCAACAACTTCAGCATTATTTGTGAATCTCATTAACACATTGTTTGCTCCCTCTTCCACGTCAGTAATGAAGAGGTTAATGAGAACATGTCTGATCCCTGCAGCATCTGCCAGACACCTTTTTTCAAAGTACACTGTTTATCATGATCACACGTTTGGGATTCTCACAAATTTTCAAAGCACCGGTAAGCTGAGGCGGCACCACAGGGTTTTTGCCAGCCCCTTGTTAACCGACCTTTGACTAATCACAGTTTTTATTTAAAGAAATAGAAAAAAAATCTGAAAGTTTCTCTCCCCTTTCCTTACAGAGTAACCATGAAAACAAACTGTTCCTGTTACTTGATCAGTTGGGTTCAAAAGAACAAGAGCTAAGTTCCACTTCTGTAGCAGGTGGGAAAAGAGACCTAATGATCCCCACATAACACACTTTTTATATGAAAAGACCAGTTATGTTTTCCACAGAATCATTTCACTAACCCTCCCTGAAATTCTTAGCCCAGTCCTGTGTGATAATGGTGGGCAGGAAACAGTTATTTTTGGGGAGAGGGTAAAGCATTTTCTCACAGGTCTCCCCAAAATACTAAAGCCAATATAATGTTAAACTATCTCTGATTATGGAACTGAGCTGGCTGCTGCTCCCTCAGGCAGTTGCACAGTGCAGCCATTGCTCCCTTCCTGCATCCTGCACAAGTGCAGATAGGAATATATGGAGGTCACCCCACTGTAGTTCCTGCACACTCTTGCCAGTTGCACCAACAAGGCAGGATTTCAGAAAGAGAAGAAGTGTGACCATATAAGACTCTGGTTCAATTCCTCCATGACCTGGGGCAAATCATTTAGGTTACGTTTACACTTTGAGCTGCAAGTATAAATTCCAGCTTCAGGAGGCACACCAGCTCTAGCACTGATTGCACTAGTGTGCTGAAAGTACAGTGTAGCTTCAGCAGTGTGAGCAACAGCAGGGGATGAGCACCCTGAGTACATGCCTAGTACCTTAGATGGATACGTACTTGGGGCAGCTAGCCTTTCCCATTAATGTGGCTACACTATTTTTAGCGCATGAGCTCTGACTAAGCTAGTGAGGAATTTACACCTTCAGCTCGAAGTGTAAACATCCCTTTAATCTATCTCTATCTCAGTTCCCCATCTGCAGAATGGGGATAATAATATCTCCCTACCTCAGAGGAGTGTTGTGAGGAGAAATACAACACCTGTAAGACATGGTCTAGGTATATTTGGTCCTTGCCTCAGTGCAGGGAACTGGACTAGATGACTTCTTGAGGTCCACCCTTCCAGCCTCACATTTTTATGATCCTATGATTGAAAATAAAGATTGTGAGGTACTCAGATGCTATAATAATTGAGGTCAGATAAGATATATAGGCGCAAGCAGCTACTCCATTAAGGAGTCCTATAGCTGCTAACTGTTACTGTCCTCCATCAGCACTATCTCCAGCCCAGAGTTTATAAAGCTAGTACAGAGCAGAGGCTTACTGAAACATTTGACGTACCCCTCCCCCAATTTTCCATCCCACCTGTTATTCCACCTCCAGACAAGAAGAGACCTAGTCTCCCACCAAACCCCTTAAAAAGGAAGAGAAACCCATCCACCTCAGGAACCAAAGGGGATCCATTCCTATCCAACTCCCACACATGGTGATTTGAAACAAACCACCACCATTTCCAGACAAGACTGCAGAACACCCATCAGGTATATGGCCATTGATAGATGTTCCATGAAGTCCTGAGGAGGGGTAATCACTGGGTGTGGGGAAGGGGATGGTTCGATTTGGGGAGTCATGTTAGTGAGAGTGTTTTAACTAAGGAATCTCTCACATGTAATCACAAACTGATGCACAAAATCTTTGAGGGAGCCCTTCGTTAAAATTGTGGCAGCACATCACTAATTCTAGTGGTTCTTTGTTACCATAATTTTAAACTCCTTTGTCAATAAATAAAAGCATGCAAGAGGTGAGAAGGTTCATAGTAAGGGCAGAGGCCCATATAGTCCCAGATTCCCTCAATAATACACAGAAGTTTTTCATATCTCCATCTACATTGAACTTGACTTGAATGTACTTTGTGTAAAGGTTATTACTGAGAAAAATATTATGTAATGGAAATGTCTCTGTTTCTTATTGTTTTTGCACTCATGTGAGTAGAAAGCAAGTAGCAACATAATTTAACTAAAAATCTAACATTTAAGGGTACTACTCAGCTTCCTCTTCGTGTAAAAGGAGGGTGAACTGTTTATAATCAGTAAAGCTACTACAAGACCTAAGCTTCTTATGACCCAAGTGTGAAGGTTGGGACATTTGTCAGCTTTGTGGAAACTTTACAACTGTTGTGAAATGGCTCTGAATTAAGAAGATGCAAGAGAGAGTCTCATATCTCATGCAGCTTGTGCAAAGCCTTGACAACTCTTAAAACAAGACCCAGTTTAGAATGAGGAACTATAACATTTTCCACTTGAACATTTTCAATCAACACGTCAATCAACATGTCAATCACCTAAAATGCCACTGCCAGTAATCATATTCCAAAGTGTTAAGTCTGCAACAACTGTCAAACGATAATATTTTTTATATTTTGTAGAGCTTTGCACAGTGAAGTTCAGTGTAACCACTCAGACAAAAGCCAATATTAACTAAATCTGTGATCATGTATGGTGCTGAATTCCCCCAATTTCTGTGAACATCAATTGGAGTGAAAAGTGCTGAGCATCTCATAGGATAGTCTTTTCTGACTAAGGGCTCATCCTACAGCCACTTACTAAATTAGAAGAACTTGCATGACAATAGCAAAGAGTCCTGTGGTACCTTATAGACTAACAGACGTTTTGGAGCATGAGCTTTCATGGGTGAATACCCACTTCGTCGGATGCATGTAGTGGAAATTTCCAGGGGCAGATTTCCCCTGGAAATTGCATGACAACAGTAAGTCTTTACAGGATTCAGTCCTAATCGTAATATCTCTATCTAAATATTTTTCTTGGAAAACAAAGTACTGTAGGTAGAAGCAGCATAAAGAAACGCCCCTGCAGAGTATATCTAGAAGAGGTATTTTTTTTTGTCTTAAATGACTTAAAAGATTGTCATTAATTTTTGAGTAGTGTAATGATTTTCACAGTATGATCAGACTAGTTTTATTTACTTGAAATTATTTTTCCTAATAATAAAAAAGGAAAGAAAGAATGAAATATAACAACTTTAAAATGGGTTACTGGACTGCCAAAAGAAAGGTGTATAAAAATTGTATGGTATCTTCTAAGTAAACACTATTATATGATGTGTCATTTAGTTGTTTTTCAGTCCTTAGGACTGGAACAAAATGCAAACATCAGTGAAACTGTGCACTGGCAAGGGCATAATAGAATATAGAGCAGGAGGAAGCCCACAGTTACTCAGAATGTAATGGAAAACAATCAGATGTGAAAGCTGATGCAATTGCACAAGACTATTTAATTATAAATGGGATTGTTTCTGTAACCCTGCAGTAGCACTCTTGACTCACAGTGTTACACTAGTACATTGTGAAAAAGAAAGTGAGGGCAGAGTGACACTTTTCCATTATAATTCCCTGTTCTCAGGGGTTTACAACACATCAGAAAGTCTTGGTCTGGAATTACTTTTGGCATAAGTAATATGTAGCTGGAAGAAGTTTTGGCCGAAATTCTCTGCTGGTATATGGAATTACTTCATCAGAAAATTCACTCACTGTTTTATTCTATTGTATATTTTTAAAAAATTGTCTTTATGTGTGCTAAGATATCTGTGTGTGTTGTAAGGTCACTGAGATGCATAATAAGTCAAACTGCTATTTCAGTGGGACTAACTTGTGTAAGACTAACAATTCAGCTCAATAAATGTATGTAAGATCCATATTAGTAATACAAGTCTTATCAGAATTTATACAAACACATGTATGTACAAATAAACACACATATATACATATAATCTGTATTGCAGAAGCTACATTTGTGAATATCATATTTTTGTTTTTCACTCTTAAAACTTAAAATATCTCAAAGAATTTTCTCTAAGATTGAGGATATATATCACTGGTTCTGAAACATTTGTATTGGTGACGCCTTTCACAGAGCAAGCCTCTGAGTACAACCCCTCCTATCAATTAAAAACACTTAAAATATATTTAATACAATTATAAATGCTAGAGGCAAAGTGGGGTTTGGGGTGGACCCTAACAGTTTGCGACCCCCCCCCATATAATAACCTCATGACCCCCTGAGGGGTCCTGACCCCTGGTTTGGGAACCCAGGATTTTATCTATATTAAATATATATATTTATTTATTTCACTGCTGCAATACAGAAGAGTATAATAGATATGCTTAAAAAGCACATATACTAGAGGGTTACTTTTAGCTCATAGTGTTGGTTAGGCAAGGCCCAATCCCGCTATTTATGAAATAAATGGCAAAAATTCATATTGATTCCAATCAACAGGATCAGGTTCTGACTGGTTTAAATAAAATGTTATTTAGAGTTTTCAGATGAAGCAGCTGATATATTTGAGAATGAATTGCTTGTTGTCAAATAATTTAGGCCCTAATTCAGCAAGTTACTTAAGCACATGGTTAAAATTAGTGCCATGCCTATGCACCTTAGTGAACTGGGGACATATTGTGCATTCTGAAATACAGTATGTGTGAGATACAAAATTATTTTAAAGTCATGGTTAATAAATATGAATAAATTTGCTTTATGGCCCTAATTCAACAATGTATATTAGCATGTGATTAAATGCTTTACTAAATCAGGGTCATAAAACAGAATGTTTATTCAGAGTAAAAGGGGACTTTATATTTCCTTGGTAAACAATATGGGTGAAATCCTGTGTCTATTGTAGTCAATAGACAAACTCACCCTGTAACTTCCTAAAAGTAACTAGCAATTCTGATTATCTCAATTTGTGGGTCCAAGCCTAACCCGCACCACTTCCTTCACCCTGGACACCTTCAAGCAGGGACGGCTCCAGGCACCAGCATGCCAAGCGCGTGCTTGGGGTGGCAAGCCACGGGGGGCACTCTGCCAGTCGTCATGAGGGCGGCAGGCAGGCTGCCTCTGCAGTTTGCCTGCAGAGGGTCCGCTGGTCCCGCAGCTTCGGTGGACCTCCTGCAGGCATGCCACGGAAGGCAGCCTATCTGCCGTGCTTGGGGCGGCAAAATTCCTAGAGCCGCCCCTGCCATCAAGTATCCTGATTTTCAGAAATGCTAAACAGTCACCTTCTTAATCAGGCCTCTTTATGATATTTACATTTGGGGACTAAAAGCAGAGGTACCCAAAACAATGTGTCACATTTGAAAAGTAGACCTAGAGGCCCATGTTAATGATCCTTATGAACCAAAGACAAGACAAGACATTTGAAACTATTGATTCACTCAGCTATATTTTAATTTTATTCATTTGGGTGGACGGAGTTGTTTCAGTAAGGAGAGAATATCGAAGTAAATTTTAAAATTTCAAGGCTTTTGACAATTTCAGCAAGACTCTCCACTTTATTTAAATCTGGTTTTGTATTTAATTTACCTTAAGCAGGAACTAAATTTCTATAACCTTTAGAGTTCTGTTAGTGCTTGTCTTAATCAGGAATCTTAATGAAATTCTTTCCTCTATTAATAAATTACATGACTTTGCATTTAATTATAGAGCACTGATTATAAAATGAAAGTCTGTAAATGAACCTTCAAGATAACTTTGGCACTGCATGGAAACCATAAGTGCAAAAGATGAATAATAAGTGCCCTAAAGTCATGGCCTTACTTCTGTAGAACTGCACCATTAGACTATCTAGGAACAAAGTAATGGAACAGTGTTACAATTTGGGAGACTCTAGAAGTCTGGCCAAATTATTTTTTGCTCTGCTCTGAGAGGCTGTAGTCAGTTGAACACCTGGTTCATACAGATCAGGAAGGTCAAGGCAGTTAAAAAGACAGGGCATGTTATAGTAATTTTATACTGTATATCATCTGAGGGTTAGGCTTCTTGGAAAGCAATGTTTTCTTTTTCCAAAATACACTACAAAAATGAAAACCTCGCCACTATACATCAGCCAGAAGGCTTGCCAACCATATATAGGATGACTTTACAATGTATAAGTTATGGGGAATATTTTCATGAAGGTCATTCAAGCTTGGATGGTGATCCTTGCAGGATTGGCAATTTCCTGGGAAAAACTAGTTTTTGACAGGGTGTTGGTAAATACCTGTTTAAACCCAGTTTAAACCATGAAACTGAGAAAAATAATTGCAGGTTCAGAAAGCATAGAACTCATAATTTCAAACTTTGGATACGTCCATTGAAAGCTGAAGAATGGGCATAGTATATCAGTACATCAAAGTTTGTCTTCTACTTCAAAATGCTGCATGACAAAATGAAACTGCAACTCTTATGATTCTGATTGCTAATTCTTTCAGCCTACAGTTATGCATTATTGTTGTTTTCATATAATCAGATGTTTACTTTTGTTTATATAATACTGAAAATTGAAATGAGTCAAGACATATAACTTCCTTTAGAAAATACTGAACCAAGATGTACAGACATTCTAATGTTCTGTATTATGATATATATATTAGTATACTAGCCCATTGCAGTTTTACTTTATTAGTATAACCCTAAATTAATCTATGAATTTACTGCCTTATGTAACCACAATATGAGTATGTAACTAAAACGAAGTGTAACGTGGTATGCATTAATGAAACCATTTTTAAAATAGAAAATGCCTTGAAGTGGGACTAAATAGTTTTTTGTGAGGCAGAAAAACATGATTTTGCCTTGTAAAAACCACCACAGGTAAATATCAGGCTACCCCTGCCTCCTCATGCGTGTGCTTTGCATCTTTCTCTATTTTTTTTTATAATCCAAATGTCCTCAGATGATATATAGCATAAAATGGCTATAGTATGTGGCATCTTTAACTGATTTGCCCTACTTACACTGTGTATTGTAATTGGTCATCTAACTCTCTTAATCTTCCTTTCACTGGAATTAATGGAAGTTTTATCTTTGGAAGACTGAAGTGAGAATAGGCTCCCTCAACATTTACACAAAAGAAAAAAATAATCAGTTCTAGTAAACTGCAATGTCCCCACTGTTGAGCTGAGAGATCCCAGACAAAGTGAGACAGCAGAAAAATACTGCTCATAAAGGAAAACTTATTTTTTTAAAATTTTCTTGGTATCCATAGAATATCAGGGTTGGAACGGACCTCAGTAGGTCATCTAGTCTAACCCCCTGCTCAAAGCAGGACCAATCCACAAGTAAATCATTCCAACCATGGCTTTGTCAAGCGTGACCTTAAAAACCTCAAAAGGAAGGAGATTCCACCACCTCCCTACGGAACTCATTCCAGTGCTTCACCATCCTCCTAGTGAAAAAGTGTTTTTTCTAATATCCAACTTAAACCTCCCCCACTGCAACTTCAGACCATTACTCCTTGTTCTGTCATCTGCTACCACTGAGAACAGTCTAGATCCATCCTCTTTGGAACCCCCTTGCAGGTAGCTGAAAGCAGCTATCAAATCCCCCCCCCCCTTCATTCTTCTCTTCTGTAGACTAAACAATCCCAGTTCCCTCAGCCTCTCCTCATAAGTCATGTGCTCCACCACTCCAATCATTTTTGTTGCCCTCCGCCGGACTGTTTCCAGTTTTTCCACATCCTTCCTGCAGTGTGGGGCCAAAAACTGGACACAGTACTCCAGGTGAGGCCTCACAATGTTGAATAGAGGGGAATGATCACATCCCTCAATCTGCTGGCAATGCCCCTGATTATACTTATCCATCTAGAGATATAAGTGCCTTCTGAAATTTAGAACACAGAAATCTACAATTGTCAATACCACACTTTCGTTAATCAAGTTTCCGTTTTACAAACTATCAAATTAATAGACTTTCCCACAATGATTGCATCGCACCTTTAATCATGGGGGGATAGGGGGAGAATTTGTCTGGCAGGCTGGATGAAGGGAACAGTTCTTTATGGCTGGGGGGGTGGGGAGAGAGGAAAACTGCTGCAAAAGGGAAGGGGTCAGTGTGGTTGCTCACTCATCCACTGGGAATGAAGGGCTTTAAAGGGCAGCCCTGTGTCTGAAGTCCCCTTTTACATGGAGCAGGCTGAGGCAGCAACCACCTTCCCTTTCCTTTAGGTGGTGAAATACCAGGTTTGGCCAAAACCTTCTGTGGGCATTACACTGGATACCTCCTTTTTAGGGAGTCTGGGAAGGAATTTTTCCTTTACCAGCAGATTGGCTTGGGTGCAGTTGGGATTTTTTTGCTTTTAAAGGAAGTGTTTGTTAATGGAATGAACAGGGAGGGGGATGAGAGTTGAGGACTCCTATGACTGGTATAGCAGGGAACCAACCTCCATTTCTTATAGCCCACATTAATCCTCCTATGGGCGGGGGTGGTGAGAATATCATCATATCCCAGTGATGGATTGGCTGCAGGAACCTGGATAGAAAAAGAGGGGGAGCTGGCAGAAGCCCCTCCCAGGTAATTATGGACCAAACAGGGGTTACCTGCACTGTACACTTTTATCTGCTGGGTAGTCCCAAACATCTAATAATAAAGTTGCCTCCTGATTAAACCCATGTCAGAATGTGTCCTCTCCTTCTTTCAATATAGCTGGACAAAGAAATGAATCTACCTAACCATACCATGAGACCTCCACTGAAATCATCCTTCAACCTCCAGCCTCTCCTCCTCTGAACTCCAGCCTACCACAAGGCCTATAAGAAAAGATGGACTTTGCACTGTGCCTGCAAAGTCAAGAAATCTGGGCTCTTCCAGCAATGGATCAAAGCAAATAAAAGAGTTGATGACCCCTCTGATAAAAAAATACTGTTTCTGCAGCCTGCCAAATTTGATTTGCTGCAAGAAACCTTAACTAACATTTCCATTAATGAAGAGCTTCACAGTGGAATGAGATTTTTTTTCCTGAACACTTCATCTCTCCATAATTACAGCATATGCCAAAATGTGAGGCACACACCCCAAACTGGGTGTGAATGATTAGCCAGTGGATGCAGATGTATAAATGAAGATGAGTAAGTCTTGGCAGAGTCTCTGGAGGGCATATTTGTTTTATTTTCCCAAAGGGATGGTCAGTTATTATACATTTCAGAAATGCTATCGTAAGACATATAGTTTGCTCCCTTCAAACCTCATTTTGCAAGACTACCATAAACCTAGAATATAGGGCAACCTTTTCATTTGCACAAACTCACATGCACAGTTCATTTACTCCATTAGTATATGATGCCTACTTGTTTTTTATTTATCTCTAAATATTCAAATGTTAAATGATTCTTCATCACATTGAGTTTGGCACATCCTAGCCACAATAATCCTAACATTGTGCATTTAACAATTTAAATTTGTACTATGGGATATTATCTGCAGCCATTGTGCAGCATAAATCTTATTAATAGCAATTCCAGCTGTGTACCAATTAGGGTGACGAGGTGTCTGGTTTTCGAACGGAACACCCAGTTGAAAAGAGACTCTCGTGGCTCCGGTCAGCACTGCCGACCTGGCCATTAAGTGTCTGGTTGGTAATGCTACAGCACCAAAGCAGGCTAGTTCCTACCTGTCCTGGGGCACTGCGCTACGCCCTGGAAGCAGCCAGCAGGTCTGGTTCCTGGGATGGTTGTGGGGGAGAGAGGGGGACACAGGACTCTGAGTGCTGCCCCCACCCTGAGCACCAGCTTGGCCAATAGAAGCTGGGTGGGGCAGTGTCTGCGGGAGAGATTAGCATGTACTCCGGAGCCTTTTTACTTAAGCATTAAAAAATACAGAGCAAAGGTTTGGCATGTTACTTCAGTATCATGTAGTGTTGATCAACATTAAAAAATGTTCTCACATATTTAAGCCTCATCTACAAATATTGAGGATTTGCCATTGATAAGCAGAGGTTTTACCCATTGGTTTCTACAGCATTTAACTTTTTATTAAAAACAAAATTCAAGTTTCTAGCTCTTATGGCCAAAGTTGATATGTAACCTTACACAGGGGAAATCTTATTTATTGACTATCTACAGGAAGCCTGAAAGAACAGAAAGGTCTGAAATACATGTATTGATTTCAATGGAGCATATTAAATGTGGAGTTACCCCTCTAAACTGCTGTATAGCTGGAACTTTTGGGGGGCAGCAATCTTCTCACTCATTCTGAACAAAATTTGACCCTTTGCAGCAGGTAGGATTCTATGTAATGATCTACAGGATGATCTGTAAAGGGTTGCTCATATCCACTGTTTCCCTCCTGATATCAACTTCTAGACCAACATATTGCTCATGAAAGAACACACAATTACAAAAAAGTATTTTGTGAACAATCACTGTTTTGTCATAGGTAATTTCTGTTCACTCTCCCTCCACTTGAAGCAAGCTACAGAAATAACTCCTGAGATTTGCTACTTTCAGGAGCTCAATCATTGAGCCCCTAGATTAACATAGAATTAAGGTTTAGCTAAATCTCAAAGATGAACAATGAAAAAAAGGCACTCTGGGATATAAAATTCTGATGGTTACAGCCTTAACAATTGGATGGGTGCAGTCACTTGTTTTAATTTAAAGTCTTTGAAATATGCTGTGTGTCTATTCCTGAGTCTTCCCCTGTCAGATCAGGTGCCAATAAGATGTTCATTATGTCTTCTGTATCACTTTGGATTATAGCTTTCAGGCTTGGATTAAGCCTATTCTTAGTGTTTCTAAATCAAAGCTATGTATCTGGTTTTCATTCTGTCAGGAGAAGTATCTAAGTAGTAGGATTTGGTAGGACATCCTTAATAGCTCCAACAATAAGCCTGACACTAAGACCTTTCAACAGAGACAGATTTAAAATTAACAGAACAGGCACATGATAATATATATATGTACTACATTAAAACTCAGTTACAATGATCAGAGGAATGCAAAATACATGTGTCTACTGAGCGACTATGAAAAATGACATCAGAATGCAGTTTCAGCTCCCCTTAATTTATGTTAGACTATATTTACAATACTCAGTGTATACCATATAAAATTTAAAAATAGACATATTTATTAAAATAGAATAACTTTAAAATAAATATTTGTATTTGTAAGTCCTTGTTCTGCCTTGTCTAGCAAAACCGTGCTCTGGATTGGTCACTGTCGGAAGACAGGATACTGGGCTAGATGGACCATTGGTCTGACCCAGTATGGCCATTCTTATTGTCACTTTTACCTCATAGATCCTGGCTGCAGGGTGTAAATCAGCTCAGATTTTGACCCTTAACAACTAATTGTGCGCATGAAATGTGAGAGATGTCAAATAAGGTAACCTTTACCTCGGCAAGGGGTTCTCCCATGAACTCTCACCCTCACAAAGACAATTCATGAAGAATCTTTGGATACATCAGAACCAGGCAATACTTCAGAACAAATACATCCATTTGTGATGAAGACATAGATCTCATCAACCACAGTAGAGTGTAATTTACTGCAGGTAAATATCAAAGAATTCCTCTCACCTGAAGTTACGAATGGCAAGAACATGACAAATCTCCCCTCCACCATTTTCGCTTTCAGAAGCAATGAGTTTGAAACAGCGTCCAACTTCTTCCATGTTACAGAACTCCCCTAGGTTTTCACCCCAAATCGGCCATCTGGTCACACAGCCCTTTTGACCCAGCATCTGTCACAACTCTTCCTCAGAGCTGTTCTGCTGCACAACTTTAAATTCATTCTGGTCCCTTTCCTTACCTCCAACATCAGAAGCACCAGAAGTCACCACCAAGTCTAACTTCCTCATAGCACTCTTAGCTGCAGGTATCATTTGCTTGTTAGTATGTAGGCACGTTTAAGATTGCTTCAGATCCTGCAAGTCACATTTTGAGGATGAAGTCTACAAACCACAATGTTTCAGCTTTTTAAACTGTTCTTTTGTATTTCATATGTATTCTATCTTGTAAATGAAAATCTGTTTTGGACTAATAACATTCCCCCAAGGTAAAATAATTCAGAAAGCCCTGAAGTTCAAGAAATGGATAGGCTGTCCTAATGTTTGTGGACAGTTTGGTGTTCCATCAGTCTCATTCAGCTGCATGGCATGGCAACTCATCTGGACCATATACTATATAATAAAGGTTAGCGAAAGGTCATTTTGGGGTTATGAAATTTTCCGCACAAGTGTGATACACCATTTCACATACGAAGCCTGGAGCAGCTGTTTTATAAAGATCAAGTTATGCTCATGGGTCACTCATTTATTTGCTTCTTCAGGCAATGCTCACTGAAAGCAGCAGGGGCTACTTGTACCCCTCCATTCTGTTCCACCCTATCCCTGTGTGCCTCCCATCCCCCTCTGTTTTCCAGGGAGTCCCAGCAACTCCACCCCACCTCTTCACCCATACCAGGCATTTTGTGTACCCTTACAATTCCCCAGTTCATGTTTCCTATTTCGTTTTTCCATCATACCATGGTCCCTCTTTCTCCTCCACACCAGGGATCTGGGGGCCTCCAATGATACCTCCCTACTAAGGTCCTCCATTTTTCTCCTCAATGCCACAGGTCGCTGTGCTTCCCTCCATTCTTCTCTCCATCACATACTAGGAGCTATGCCTGTACCTATTTCTTCTGAGACTGTTCCTGTCTTAGCCTACCCATGTCTAGAGGGTCACAAAGTTCACTGCTTCTTTAGGCTGAACTCATTATACACACAGGGACTCCTTGCATCCCTCCACCCTCCCTCTAAAAGCTCCTGGTGTGCCACCCTCCTATCCTCCTCTATATCAGGGAGACATGTGAATATGTAACCTTGTGTAAATCGTTGAATTATTTATTTTCTTTCAGATTGGGAAATAAAATCACTCAGAATATTTTGAACTCTGTTAGAATGATGGCCTGAGCTGGAGTGTTATTGTTATCCTGGAAAATGTCAATGGCTTTCATCAACCAATTCTCTGATCTACAGAAAGTTACAAACCTGGTTAAAACTAATAGTGTACTGGCCAGATGTAAGGGGCTCTGTGTGTCCCCTATTTTCCCTTCTTTTTTTTCCAGGTTTCACCAAAATCAATGAAGATCTGCACACTGATGTGTAGAACATTTCCTGACATTTTGGAATTAAGCAGGTGCAGAATCCAAAACTTTATTATGTTACTGATAGAGAAAAATGCCATTAAGTTGAGAGGAGGGCCTTCTTATGCTCAGCTAAACAGTGTACATTTAGGGTAACTCCATTGTAAGAAATAGAGTTACTCCATATTTATATCAGGGTAAAGGAACATAATGTGGCCGCATATCATTATGAGGCCACTGTATAATTTAATTTGAAAATAGTTTTTGCTTGAATTTCACTATGTTCTAAAGAATGGCTCAACAAATAAGGATGCTAATTATTATTTCCTTCTGAAGTTTTATTTTGTTCCCTAGCACATTTTGCTGGAATGACTTATACTGTGCTGCTTAATGTAAATCCTGTATAAACAACAACAAGAGGAGAAAAATCAGAGATCTACAACAACAAAACAAAGCAAGATTTTCTTAAGATTATCAGTTTTGTAAAACTTTCTGCACCCATGGTCACAACACAAGGTGAGAGAAAAAATATGACACATGCACTTCCAAAGGCATTTTTTGGAAGAAGAAGAAAAAGAAAAAAAGCACTGTGTGAATGAAGTGCCTTAAGAGGACATATTATTTTGAAATAATATTAAATAGTATAAAATAAAGGCAAAAATATGCATCCATGTATAATATCAAGGCTGATTTCTCAGGCCTTTAACTGATATGTTCTAAAAGTGATAATATGCAAGTGACAAGATTTATTTTTGGTGGGGACAAAATGGCTCAGATAATTGGTAACGAAACTCCATATTTTTGAAACTCTGTTGCATCTTCTCTGATATCCAGAATATACATGCAAATACAGTTTGATCCAGTGCAAATACAAAGACTGGCATCACTAGCTATCCTGAGATGGCTAATTATAATCAAGTTTCATTATATCAAATGACTGATTTTCCTTGATTAGAACAGACATAGTACATACTTTACATGCATCTGATGACACCATGACTAAGGCTGGTTAAAGGAAGTTGGTCTGCAGTAAAACCCTCCGCAAAGCCAACATACCATGATGGAGATCTCAGTTGCTCTGTACTGTGGCAATTGCGGCACTGCAACATTGTTTAAGAAATCTTAAAGGCATATTTTATTAAAATATAATTATAATTAGATTTTTTCTTGTCTATTAAATCACATTATTTTATTTAATATGCAGTTCATTATAAATGTACTATTACTTCAATGGCACATACGTATTTATAGGTGTTAAACTCATAGGAGAAGGCAATCCTACTAGTAATCAAAGATTTTAGTTGCTATTCTAAAAGAGGCTGTGTGAAAGTTTGTTTTGATCAATTTGACAAAAAGTGCAAAGAATACTTAAAAATAAAAACCTGCCGTCCTTGGAAAAGGAAATTGACCTCACAAATAACTGCAAAACAGGTTTCTACTATGATAGCATTTTGTACAGATCTCTCTTGGTCTAAATTGGCCTTTAGAATACATTGTTTTTAAGTATCTTTTGATCAGATACTAGCAGATTTTTTTCTAGATTTACCTTTTGGATATTTCAATATGCAGATATAACCCTCATATAAATATGCACTATTTTGATGATCATTTTCTTCATGTAACTAACCCATTACTGTAGTTTTTGTGGCAGTTGTTTTGGAAGAAGTAAAACACATTTGTAAACAAATTAATCAATTTCAAATTGTGTAAAACTACTGTTTGTTTCTAAGTCACACAGTTCATATTCAAAACAAGCTGATAATTTCAAATTGCCTGCCAACACCTTCACTTCTAGACCACCAGTTCAAATTCAGCGCTGTTTACTAGAGACTAACATTTTGGTATTGACTGATAGCTGTTCATTTTTTCTATTTGAAATTTTGTCAGTTTCACTGCTCATAACAGATTTCATACCCCAGAGAGCACTAGCTGCCAATTGAATACTAGCTGCCCATTTTGGCAGAGATGCCAAGGATTGACTGCACATGAATGCCAGAAGATGGCAGTGTTTAAAACAGCCCATCAATATGGCAACTTTTCAAAAGTATGAAATTTATATAAAATGTTTTGTTTTATATGATGGAGAAAAGCAATATACTTTATATTTGACATCACAGGACAAAATATACAAATGGCATATGAATAAATAGTCATATGCAACAGGTATAAGCTCCACTATGAAGCAATATAGTAAAATAAATGGGGAGAGAAAGGGATGACAAGAATTAGATTATTTAGTAATTTATTTATATGCAGAGCCCTCAAAAGTATGGTGGATATGGTGCAGACAAATAAAGAGGATGCAGTCTCAATAATATAGGGGAGATAACTGAAGGTGCTCTAAAAGCATGTAAACACAAAAGGCTGTCAAACAACTTAGCGGGGTACTGGTGTGGGAAAGGTGAATTCAAAAGGATTACAAATGCATTGCAAAATAGTTACTCAGCACTAGAGCATTAGACTGGTCAGAAGAACAGCTGGCTATACACAGTCAGTGATGAGGATTGCAGAGAAAAAAATCCCTAGATGACTGTTTGTGATTAAGAAGAACTCGATGACTAACAATGGTTAGGAGTTCACCAAAAAGGATCACATATAGACAAAACTCTGACATGAGACCTTAAACCCAGAAATTTCCTCATCAAAGTTGAATTCCATAACAGGATAAACATGTGTTACAGTTAAGTTGTGAGCTAAAGTATAATATATCACAGATGAGGTGGCAATATTCATTTGGTAAATCACATGTATTATGCATCTACTGCACTATGAATTTCTAAGGTACCTATCACAATGGGTAACATTGACTCATTTGCACCCTGTCCATTAATCTATATTCCTTGTGTCTATCTGTGATATTCCAAACCTCTGAATATCTTCAAGCAGTCAGATATATGATGGTAACAAAGCATGATAGTGTAGATCTTGTCTTTCTGTTTACAATGTCAATCACATGCCACTGTCCTGATTTTTGAGACACCTCAAGCCACTGCAAGATGCTCACTCACCTTCACAACTCCCCCAAAGTAAAAAAAACAAAACAAAACAAAGCACACCACTTACTGAGTCAAAACTAAATACAAAAAATCAGATGACAGATGCACATGAAAGCATCAGTTGGTACAGAGTCTTCTGGAATCAACATCTGAATGATCATTTCGGTTCATTAGGATCAAGAATTGTTCCAATGGCTTTAACAAGTTTCACTAGATGGGATGTGTTTTTATACCATTAAAAATCTATCACACTATCTCCAAAAAATTTTCGGGGGGAGCGTATTTCCTTACTTTAAGATAGTGTTATCTGACTGTAAGAATGAGAAGGCCCATGGAATGATGGGGAATCATTGAAGGATTAACCCAGAAAGGTATTCTATGATAATTATATTAAATCCCTTTTGAGAAGCCCAGTATGGAATCGCAATGGAAAGATAGATAAGAAGGACCCAGATGCAGGTTGCAAAGCTGGTTTCCTCTATTCTATGCTAGAAAAAGAAACTCCAAGGAATGCTCTTATCTTTGGAAAGATTGTTAGGCTAGGCCATAGGAGAAGCCAACAGCATCTACTTATTAATAGGAACCACCATTTTGGAGTCTTCTGAATTAACCTGAAGTGCAGCTGATTAATAAGTATTATACAACACCATAAGGAGGCAGAAATGCATCATTGCACTCTCTCATTAAGTTAGAAGAAAAGGAAAATACATATTTTCCATGTATAAACATTTTTTATCTTCTTGCTTTGTTCTGTCTCCTTATACGTGGTGTTCATTTAGTGCAGATTATGTAATCCTTTTAAAAACTAACAAAAACTGGAAAAGAAATATGGAAAAGCAGAGAGGGCAAAACAGCTGCAAATATATAAAATCAGCAATACATCTTGAACTGAGTCCTTGAAATCAGACAGTGTTTAATAATTTGTGTAGCCCTGCTTATTACATTAAGCATAAAGAGACTGTATTTTTAAAATCTTCTAATAGTTGAATATAACAATATTCTTTATTATGTTTCTAAAAGCAATATAAATGTAATACTCATACTATGAATTTCAACTATAAGAATATACACACAAAATATAATCTATAAGACAAATAAGGGTACTAGCATTTAGCACAATGGGAGTCAGGAGGAACTAATGGCCATTGTTTCAATGGTTTGGGGGCAGACACATTCTGAAATATTGTTCTAGTAAGTCACCAGCAAATATTTGGCTGTCAAAGGTTCAGCAATAATGTCAGTTCCTTTGCTAACAAACTATAGAAAGTTTGGATATGATAACCAACACAGAAAATTGTGCGAATGTATGACATCTATTTCCATTCTCTGGTTTCTCTCTGATCACTTATACTACAAAAATAATACTTTCAAACACTGGTTCTTCCAAGAAGGAAGAAAGAGGTATCTGTGTTATCAATTCTAGAATGGTCAATAAGGCTTCTAAGATCCAGATAACATTAGGAAATAAGATATTATTTTGATTTATTTGTATTATATTAATGAAATAATAATAATAAAAAAACAACAAAACTGAGCCAGTGTCAACTAGGGAATACTATACAGAATCTAGTTTAAAGGACCCAACAATTCTCACCTCTAACAGACCACCAAACCTGTCCAACCAACGTCCTCAAGCAAAGGCTTTAGCAACAGGTGAGGATCATGGGTCAAAAGTCCTGGGCAGGGCTACAGAGACCAGTGTATGAGGCCATGAATCCTGCAGCTGGAAAAGCTTCCTCAAAAATACCCTGCTGCCAAGCCCCACACCAGCTGATCTTAACTTTTGGGGAAGAACATAAGAGAAACAGGGTTTTTTTAAGGTTGTCTGGACTGAAATCATAAAAAGCTTTCAGAGCTCAAAGCTAACACCTTGAATTGAACAGGGAAATAAATTCAAAGTACAGCTACCATATGCTTACACCAGTAACAAAACAGTAGCAACTTCATAGCCAAGTGTAGATGGAAGAAATAACACTTGGCACAGCCTGAAAACTGCTATTTGGAAAAACTCAGTGTTTCTGAATAATAGCTGAAAATGTTTGGCTCCTCGACCTATTCAAGGGAAGGTAAAACTGGGGTTGCCAATGGAGGAGGGAAAACAGATGGGTCCCATTCCTAGATATCTCCAAATAGTAACAGAAAACAGGCAGTCTGTTCTGTACCTCAAAACCTCCCATTACAGTACAATGTCTTTGGGAAGCTGTCTAGCTATCAGCAGCATGGTCTCTCTCTAATAACTGTTTAGGACCTTTGTGATGCAATTCCTCAGCTCAAGCCTAACCAATGACAGCAATAAGAGCAGGACTAATGTGACTTTTGTTGCTGTAAAATGGAGGTTGTGAGCGTACTGATAACTATATGTATAAGAACCTTTACATTAGGACCAAGTGGACAGATATAGCTTCATTATAAACTTTGTATGTGAAATTTACACAGGCTGAATCAAACCCACTAAAATCAGAACTACTTCTGTAACCTGGGGTGACAGGGCTAATCATGCTAATTTAATTCCTTCAAAGCTGATTCTGGATTTTCTCAGTACAGCCTCCACTGGCCTGTATACCTACTGATTGCCTTCTGTTGTCCACCTGCTGAACTCCTATCAACCTATATGGAATTTACTTAAAAACTATTTTTGCACATTGAACTGGTAGAAGTTTCACTTAAAATCACTAAACACAAACATGAACTATAGAGACAGCTCTAATATCCTGAAAATAACCTTGCGACACAGTCTGAGAAGTGTCTATGATTTCTTTCAGAACATTTAAATACCATCCTATTTTAGAATTCCTATTGCATCAACCAGGCACATGGAGAACAGTTGTGAATGCAATGTTTATTAACAGGGTAGAATCACAAGTTACTGGACATTGTCTGGATAAAACTAGCCTCCATAGACAGGCTGCTATTGCTGTTGTATTGTGCATAGATAAAACAGAAATTGATTTCTAAACAAAATAATTTCCAGTAGCTTACAAGTATCAAATGCAAAGGAAAAATGGAACAAAAATCAAATCAATCAAATAATCAATCCCCAATACTTCTGGGCTTCCTCTAAAGTGAAGCAACACATACATTTTTAGACAATGTGATTAAGAACAAATGTTCAAAAACAGTAACAATTATTTTTAAACACGAGCAGAAAGACTGAAAAATAGTTTATATGATTTATAAAGCAAACATACCTCAAACACACAGGGATCTTAGTAATTCTTTGGCAAAAATTACTATCTCAGCTGTCTTTTTGTCTTCAGCTCTTGCATTTGTTGCACTGACCTAGGAAAAATAAATCTCAACTTACTTTCAAACAGAAAGCATAAGGCTATACCAAAGGAAAAAAAATGTTAATAGCATTGCTGTTAATTCCTCAGTAATCCTACTTCATTATCGTACGGAAATAAATCTCAGAAAAGGATTGCCTTATTAAAAGTAAATTAGAAAACTGAATGTCATCAGCGCAGGGCGGCATTCTTTTAAAATGCAGTCAGCACGGCAGCATATAAATAGGGCACTATATAAAAATGTTCCTATCACACAATCTTTAACAGATTTTCAACATATTTGTACATAATGAATTCCTAAAATAAAATATGTCTACATCATTTACCGTGATCTTTCAAATGAATAAAGCAACAAAAAAACAAAAAACCCAACAACAAAAGTAATCATTTGGAGTCTACTCAAGGAACACTATTTTAAAGGTATGTAAGGTGCAGACATGAGTGACTATTGAAATATTATTCATGCCATTTTTCAGTGTCATCAAAATATTTGATTTACCTTGGAAGACTGAAAAAACTGGGAGGTTTTGTTTTGATTTAATTGCTATACATAACCCGTGATTAAAAGGCAGTGCAAACTCTTATGCACATTTTAAACACATATCTGTCCCTAGTTATAGTGATGGGTGAAGGGTCTGAGCTGGGCAGAAGCAATGCACAGTAAAAATGCAAACTTGGGACATCTCTGCACAGTGCATATCATATTAATATAACTGTTCCATCTAGCACCACAATATTTATGCCTCACACACATCACTTTCAGGCATGTTATTTGAAAATAAGCAGTATCAAACAATCTATCATTGGAAAAAACTCACCAGTATTAAAACAGACAAAAACACTACTTATATAGAAATATGTCAAACTTTCATTAAATATATGGAAGAAAACAGATGTGTACAAGCCAAGTACCCCTTGTCATTTTTCTCCTCATTAGTATCACTATTTCTCTTCACTTTTTCCAAAATTCTATTCTAATTCTTTACCCTATGGTCATCCTCTGAATATTTCTTTAACTGACATAGCATTTACAGCTATATAATGCAAAAGCTGTAATAAAATTATTTTGAAGAAAACAGTGTAAAAATGATGGTGCAGGTACAATATAAGATTAGAAGACCTAGATCTGAAAGATACCCCACTTCATGGAACCTAGTTAACAGCTGGAAACAAGTGGTGGAGACTTTTAAAGCATTCAAATGAAAAAACATATTCCTTTTGGCCGTGTTCATGACACTTTCCACAAACATACTATTTTTTTCACTGAATTCTACTCCCATAAATTCAAAAGGGATTTGTGTTTTGTGAAAGTGATCATGTTGGAAATGTCTGTGGAAAGAGATAAAATTTTGAGGAGTGGAGCAAGAAAAGGAGAGTACATTTGATTATTTGTATATCAATACATAATTATTCCTCTACTTTTTCTCTCATCTTAAAAGTTAATCTATTTTATCGATCTATATTAGGGGTTTTATACTGCTGTTTATCACAGCACTATCTGAGCACCTTACACATGAAATCAATAGCAATAGCAAAGTCCCTAGTGATTTTCATTGTCCCAGAGGAGTGGAGCTGACACAGTGGTTCATAAATTGAAATATGCTTTTTAATGTAATTAACGCTTGATGCATTAATTGCTTTGAAAATTAGAACCAGAGCTTTAAACTGGCATCAGACTCTGACTAGAAGCCAGACGAGGGATTAGAGCACATATCTGATGTGCTCACAGCAGTCTAAGCCAGGGAGATGGTACATAGCCGTATTCTATACCAGCTAGAGCTTGCATATCTTCTTCACATTAAGCTTCAGATCCAGTGAATTACAGTAATCAAAACTGGAGACGAGAAATGTATGGATCACTGTGGCTGGTTCCTTGTCCAGGATGAAGGGACAAAGTGAGGAGCCAAACAGGACCTTGAGGCCCATGCCACTTTGATGAATGGGGACTGCATGCCTTCTATGAAAAGTGGAGACAACATCCTAGCTGACTCTTGAAAATGATTCCCCAGGTATGTCTAAGGCTCCAATCAACTTGGTATCTCCGTGCTGAACAAAATATAGTCTGGAAGCCTCTTTCTGGTTTTCAGCACAGCAAGGAGGGATAAACAATTTTTTTAAAAAAAAATAGCTAATATATTCACTGATTTGGTTTTGTACGCAAATAAAAAATTATTGAAGAAATATGCCTTAACTCTTGCTCTAGGCTCCTGGGAATGCCTGTTTAGAAAATTTTGTGATGGACAGTCAGAAACGAAAATACATTCTTAGTGTATTTTCATTGTTGAATGTCATGATGTTTCCAGGATAACAACATGCAGGAAAAATATTACTACTTTCTATACAAAATGAATAAGCACATCTTGCTTTAATTTGTAAATTACTTTGTTGTGTCTAAAATCATTAGATGTGGTGGAAAGAATTGAGTGCAATGAAATTAGTTTAGACCACAGGGGTCCACTCCCCCAAAATGGCTTGCTGGTAGCTTGATCCATTTTTTAATTAAAGCTTGGTTTTGTTTAAAGCAACATGAGCATACATTGGTAGTTTCTGTTTGTGTTTGCACTGTAGATAACTACCGGTGTCATAGGAGACCTTTTTATACCCCATCACTAAAAGATAAGATGGAGGAGGATGGGAGAGAAAAGTTGGTGTGCGACATCTTGATGAAAACTTCTGCCCCGAGCTTGCAATCAACCCCCAGACAAAACATTGCAAAACTTGAAAGCCTGCAGTTTTTCTTGCTTCTCACAGGAGGTTAATATTTCATTGCTGCACTTAATACACATCTCAGCATGTCTTCAGCTATATAAAGAAACAAAACTTGTGCATGACAGCAACACTATTAAAGATTTAGGTCTGAATTGTAGTCACCTTAAAATTTATAATCTAACATGAAATGTCTCCAGGATTAAAAGAATAATTAACAAATATTACACCATTTTCCTGTAGTGAAATGAACCTATAACAGACACTGATTATGTAGGATCTACATTACAATTTGTGCAGTTACTCAGCAAAAGGAGCTTCAGTTGACCAAAACTCCTCACTAGATGGTTCTTACATCATGGATGGAAGCATTGTTGAGTATGGTAAAAAAGATAAATGCATTGCATTTTATTTTTTTCTAAATTAGTTCCATTGACAACAAAGAAAAAAAATCATGGAACTTGGCATCCTCTCAACTCCTACTGATATGAAAGAACCAGAACAGGTAGCAAAAGGGGAAGATGTGGTTCTGTGGCACACCCACTGATTCCACATGAACTCAAAGAAGTCCCTCTTGTAGAAGTGGAGATAGTTAGTTTTAAATATTATTTAGACGTGGCATTGATTTAAAGTGTTGAGAATAAGCCTGAACACTCCAATTTTTACTCTTGAAAATCATGCTTGAAAAAACATTTTATAAGACTCTGCTTGCACACCAACACAGCAGAAACACAAATTATCAGGCTGCAATAATGAGACACTCTTTTTAACAAGATGAATGCTTCTTCCCCTGTTGCCATAGATGGTCTTTAGAAAACAAGGACCTTGCCATCATCTGTATAACAAGAAGTTCAACACCAGACAGTACGTTGCAGGTAGTTCATTGTGCCTGAAAACATGTGAAATGTCAAACAGGAAGGTGTTCCTGTCTTGCTGCTGGGCTTTCCTGCACAGACTTGTGTAAGTGTCAGAAGCGTGAGAATATTAATGAAAAATCTGTTGAACCTGTCTTTCACAATGATGATATGTCCAACAAGTTACACTGATGAGTAGGATACCATGATTGTTAGACTGGGAAATAAAAATGTGTTTTACTGAGGGAATAAACCCTACAGTGCCAACAACAATATACATGACTCTAAACAAACAGTGGATTTGAATAAGAAAATAAAATTTTGATTTGTATCAATAATTATGTCAATTCAGGCCAATCCAGCTAAGTTTTAAATGTTTGAGAAATAAATATACACAAGGGGATTCCCGTAAAAAGTTTTGTGTTTTATCTTTTTTAGAGCTGGAGCTGAGGAAAAAAGTAATATTTTAGGTATTAAAGAAAAATGCATCAGATGTATTCAATTTATAATTTCACATAGTTAGGCTGGTGTGTAAACAGGTCTTTTGGGGGCAAATGGTAACGTAGTCCAGCCTACAGTGAAAGGTGAGTATTGCCAAGGAAAACAAATTATGGGGATAGGTTAAATACCTTGACCTATACTTATCACAAAAAGTTAGACATGGTAATTTATTGCACATTATTTGTTAGACTGATGACTGTAGAAAACATTGATGAAAAAAACACCCCAGTAGAGCAAGAATGTTTAGTTCTTTAGCACATTTTATTGGCCATAAATATTAAAAAAAACAAAATAATTTAAAAAAAAATATTGCAAATAGCCAATTTGGATTAAGTTCCTCAGTCCATTCAGACTTACCTTCAATATACTTTGAGGCACATTTTGATCATTTTCAGCCAATTTGGGCCTTTACAGGGCAAACATTAATGAAGTTATGGACAAGAACTCTTTGGGTATATCTACACTACGAAATTAGGTCTAATTTATAGAAGGTGGTTTTTTTTAGAAATTGTTTTTATACAGTCGATTGTGTGTGTCCCCCTATACAAAATGCTCTAAGTGCATTAAGTCAGCGGATTGCATCCACAGTTCTGAGGCTAGCATCGACTTCTGGAGTGCTGCACTGTGGGTAACTTTCCCACAGTTTCCTCAGTCTTCGCTGCCCATTGGTATTCTGGGTTGAGATCCCAATGCCTGATGGGGCAAAAACAGTGTCACAGGGGGTTCTGGTTATACGTCGTCAGGCCTCCCTCTCTCTCCCTCCCTCCCTCCGTGAAAGCAACAGCAGACAATTGTTTTGCACCTTTTTTCTGGGTTACCTGAGCAGGTGCCATACCATGGCAAGCACAGAGCCCGCTCAGTTCACCATCACTGTACCTCTCCTGGGTGCTGGCAGATGTGGGACTGCATTGCTACACAACATCAGCTTATTGTCTTTTGCTAGCAGACAGTGCATTACAATTGGTAGCCATCGTTGTCATATTCCTGGGTGCTCTTTTAGCTGACCTTGGTGAGATCGGTCAGGGGCGCCTGGGCAGACATGGGAGTGACTCAGCCAGGTTATTCCCATTTTCTGCCAAGCACCCAGGAGCTGATGATGGCTAGCAGTCGTACTCCACTGTCTGCTGCTAGCCTAAGATGTAAAAGACAGATGGATCAAAAAAAGAAATTGACTCGATTTGCTTTGTGAAATTAATGGCCTGCTAAACTCAGGGTTTTGAGCTCAATCCTTGAGGGGGTGATTCTGTGTGAAAGTTGTTTGTGTTTCTCCTTGATGCAAAGCTACCCCTTTTGTTGATTTTAATTCCCTGTAAGCCATGTGATCAGTCGCCCCTCCCTCCATCAGAGGAACAGCAGACAATTGTTTTGCGCAAAACCAGGCAAGGAGGCACCGGAAGCGCGGTGATGAGAGGGACATGGTCATAGACTTCTCACAAAGTACGGACCAGGCAATGTGCCCTAGCAATGTGTACATCATGCTGATGAGCTCTGCAAACACGTTGGCCAAACAGGAAATGAAATTCAAAAGTTCGTGGGCCTTTTCCTGTCTACCTGGCCAGTGCATCTGAATTGAGAGTGGTGTCCAGAGCAGTCACAATGGAGTACTCTGGGATAGCTCCTGGAGGCAATACTGTCGAGTTGTGTCCACACTACCCCAAATTCAACCCGGCAAGGCCGATTTCAGTGCTAATCCCCACAGAGGTGGCATAAAGAAATCAATTTAAAGAGTCTTTTAAGTCAAAAAAAAAAAAAAAAAAAAAAAAAGAGGGCTCCGTTGTGTGGATAGGTCCAGGCTTAAATCTAGGGAACGCTGCTAAATTCAACCTGAAGTTGTAGTGTAGACCAAGCCTTTGTCAATATGGTGCCAAAACTGATAACTTTGGATGTGTCATGATAGAAAACTGCAGGGTTTCTTCTGGTGAACTTTTAAACACAAGGTCTCTCAGGTTACTGGCTATATAAATTTGCAGTGAAAAAAGTAGCGTTCCTGTTGCTGAAACAAAACATAATTTTAAGCACAATAAGGGCCTTCCCATACAGCCTATTATAAGACCAAATCAGAATCAGACACACTAAAAAGAATAATGAATAACCCAGGGACAATGGACCAAAACAGAACAGGCAGAAGATGAAGAATGTTTTAAACAATCACAGCAGCCACAATATCTCAATTTAATTTACTTCAAAAAAAAAAAAAAAATGAGTGAGACTGAAAATTGGGACAACCGCATTTTCTTGTCAAACAACCAATATTCCTTTTGCAACCTATAGACAAGTGGTGTGAATTTCTCTCACTTTCATCTTAGATTAAAGTCTGCTGATATTTTTCACAAGGACCTACAGGAGATACTGACAATAAAGTAGCAAACATCCTTACAATGCTGTATTCAAGAATGGCTTTGGCCCCATAAAAAGCTCCACAGCATATTTTAGATTGCATACTGGTACCCAACCATTATTTGACAATGTACACTTAGTCCTCTGAGATTTCAGAGAGGCAATGGACCAGTCAAGATGTGTTGGCTATTTCCCCATAAACCGACTCTATGTTGAGGATATGGTCTGTGGTTTGTGAAAAAAGTAATCTATGGTTTTACTGCTTAGCAAATAAAGGCTCTAAATACTCAGCGCTGGCTGTGGTTTGACAGTAGTCTGGGACTGTGCCTAATGGCAGAGCATCCAGCCCAGTCTGTGGCATCATCTGGGCCTGGGAGCTGATAGAAAGATACCTGGACACAACTGGGCTTGATTTGAGCAACTGGCTTTGAGGAGGAAAGCTTTGTTTCCCAGTATTGTATTGAATTTAATTGCTGAAGTCACAGCAGCTTGAGCCTTTAGTTCCATGGAGAGTTGGCCCTGGCTCAGCCTTGTGGACTGTGAAAGGAACTAATTATAGTGTGCTGTTTCAATTTAAAAATAGATAAATAAAAGGAAAAAACAAAAAAAGATTGACCTCTACAGGCAGAGCAGAGTGCTAGGGTATCAGCACTGCCAGGGTCTATAATGGTTATGTCACACGCTCCATGGTTGAATCCCTTGACCATTATGTGCCTCGGTTTCCCCATCTATGGAAGAATAATACTATATTCCCCTAACTTTTAAAAATTTAATTAATACACATTGGTTAAGCATTTTGAGCTCCTAAACTGGAAAAAAACTGGATAAGTGCGAAGTTGTTAAAGATGAAGTTAATAACTATTTTTTTGTATGCACCTACCATAGTTGTTGACAGAAGCCACACAATTTAGGGTCCAACAATACAACCCTTACTGTGAATAGGTTCTAAAGGATCAAGACCTAATTGTACTGTTGGGGGAGAGGGGCAGGTCTATATAAATTTCTCTAAAAACTTGTAGAATTTAATAGAGAGTAACATTCTTCGTGTGGGGTCTATGGGTTTTATTTTGGTTTGGAGGATTTTTTTTGAGGTGGTGTTTGTTTTGTTTTGTTTTTTACTGTTGTATAGAATTCTATAGCAAGCACGGTATGCACAAAAAAAGGTGATTTTCAAATGTATATTTTGATCTTTACCATAGGTAACATCCCATTAAACGCATTAGATTAAGCAGCCCCCACACACAGGCAAATCACACACGTGGACCTACCAGTATTGTAGAAAAGTGAAGAGGAATATTTTCAAAGCAATGCATGTCAGTTTGCCATGAAACCTCTATTGAAGATAATGGGAACCACACAGCTAAATCCCCATGTACTGCTGTGCAAATGTAGGAGTAAGTAAAAAATAATAAGGTATTCACACAAACATTATGCTCAGTATCAAATTTTCAAACAGGTATAGAAATAAGCCTTATTGTTACAATTTAATCGCTGGCCTGCCTAACCCAATAAACTCCTTTTCTCTCTCCTTGACTATGTACTAGTAAGTAACTGGACCAATCCAAAGATCTAAAATTAATAAGACAAAAGCTGGAAAGTTTTGTAATTTAAAAGTCATTAAATTATATATAATGTAGTTATAAAAACCATCAGTGTGCATGGCACTTTACAAACAAATATAGAATCAACAAGTGCTGTGATTTTTTTTTTTAAGATGAGAATATGAGAATGAAAACATTGAGAATCTCTTGGAGAAAAAAATCAAAGTCCCATGAATAATAAGGTAGGAAGGTAGGTGTGAGAGTATAGTGTCTACATTGCAGTTAAAAACCCATAGCTGGTCTTTGCCAGATGAATTGAGCTTCCAGGGCTCAGGTAAAGGGTCGTTTAGTTATGGTGTAGACATGCGGGCTTGGGCTTGAGCCTGGGCTCTAGGATCCCAGAGCTCAGGCTGCATCCCAAGCCCTAATGTCTATACTGCAATTAAACAGCCTCTTAGCTCAAGCCCCATGAACCTAACTCAGCTGGCAAAGGCCAGCCACAGGTCTCCAGTTGAAGCGTAGACATACACTAAAAGGATAGGGGCCTCAGTGGGGAAGGACAGAGGTGGGGGACTCGTGGTGGCAGTCAGAGCTTCACCTGGTGTCATAAACAGATAGTTAAGGGTTAATGCCTCTTTTACCTCTAAAGGGTTAAGAAGTTCACCTAGCCTAGCTGACACCTGACCAGAGGAATCAATGGGGGAACAAGATGTTTCAAAAGGAAGGAGGGAGAAAGTTTTCCTTTGTTTGTAGTTTCAGTTTTCAGCGGAGTGAAAAGATCAAGGAACCAGCTCTTATCAGAGTACTAGTTTTAGAAAGGGATAAAAGAGTTTATCATGTTATTTTCTTTGTAACTTGTCTTGGTACCATTAAGGAATTTATCAAATTTGGGTATTCTTGTGTGTATAGGATTTTTGCCCGCGGGGAACATCCTCTGTGTGTTTGAAATCCAGTTGTCTGTGAGAGTAGTGGTATGCTACTCTCTCCCAGAGGTTTTCTTTACATTTATTTTCTTTAATTAAAGCCTTTTTCTTAATACTGATTGATTTTTTTTCCTTGTTTTTTAGATCCAAGGGTTGGATCTGGATCCACCAGGATTGGTGGGAGAAAGGAGGGGGGATGGTTAATTTCTCTGTTTTAAGTCCAAGGGGTTTGGTCTGTGTTCACCAGGAATGGTAAGTCTTCAGGCTACCCAGGGAAAGTAGTGCCTTGAGGGTGTCAGCAATACCAAATCTAAGCTGGTAATTAACCTTAGAAATGTCCATGCAGGTCCTCACATCTGTACCCTAAAGTTCAGCGTGGGGAAGGAACCTTGACACCGGGACACCGGCTTCAGCTCCAGAAGTTCTCCTTGCTGTTCAGCAGCTCCTCACCAAGCAAGATCCCTAGATGCCTGCAAAGCTGGACAAACTGAGCTTTCTCCCAGCAGGCAAGCTGCTATGCAAACAGGTGCCAGCTGGTTCTTCTATCAAAGTGCCAGATCAATAGTTCTGTAGCCTGGCTTTTATTTACTGGAACCTAAATGACCGCTCCAGAACTGCCAATCTCAAGAGATCAAAAGTCGACTGTCAGACGCCATCAAGAGAAAGAAAATTATGAGTTGGAGCCCCAAAAATCATGGTATTTGGCCACAAAAAATGTATATGTTTATTTTTTAGTCTGTGTCTTTTGATATTTGAAGACTCCCTGCCTATCCCCAATTTGTGTGCATGTGACAGATAATGCAACCACATGCAAAGTCTTTGGGGACTATTATATTAACTTTATGAAGGTTATACATATGTCTGGGGTCTAAGGATGGTATTCTACTCCATTAGAGAGGGCTACTGCAGCTCCCTCAGAAACTAAAATCAGTGGGGGTTGATTACTATGGTCCCTGGACTGTCAATAGCTCTATAGAAGTACCATCCTTTGAAGTGGTATGCATATACTGGCTGAAGCTAGATTTTTAAGAGAAGCAGGAGACAAAGAATGAAATTGGGACATAAAAGCCTGAGTTTGAACTGACAGAGAGGCACTCTTTTTCATTCCAAGGGAGCACGCAATCCTGCAGCAGGTTTGGAACCTACCAGGGTCTCCATAGGACTTATGGGCAGAAAGGACAATTGGAAAAGCATTTAGATCCATTAATTGTGTAACATGTTTTCTCTGTATGCTTTCATTCTTAAATAAACATGCTCTGCTTTGGAAGGTCTGTGCGGTCACGTGTAACAGTTGGCATGCATTGGTTCATAGCCCTTGGAGAGAAAGCAAAGTGCAGGGGCTGGAAATCAGTCAAAACTGTTGAGATAATTACAGTGCAACTTCAGGCAGCTGCAGCCTAACCCTCTGGCCTGGAGACAGAAGGGCCCCTGCCCAGCTGGGATGATAGTCAGAGGCCTGAGAGGACATTCCTAGAGCAGAGCAGGAGTCCACTCTCCCAGACTTTATGTGGGTAAGGTGATTTTGACCCCCACTGCAAGAGTTGTCACCCATACACCTGACTGTCCCCTGAGTATCAATTAATTTTGCCCCCTCAGCTCTCACTCCCCAAGCATCATCTCTGCTTCTCAGTTCACCCACCCTCTCCCAGGCCCAGGGAGCTGCAGCAGGGTCCCCTCTTCCCTTTCCAGGCTGTGGAGTGGGTGGCTCTAAGGCTCTTTACCCCCTTCTAAGCCTTCCCAGGCTGGGTGCTACAGGAGGGAGGAGGAGCAGCAGAGCATCATCCTGTACGTATAGCTCACAGGAGTGGAATGAACAACTGGCCTCTTTAGCACCATCATTCCCCTTTCCCCCCATTAAAAATGGCTTTGGGTTGTTTAGGGGAAGCAGGACAGAACTCCACCTGCAGAAGCTCTGATTGGCTGCTCAACCCTAGGATGTGGGCAACTGGGGCAAGCAGACAATCAGAAGGCTCAAATTTGCTAGGCAGCTGAAGCTTCTCTCCAACACCAGACAGGGCTTGAGTCCAAGCCAAAATACTACCACTGTGAAAAAAAAAGCACGAGAGTTGGTAATTCTGTCACCCCAACTTCCCTGAGGAGACAGGAGGGAATTCTTCATGCGTCTCAGCCCTGAAAGGGCCAGGCTGCAGCCTTTGCGGGACAGGGAGTGCAGTAGCTCCCTGTGGGGGACCCTTTGATCTCTGGGACTCCTTGCAGCTGTGGGTTTTGCAGCTGCTCAGAACCAGAATCTTTCTGTCTTCTTGGAGGATAGGAGCTTTCGCAGTGTGATATGGAACTACACAATTCCATCTCAGTAAATTGAGCTTGGCAGCTGAAGAGGCCTAGCAGAAAGCCAGCCAGCTGTGTGCTTGATGAGAGTACAGTATCCATGCACACAGCCACAGCATCCAACACACCACTAAATAAAACTGCTATGCCAGCATGGTCAGTGAGTGTTACCATTACAGCTGAAAGTGACCAGAAGAGTGCATTTTGCTTCTTGGACATTTTCTGGTGCACTGCAATGTACACAATGACTGCTTGTTTAAAACAGAAAGATTTTTCTTTAAGAGGCTTTGACTTCCAACAAGCTCATATACCACTAGTGGTACGTACACCCCTGAGAAATCCTGCTCTAGTTCATCTACAAATTATTAGGTTTCACGCAATAATCACTGGGTGAAATTCTATGGCCTATGTTATGCCGGAGGTAAGATTAGATGATCAAAATGGTCCCTTTTGGCATTAACATTGTATGAGATCTATAAAATTCCTGGATACTAAAGTCCTCTGTTTATTTACAGAGAAATTACTAAAGCGCAAGCGTAGTATACGCATCCCTATAGTATCCAAACAATATACATCAAACCTACCCTATGATTGTGATCATTATATGAACACTTATTAAATTATTCTTTTCTAATAATTGGAGTTCTTATTAATATATATTGTAGATGCATTATTGGGCAGGGGGGAGGGAAAGGTATAAGACAGACCCCAGAGAGATCAACAGTAGGGTAATATCAGAGAGGAGAACCTAAACAGTAGAATTTCAATGCACAAAGGTACAAAAGCAGACTAAAAATATCAGGAAGTGATTTGTCTGATTTGTTCTTACTTTTAAGAAACAAAACCTGGCAATTATATTACATTCACAAATGTTTATTGTTTGAGCTTTAACTTGCATATGTCTTTATTTCATTAAGTTGATTCAAAAGAATGCTCTCTTGGGATTTGGCACTATACAATGCTTTGCTTGAGATTTTTAACAGCAGAATACCAATAAATACACATTTACACTAAGGCATAACACTTCCCAAAAATGCAGTCAACTTGTTTCTTATTTCATAATCTGTAATAAGTATGACTGTACTGCCTCACCACTGCAGATGGGGGAGCCTAGTTCAGAAAAAAGTAGATGATTTTTTATTCAAGAAGCCACACACCTCTCTGCCTCTTCGTGAGACAATTATTTTGCAAGAAAAGATTGTGTCAATCAGGAATTAAGGTAAGGTGAATAATGGGCAGAGTTTCTCTGCTGAAAACAGAGGAACAGATCACTCTCCTCTTTTTCGTCCTGGCATGGAGGAGCATCTCTTCCTTCCTAGCTGGGGACAGGAGGACTCACCACACAGGAAATACTGAGGAGCTTGTAAGGGGATTTCTGGATTTACCAGGGTTTCCAAAAATGGGTGGAGCAGCAACAGCACATGACAGGTAAAACAAGAGGCTCCTGTCCTTTCTTCCTGTAATGGAAGATTCTTCCAGGGGCAGCCGCTGTTATCTTTCCAACCCTACCAAAGGGGAAGGGAAGAAACTCCGTGCCGCCACCCCCATGGTCTGTGTGGAATGATAGATACATAACTCAGATCTGAAGATAAATCTTTCCCTTAAAATGCAGTACAATCTTGTAAAATACAGAAAGTTATGGCAACCACCACAGAAGAATCCCCCAGTCCATTTGCACAGTTTTACACCAGTGCAGATTTGCCATCCTGGTAAAAACTGGGAAAGAGGAGGAGCACCATGTACATTTGGGATGAGAGCTTGCTTTTTCTTTTTAATTAACATTTTTTAATTTATCAAAAACAGCTAGTAAAATGTTTCATTTACCAGTAACCCACTTTTCAGCAAATGGAAATTTTCTATCATGATTTTAATACAAAAATCAATGTAAAGAATTTTGATTGACTAATTGGTTTGCAAAAAACTAAACTGTGTTCATTTCAAATCTGGTTCAAATGGAAACCACTTCACATTTATGAAATTTTGGAGGATATATTTTTTTAAATTTTCAACCAGTATTTACATTCTCGTTTAGTTGGATGCAGACCTGGCTATAGGCAGGAACTCCTTTTGGATCTGTGGTGGGCAACCTGTGGCCCGTCAGGGTAGTCTGCTGGCGGGCCGTGATACAACAGCTCCCAGTGGCCGCGGTTCACCATTCCCAGCCAATGGAATCTGTGGGAAGCAGTGGCCAGCACATCCCTGTGGCCCATGATGCTTCCCATGGCTCCCAGAAATGATGAACCATGGGCACTGGGAGCTGCAGGTGGCCATATGCAAATACCCCCACAACTCCTATCTACATTTGAGTTAAGCGGAAGACAAAGTGTCAAACTTCACTCTAATATCTCTTTACTTGTATAACCTATTGGTCAGTGTGTGAGAGATGTGTGTGTGTGTGTGTGATGCTTTCTCCTCTGAGCCTGATCTACAGTGGATCTATTACTGCCCTCAGTTAGAGAACCTTGGCTCTTTAGCTGAAGCATGCATCTAACTCTGGCAGTGCCTGGTTCAATCCTTAATTTCTGCCAAGATGATGGATATTACACATACTCAGTTTAAGCACAGCCTTTGCTTTCTGTTACTGGAATATTAACTTGGCCTTTTGTTTTTATACACAGATCTTCCTTAATATAAAGAGCCAAATCCACCCATGCTTTACACAGAGAGAAATTTCACAGAGGTATTAGGAATGAGGGATGCTATGGTGAAAATATGAAGAATGTGCTGCCTTTCATCTGAGGTATGGGGGGGTCAGTCTGGGAGACATAATTTGGGGAACCTAGCCTGTACACCTTGCAATAAAAATCTCAGTAGAACATGCTGATTATTATGTATCTTTATATATTAAGCTTTTAAGCACTTTTCTACTAACTCATTTGTTGCACTCATATTTATTATTTCAGAAGGGGTGACTTTGTTGTGTGTGTATATATGTATTTAAGATACCTAAGCAATTGATACATACCAACTTTAGTTAATTTAGGCTGTGTATTACCCCATGCACTATTTTAGTTCTATTGTAGTAAAATTGGTTATTAAGGGTCATAAGGATAACTCTATTCTATGATTCATATTCTAACCAAATGGAAGAGACTCTATAAAGTGAAGAACTAACATCCATTTACACTCACTTCCCCCTAATTCAGAGATGGCATGGTCAATGGTTTATTAGGGAAAAAAAGTGTATGTTTCTTTCTAATTAGAGTGCTGTGCAAGTGGAAGGTGCAATGAAACTTCTTGAACTCCTGTCCCAAAAGAAATTGACAGATCTCTGAAGCCAAATCAAGACTGCATTAGTCAGATCACAGTCTAAGACATTTTACTTTCCACCTACATTGATATGGATATCCTCAAGCTTTGCAGAGCATGATGCCACACATGATGGAATTGGGAGAGGTACCACATGATTGCTTCAAGAATTTTTTTTTGAGAGGCTGTCTCAGAAATTTTCCACTCTAAGTATTAATATAGGTCATATCTACAGGGTACCATGCTCTTTCCCTCAACTCCCAGAAGACAAGCATCTGCAGCACAGCAGCTGGCTGAAGAGAAATATTTGTGTTGAGTAGCACTTACTTGCACAAGACGTTCCATTTAGTTATATTATTGTGCAAGGTGAGTGATGATTACAGAAGCAGGCCTGGAGTGAATAGAAGCTGTTTCACTTGCTGTTTGAGGAACGAATTTCTAGATTAATGGATTTTGAGGTTAAAAGGGACTACAATGATAAGTTAATCCATCCTGCCTAGCACAAGACATAGAACCTCACCCAATAATTTCTGCATCCAGCACATAACTTCTGTCTTAGTTATACTGTACCTTGTAAAAAGATATCCAGTCTTTATTTAAAAACTTCAAGTGATGAGGAATCTACCACATCCTTAAGAAAGTTGTCCTTGGAATGGTTAATTACCTTCACGTAAAAATCACCGCCTTTATTCTATTCTGAGTGTGTCTAGCTACTGCTTCCATCCATTGGATCTTGTTATGCCTTTTTTTCTGCCAGTTTCAAGAGCTGTGTACTCTCAGGCCTGGTCCACACTACGCGTTTCTACTGATTTTACCAGTGTTAAACCGATTTAACGCCGCACCCGTGCACACTACGAGGCCCTTTATATTGATAAAGGGTACTCCTCCCCAATGAGAGGAGTAGCGCTAAAAATCTGTATTACCATATCGGATTAGGGTTAGTGTGCCTGCAAATCGACGGTATTGGCCTCCGGGCAGTATCCCACAGTGCACCACTGTGACCGCTCTGGACAGCAATCTGAACTTGGATGCAGTGGCCAGGTAAACAGGAAAAGCCCCACAAAATTTTGAATTTCATTTCCTGTTTGCCCACCGTGGAACTCTGATCAGCACGGGTGGCAATGTGGTCCCAAATCCAAGAAGAGCTCCAGCATGGACCATACATGAGATACTAGATCTGATCGCTGTATGGGGAAACAAATCTGTTCTATCAAAGCTCTGTTATAGAAGAAGAAATGCCAAAGCAGACAGTACAGAACGACTGATAACTGTCTCTGCTATCATGCAAAAGCAAATGAATGTTGCTGTGTAGCGCTGGAGTATCCACTCTGTCCGCGGCATCCAGTACACATACGGTGAAACTGTAAAAAAAAAAAAAGCTGGAACGCTCCACGGTTGCCGTGCTATGCGCATCTGCCAGGGCAATCCTGGGAAAAGGGCGCCGAAATGCATTGTCTGCCGTTGCTTTCCCGGAGGAAGATGATTGATACGAGATTTACCCAGAACCACCCGTGACAATGATTTTTGCCCTCAGCCACTGGCTCTCTACCAGAATTCTATGGGGCGGAGGAGACTGCGGAGCTATGGGATAGCTACGGAATAGCTACCCACAGATGCAACGCTCCAGAAATTGACGCTAGCCTCCGGACCATGGACGCACACCGCCGAATTACTGTGCTTAGTGTGGCGCTGTGCACTCCGCCTATTATAACACAATGCTGTGTTATCACAAACCTTGGGTTCTATGTTTAAATCGAGAATAACCACCGTAGTGATAGACGTTTACTCAGCATTTCCATGCGGTAAATAACTTACAAACTCAAGAAGATGACCATCCATTCTTAAAGCTTTCGTCTGATAGAACAAAATCAGGAGGTTGCAAGCTCTCCTTAGAATTAGCAATCACCTAAGGCAGTAACAGGTTTAGTGCTTCACAGACCTCGTGAATCATCATCATCATATCATCGCGTGCGTTGGTTTCTAGTAAACCCTTTCGTGGTCAGTCGTTCCTACTGACGAATCCCTTTTTAGAGATAGGGGTATGGGATTCGCATAGGAGAACTGGAGGACTAATATTATTCATACAAAGACAGGACCAAGCCTTGAAAGAGCTTCGGATAAAAGTTCCGAGGAGACCTCACAGTCAAAACAAAAGGGGTTCCACCATGCTGCTTTTATCTAGAATTCTAACCAAGGGGATCTGGGGGCGGAGAATAGCAGTTAAGAAGATTTTAAAGGATACACTCCAAACCAGAGCTTATGGCGTATGTGAGCCAAAAATGTGCTATCTAAGGGCCTTAGCCTTACATTGGAAATGTGCAGCGCTGGGAGTTATAAGCATGTGGTCGCTTACAGCTATGTAGGAACAGCCGAGTTGCAGTGTGAGCCATACTGACAAGCTACCTAGACTGCACAGTGTGGCCACATTTTGCAGCCTATTTGGCAGCCGTGTTGCGGAGTTGGTGCATTGTGGGCAGCTATCCCACAGCGTTCAAGTGCCTGCACTGCCTTTTCAAAAGAGGGGGTGGGGGGGGGGGGGGGGGAGAGGAAGTAAGAGGGGGGGAGGAAGGAGGGGGGAGGGGGGGGGGAGGAGAGGGGAAGAGAGGGAGGAGAGGGATGGACGAGAAGAGGGAGGTGGGAGTGTGAAACAGGGGAAAGCGGGGGAAAACAGAGAGAAGTGGGATTTTTGGGAGGTACAGAAAAGGGAAAATTTAGGGAACAAGGTACTTAAAGCAACTCTGTGACAGCTACCTGCTCTTGGTAAATTCTGGCCAGTTTTCGCGACCACGCGTCTCACTCAAAGTACACGGCTATATAATCGCAAAAAAAGGGTCAATACACCAGATAAGCCAAAGTGCTTGTGAACCAGCCATGAGTACAGCTCGGCCTCCGCAGCCACACCCGCCGTGCGTGTTATCATCTGTCACTCAAGGCAAAACACTGAGCAGGCTGTTCTCAAGCTCCCTGCCTTGCAATGTTGGCTATTTAGAGGCTGGAAGATACACAACAGCTACGCTTCAATCATTTTTTAAAATTTTGACCCTTTCTCTTCCCCCACCCCTCCTCATTCCAACTAAATGCAAATCTATGCACTCCCTAAATAAGCCTTCAGACCACATAAGCAGCTGCTCAACAGGAACTTCCCTCTCCCCTCAAACAAACAGCTGTGAACTTACCAAGCCAATTCCCCTGCCTGCAGGCTCGCTCTGCGATCGCTGGAGCAAAAGAGAGCAGCCTGTAGTTTGTGTTTTGCGAGAGCTCAGCAGTTTCACCGTGCATTTCAAAATTCCAGTATTTAGTTTGTTGTGAAAGGAAATTTCTGGGCACCTCTTTAATATCCTGAGAGGCCAATAATACAGCGCTGTGGGGTGTCGCACACCTGCTGAGACAGCAGACTGCATCACCAGCGCTGGAATCGCTACACCCCAATCAGACCAGGTGTACAGCCAGCGCTGCAGCCAGGGAGTTGCAGCGCTGGCTGGGCTTTGTAAGTGTGTACACAGAGTAAGTTGCAGTGCTGTAACCCCTTCACCAGTGCTGCAACTCTCCAGTGTAGCCAAGCCCTAAGTCACTGGAAGTCATTCCATTATCTTTAATGGGCTTTGAATCAGGCTCCAGTTCCTTTCACATAAAAGGTATGTTCATGGTTAGTGTGAATGGCGGGAAGGATAGGAGAAGAAATTAGTGTCTCCTTAGCTTCAGACTCAGAACCCAGCTGTATATTCTTTCCAACCCTATTGATTAGTTTATATTTTGAACGGCTATTGTTCACATTTTCTTTGTGAATGAAAGAATTGATCATCTTCCCTGGAACCCAAAGTCTGGCTCCACTAGGGTCTGATCCAAAGTCCATTGTCCTTGTTTTTACAGTGAATGTGCAGCAAAAGCAGCCTCAGAAAATCAATGAAGCTTCTATGAATGTGTTTGGGGAAATACGATGAATTTCTGAAGTGTTCCCTTAATCCTCCCAGACCTGCTATGCTGTTGTTGTGACTTACTACATTCAGAACAGTGTAAAAAAAAAAGGCACCTCTAGAGAGCCGAAATTCTGCTGCTAAAGTTTAACATGTTAATTAGAAACAAATATTGCAATACTCTTGTGCCATATTGACTAGGAGCCTGCAGAGAGGTTATCAGTGAAAAAGCATCTGCAATTCACCTTTTGTTCCAGTGGCCAACCTGCTGTTTTCAATGCACATGTCCTTGGCTCAATTCCCAATAAAGTTAGACTATTGTATGTTGAAGTGGCACTTGTATTAAAGGAACTGATTGAATTCTGCCATCTGAATCGCTAATGTGTTAGCATGGGACAAGTCACTAGGTTAAGAACTGTCAGTCTATTGTTAAGAAACTTCCAAGGTGCCGCACCAACATTCCAAGGACTTTGAAACATGCTGGGCATGATTCCCCACTGATCTTTGGTACTTATTTACAACTATGCAACATATATGTATAACATCACCATAGCATTTGAAAACCCATTTTGCAATGGTGTAAAAAATTACTCAAGGTGCTTTGTGGTAGGGAATCAAGCTCTCAGTATCCTGGCAGGTTTATTACCATAACAAGAACAGAGACAGTTACCAAAATTGTTCTATTACGGGCAGATTATGTGATATTCCTCTGAGGGCACTATTGCATTATTTCAGTAAGAGACTGAAATGGTTCTGCAATTCTACTGCTGAGGAGGCCTCTTTTTCTGGATGCAGGGGAGATGTGAGGGAACACGCACGAGAGAATCCAGGGCGAATTATGGATACCGGATGTGATGCTGGTAGAACAGGTGATAGCTCATGCCAAAGCCCCAGGCCAGTTTATTTGTGTATTAGAATAGATCAAAGTGATAATTAAATGTGTAAGTGTATATTTGGTGTTTAAACTTCACAGAAATGAATGGGATGTTTATACATTTTTACTTATCTGTATCCTGTTGTAATGTAATAGCAAACATTTATGTTGTGTATACCCCTGTGACAAAATAACCCATCAAACAAGAAACAAGCCTAGTAGAATGCAAATCAGGATCTTTAACAGAAAAGTGCTCCTTTCAAAGGAAGTGGTTATTGTGTGTGATGACTGACCGTCAAAGACTCAAAGCGTATTCCTCACCCACCATTATCAAAGGAAAAGCTCATAGTAACCCTGTCAGGTTGTTTTCGGTGAGAAAAAGCTGTAAATATGGATTCAAGGAAAGATCCTTGATCTCTGCACTGTTTGGACTTTTACAGGGAACTGCACCAGGTGCAAAGCAGAGATCTCCAGAGACAATCTGTGTACCCTGAAAAGACTTTTGGGAAACTGACAGTTTATTACATCATTGCCACCATTCGGAATTACAGACTGCGACTCACTTGTACATATATTTTACCTGCTTTAACCTTTCAATAACTCATTCTTTTTTCTTAGGTAATAAACCTTTAGTTAGTTTATTACAGAATTGGCTGCCAGTGTTGTCTTTGGTGTAAGATCTGGAATACCAGTTGATCTGGGGTAAGTGATTGGTCTCTTGGGACTGGGAGGAACCTGATGTGGTGTGATTTTTGGTATAAGTGACATTTAATCACAAAGGCCAGTTTGTCTAGGTGGCAAGATACATTGGAGCATTTAAGAGGACTGTCTGTGACTCCATGGTAAGACTGGCATAGTGATCCAGGAGTTCACTTTGGTTACTTTCTTGGTGAAATCTAAGTATAGAACACATCATCAGTGGTGTCTGCTCTGTTTTCTGACAGTCTGCCTTGGTGTAGGCACTCACAGTTGTTAACTTCTCTAGACAGCATGACACTGGATATAGCCAAATGACTCATTCCTTTGAGACAGACTGTTTTCATAGTAGCCTTTTCCCTCGTCATCCATATGAAATTTACTTGCAGTAAATAAGCAAGCAAAACAAATTATTTTGAGTGTTAGTGTGCAAGAGGGTGTGAGTGTGCACGTGTGTGTATACACACACACACTCCCAGAGAGCGAGTGCGCACACTATTTTGACTTCAGTAGGACTTGCTAGGTTCTCAGCATTTTTGAAAATCAGGGATAAATATGGGTTTTAGAGCCTAAGTTTAGGCATCCATAATTTGAAAATCTTAGCCAATAAGGAGATACAAAAACTTTACAATCTAAACCTGAGAGATGCTGAGTTCCTGTGACTTTTTCTGCCCACTGCCCCTATTTGATGTTATCATGTACTCAGCTATCCAGAATACTATCAATAATCTGTAATTAGTAGGTGTGCATTGCTTTTAAACCACCATACTACAACATAAGAAGACAAAGCTCCTATTATAAGGTTGTGCTATGCCACAACAAGAAAGAATGCCAAAATCAAGAGGCAAATTCTCAAGTGCATAGAAGTTCCACTCAGCATATATCAAGTGTGGGGGGTGGGAAAGGGGGAGGTGTCAAAGGTGGTGTCAAGCCACCTTTCTGTGCCTCTTGTCCCTTCTCTTATCCTGGAAGGCAGCTGAGGGTCAGTCAGCCAGTCACGCAAGTCAACACAACTTCCAGAAACTCTGAAGTTTCTTTAACTTTTACTTGCACTCTCCCTTGATTCTGGCCATGCCTGCTCCAGCCCCTGACATCTGTTCAGAAGGGAGCTGGGGTTGGAGGTGAGGAGAAGAGGAATAGCTACACTGCCCCATGCTTGTTAGGGATTCCTCTTCAGAAGGGGAATTCTCAGCTGTCCTGGTATTGTATTGCTAAGTACTCTTTACAATCCAAAGAGGATTTAACATAGCACAGGAATATTTCAGGAAAACAATTTGGGATCTACTAGCAAACTGAACAGATGTTTTAAAGATGAACTGCAAAGAGAAAATAAAACCTGAACATAGTGCACAGAAATGTGTTGAACACTTTCCTTTAACTTTGCACTGGGGGGTGTGGTGGGGGTGAGAATACAGCAGAGACACAAGGTTGAACTCACTTTTAAAATTATTTTTCCTCTCCATGATGCTGTCTTAGTACTAGTTTGTTTATATAGTATATTCCCAAATGCCTTATTCCATGAGATCACAGAATCAGTGTAAATCTTTGGTGAATTAAGAAGAACCAGGAGGGTTTCACAGAACAGAAGGGAAATTCACATTGAGAAAAGCAAGTTTAAAATTATCTGCTTCATACAGTCTGGTTTGTGGGGGCTCTGGGCTCAATCCTGCAAGTCAGTGAATATCTTTATCTACCATTAACTTCAATGGGAGTGAGGGTCCTCTGCAACTCCAGGATCAAGCCAAATTGAGGATTGAAAGGGATGCTTAGCTCAGTTATCATTTTTGCTTTGCAGTTCAGGTTCACAGAGGTAAATACAAATTGGTTTATGTTTAATTCTGAGTGAAAATACAACAAAAGATAGAACTGATATATTACAACACTTGCTGAACCCAACATGCAGGGAATACTCCACTCAGTGGGCATAAGAACTCATGTGGCCCCATGAATCCCCCTCTCCTGTAGCTTACTATCTGATTTAGACCAGAGACTTAAACCCAGGTCTCCTACATTTCAAGTCAGTGTCCTAACCACTGAGCTATTAGTTATGCCATAGTAGTGAAAAAAATTGTGAAAAAGTTTGAATGGGTCTTGTTTTCATGCTGGTGCAGAAGGAAGATAAATTTAAAAATCTTGAAATTTTTCACAAAACTGAATTCTTATTTTTTGGCCAATCCTATATATTCTAACCATCACATAGGAGATCCATAATCTTTAACGAAATAGCCAATTTCTTCAATCCTTTTCTAGTAAGTGTTTCAGCAGAACATGACTAAAAAACTTCAAAAGTTCAGACAAATCATAGGTTTGAAATTGTAACTTAAAATAAAGTAGAAAATAAATTGATACATTATGAGTCCTGTAAACAAACCTCCAGCTGGCTTACCATAAAATACTACATTGCTGTAAAATAAAGCATAAAGTTCAAAGGGTTTTTCCTCCCTTGTACTGCACCATAAAACCCACATGAAATCTTCAAAGAACTCTTCATAGTTTAGTTTAATTATTTTTTAAAGTGTGTGTGTGTAAGAAACTAAAACAAAAATCTAACTAATGACAGGGCAGAAAAGATGATTTGCTACTGACTCTGGATTAGGTACAGCTAAATACTGCAGCAGTAGGTGGAGGGTCAATAACTGCATATTTCCCCATGAAAATAAAATACAGGCCTGTGACAAAGACTTTGTTTTGCCCACAGAATGACTACTCACACGTAGTCAGCTAAAACTTAATATTTTATTGAATAAATACCCTAACAGCCATTATTTTACTGTCTTTCACAGCATCAGCTGAATGCATTCGCATGAAAAAGGCTTAGGAAGGGATTTTTTAAAAATTATATTGTGCAGCTATTTCTAAGATAACATTTTCAAATTTGGTTACCTTCAGTTGGATACCTAAATTCATGTTTAGTCAGCTGAAATATAAGTGACCTAATTTTCTGTGACCTACAAGTCCAGCTTATGTAAATAGATGTTTTTGATGCTCAGCCCCTTGGAAAATCATGCTATTTATATTTAGGTGCATAAATATGGCTTTTACTCGCCTGTTTACATATCTGGGTTTGACAATTTGGGGCTAAGTTTTCATCTCAGAAGATGAGGATACACAAAGGCTTTACAGAATTTTTGAGATGACATGCAGCTCTCCATTTTGGTTTGGAACTAGTCTTCTTGGAAGGCATTATCCATCTCAGAACAGCTGTACCATTTGGTTCAAGATAAAGCCTAAAAGGCTAACATATTAGCTGGTCAGTTGAGCCAATTTATCTAAGATAAAGGTATTTTGTTCTTCAAAGCCAAATGCTGCCCCAAAAACAAAGCCAGCTATACACACTACTCCAAGGACAATACATAGCAGGACAGAGGAGGAGACGTGATATGGCTGTCAGCCAGGAAGATTCAATATACTATATCTCATATAAATCGTGCTTTTTTCTTAGGTTCCTAGACAGCCAGCCAGCCAAAAAAGAACCCACTCATATTTTATTGGAACATTGCATTTAATGTATCTGCTGAGGTAATTTCCCTTTGCCCCACTACAAAGCAGAATCTGTGACAACTCATAGGTCAGAAGGGACCAATATGATCATCTAGTCTGACCTCCTGCACAAAGCAGGCCACAGAACCCTACCCATCTACTTCTATAACAAACCCCTAACCTAGGTCCGAGTTACTGAAGTCTTCAAACTGTGGTTTGAAGACCTCACGCTGCGAGAATCCACAGCAAGTTGACCCATGCCCCACGCGCAGAGGAAAGCGAAAAACCCTCCAGGCCCTCGTGCCAATCTGCCCTGAGGAAAAATTCCTTCCGTCCCAAATACGGCGATCAGCTAAACCTGAGCATTGGGCAAGGACTCACAGCGGCACTCAGGAAAGATTTCTCTGCAGTAACACAGATCCATTCCCATCCAACATCCCCATCACCGACCATTGGGCAGAAACTTATCTGCTGATAATCAAAGATCAATTGGCAAATTAAACTATCCTATCATTACCATCTCTTCCATAAACTTATCAAGCTTTAAGTTCTTAAGCCAGATATGTGCTTTTTGCCCCCACTAACTCCCCTTGGAAGGCCTCTAATTCCAGAACTTCACTCCTCTAATGGTTAGAAACCTTTGTTCTAATTTTCAAGTCTAAACTTCCTACATTTCCAGTTTTTACCCATTTGTTCTTGTGTCATACATTGAGTACTAAGTTACATATTCCTCTCCTCCCTAATGTTAATCCCCCTGAGTTATTATTAAAGAGCAAGCATATCCCCCCGCAGCCTCTTTGGCTAGCTAAAACAGCCAAGCTCTTTGAGTCTCCTTTCATAAGGCAGGTTTTCCATTCCTCGGCTCATCCTAGTAGCCCATCTCTGAACCTGTTCCAGTTTGAATTCTTCCTTCTTAAACATGGGAAGGAAGAATCGTTCTGCACTTTTTGGCATGACACCATTGCTATAACCTATAGACAGTACTCATTCCAATCTTAGTTAACTGTTCATAAAATCTGTGTGCACTGTTCCAATGGGGTCTATTTTCCTTTTAATGAATGTGCACGATTTCCATTAGCAATAACTCCAGTTAATACTGTGGAAATTATGCACATTTACTGAGAAGAGAACTGACCAAGCTTGTTTTAGCTGATACCAACCACTAACCACATAATTTAGTTACATGAGCTACTGTGTGGCAGTTTAAAGAATTTTTTCAAAGCATTCCTTTCTATTGATAAATAAATATTTCAAAGGCAGTGGGACTGTGGCTAAACAACATTTACTTTTACTTTTCAATTAACATTTGATTTGTTACAGGGATGATGCTGCTTTTTGGTAACTCCTGCCTTGTTCCTCTTGTGCTCTCAGCATTTGAGAGGAAAAAGAATTATGCTAAGTATTTCAATCACAGCACAGCTTTCTTGCCTTTTTCCTCATTTCCTAGAGAAGAATACTGAATTTAACTTTATTTTTTGCTACTGTTTTGCTGTTTTCATTTTTCATAATGGACTGCAAATAAAAATTGATCAGAGTAGAATAAAGGGAGATTGAATAATTTCCATCTACAGTGGAAGAGAATATGCTTTTGATTCAAAGAACTGAAGGGATTTTAGCAGAGATGAAAAGCCCACCAAACTGCTGGCAATTCCAAATGCTTTTAATTTGAAAGAGCATTATAACTAAATAAATTTTACAGCACACAGAAAATAGTCAAAACAGTATTCATTTTCAGGACCTACAAGTAAAATATTGTATATTAGTAAAGAGATGCAGAAGGCAGCCCTGATTTGTTCTGGTTTCATGCAAAATAGGAAGGACCAGTCAAACCTTTGGTTACCTTGACAGTATGCCCTTGACAAGCTGTATATGATGAAGAATGGGGGCAATCTTTGACAGGTGACTTGATATACCTTGGCATTCTCACTGGCATTGAAACTACAATGAGGAACTGCTCATATCCCACCTAGCTGAGATTGCTTTAGTACAACAAATTTATGGATTAAATCATATTAAGCAAGTGAAGGCAAGTGACCAAAAAGCCATCAGAACTTGGCTTTAGGGTTGGGGCAGAGGATGAGATTGACTTAAAACTGAAATGAAGTTCACAGTACTTTAGAAATAAAAGCTGACAAGAACTATGGATGCTATAGGCCCATTTCTAGCCAGAATTTTAACATTAGCCCAGCCATTAAAGCTAAACTTAGCTAGCATCATAACCAAGCCCTTAGACAAAATTACTGGTAACCTTGAGTCATGCTGCAAATGTTATAGAGTGACAAAAAAGGATATGTAACAGAGCAAAAAAATCTGGATTTGTCTTCAAGAAAATGTAAACTAGTGTGCTATTAGACTTCCAGAAAATCTGCTTACCTAATTGGAACTGGAAATGGCCATTCTTCTTGCCATTTTTTAGCTCACTGGGCTTAAAGTGACTTTTCTAAGACAAAAGTTTAGAAGAATTTTATTCCTTCATAAACTTTTACAGAAAAATTAGTTCTTCCAAACTATAAAAAATGACTATTTTCCATTCATATTTTTATACTTTGATTTATAATATCAGTAGGATGCATTCTTTTAGTAGACATCTAGGAGGAAAGATGGTACTGTGCGTTCTCGGACATTTTTCATATTGTTGACTTTACTTAAAATCAGTTTTGAAAACAGTCTATAGCTTTATGTTGTTTGTATTCCCTGTGAATAAGCCTCTTTTCCCCTTGATTTTCTTCTCTAGTAGGGTGGATAAAAAAAAATTGGATTGCTCAGATGAGTTCTCTTATAATTTGCAAGTGTGTTCAAATCTTTTTATTCAAAAATGCTTGAAGAATTAAGAGCATTTTTGTCATGGTGTGCAAGGTCATATTGGGAAAGAATTAATATCAGAAACTGACTCAAAATGAAAAAAAACTAAAAAAGTGACTGAATACGTGTTTTGACTGGGCTAAAAATAGAAGTCTAAGGTGAAATTAATGTTTAAGAAAAAACAGATGCATAATAGAAAATTAAAAAATAAGGCCAATTTGGAAGATATATCAGAAACAATGTTTCATTTTGATTGAAGAATCAAAATGATTTCACCCCTCAGGTTCTCATATATTGATGTGTTTAGGTCAATATAACGTGAATGTTTTAAGTCACCGACATGACTAGTGACTTCTCCTTTATAGTGTATAAAGTCAGTGTAACCTAAACTGACCACCATTGCTGAAATGGTACTTGTTGAGCTGAACTTCATGACCTTTCCATATGATCTATGTTCCTTTAGAGAAGGCTGGTCCTTACCAGTAAAGTATATCATACTGCGGATCAAAAATGTCTTTCAAGTGGGGAATATTTTGCATGATGATTGATTGCTCAGCTCTGCTTTATAGACCGACAATATTTTTTTGCTTAAAGACATTGATGCTGTGAGTTATACAGCAACAAATATTAATATTTAACTTCCCTATGAATAAGACAAATGTCACACCTGATGTGGAAACTGAGTTGATAGAATATCAGCATCATATGCAAGCAGATGAAAAAGTTTTCATAAAGTGAAATAGAACATGGGGATGAGTTACATCTGGGTGAAGGATACAGAGCATACTTTGTGAAGCAGCTACTGTATATGGTCACACAGCTCAAAGAAATTCCACAAAGAACCTTATGAGCCATGGGACTAGTCTTAGAGTTCTTACGCATGTGCAACTTTCACTGAATTAAAAGGGTGTTTTTTATCTGGCAGCTAGATAGCACTAGGCCATCTTATTCTAACATGGAAGAAAAGAACATGTAACTGCAATGGTGCTGTTTGTGTTTAAACAGATCAATCAGCAGCCTAAAAATCTGGAGCCACTTTACTTTCCCAGCAATTCAGGAGTGTCACAAGACCTCAGAGCTTAAGTAATGAAGCAGTTAAAACAAATATTGTTCAATTATTTGAGCACTACTCCAGATGAGCTCTCTTTCAAACTGCAAATAACTGTTCTGGAATTGTTTAAGGAAAATTTATAGGAGGACAAGGAACTAAATATAAAGGTTTATTAAATTGAGACAATCTAATTATCACAATTTATTATGAACAAGAATTACCATTTTAAAAAAATAATGTTTTGCTTAAAAATAGTTTGGACAGTCTACTTCCCCTTCTGTATACTCACACTTATAGAACTGTCAGTATTTCTATCTAGCAATCCTGCCAATATATGTCCCTCATCATCTTTGTATCTGACAATCCCCCATTACTTAAAAAATGACAGACTTCTGTTTCTTCTTCTTGCCACCAACAATAAAGCTTATAGTAAATTATTTCTAAATGAATGAATCATTATAAATGAGGATGCTGTAACAGAGTTACTGTGCTGGCTAGGTCTCTGTTTGGCACAGGCACACACAGCCTGTAAAGAGTGTGGCTCCTCCCAGAAAGGGAAAGATCCCTGATCCAAGAAGTAACCCTCAAAAGGAAGGTGCTTCCTCCCTAAGGGAGTACGCAAAGTCAGCAGCACCAGCAGCGAGAGAGGGGAGCTGCCTCTGTACCATCTTAAAGTCACACACATCTTTTGATATTACTGAGCTCATGCCAACACCATCTATCTGGGGACTGTGGTTGATTGTGCTAACTCAGAAGGAAACCACAAAGGTCATGTAATAGTAGTATAGTGAGAAAAGCTTGGCAAAGAGGTGGGTTATACATTTAGCTCTGAATGGGGTATGGCTAGTAGCTGTTCTTGTTTCTTCTGGCAGAGAGTTCCATATCCTTGGTTTGGCTATGATGAAAGTTCTGGTTACAAGCCCACCACTGTTGGCAGGGCCACATAGGGGTCTGTGAAAAGTGTCTGCTGTCCTCCACAGAAAATTGAGTTTTTCTTGAAAAACTAAGTTATGAGCCTTCAATTTTTAAATGCAGTGTTAATGATGGATGTCAGTGTTTCACTGTTCATTCATTCGACTAACCGATTGTGCCTGCAAATACTGTGCATCTTAAAAATAGTCTTTATTGATTTTTTCAACAGCCAGGGTAGTATGAACGATTACTATCTATGGTAAGAGTTCTCTTATTCATGTTTGCAACATATCCTATGAAAGGAAGAACATACTGTTACCCTTACTTTGCAATAGTATTTCTAAAAATATTTTGAAAAATTAAGGATTTATTGTGATATGAAAGTACTTAGGGGGAAAATGAGAAACTGTGCTGCTGAAGTCCTAATAAATGCCTACACTTGTGAGATCAGACAGGAGTTTGTGCTAGATTGGATTGAGACACACTGGAAACACAGAGAGAGATAGTTTAACTACTCTCTATTCTGAAGAAACTGGGAGGAGAGAACCCCAATAGTCCTGATCTCTATAATGTATAAGGTGCAATTTTTGGCGAGGGTTGGAAACAAAAATAAGAATCAAGTCTTGTACTATGTTGCACTCAAACATTCCAATGTGCTGTGCCTTCTTATTTTCATCATGTCTGTCTAACTAATTAAATACATATTAGCCCATAGAAATACAAATTTCTAGCACTAGGAAGGTTATCATCATAAGCATAAAATCACTCAGCTGGCATAGAATATCAGGGTTGGAAGGGACCTCTAACATACGATGCTCTAAATTGCTACATTTGTTAATGTGTTAATAATTTCCTTACCCTCCTGGAGATTAAGGCCCTGATACTATAATCAGATATACTAGTGTACGGGGAGAAATCATATGGAATAAAAAACTCATATCATTGGATGATGGCTCTGATCATGCAAACACTTATGCACATGGATAACTATCTGAGTAGTCCAATTTCTCCCTCATGCTTAAAGTTTAGCATGTACACATGTGTTTGCATGACCAGAGCCTAAATTAGTATCCACATGCATGTTATCTGGGTCCATGTATAACACAATTAGGTGTATTTTATATGCTCTTAAGAAGAATTCAGCTTTGGCCACTGTGAGGTGTAGGATCATGTGTCTGTTTGGATATGGCAGCTTTTATGTTTGTTTTAACTCTGTCTAAGAGACAGTGGGCAGGACTCCATTGTGCAGAGAATCTACTGGACAACTTAGTCTTATATTTGACCCTGAATACCTTTGCACAAAGCCCCACTACTTTTGATGCAGAGGCAGAGGATTTGGATCTACATAGCTCTTTTACTATCCTAAAATTTTGATTCACTCTTATAATAATGACATACCTGTCACTATATAAATAACTTAACACATTCTTATATTGCAAATAGAAGCTATGGACTTCTTTTGTTTGAACTATGTTATTGACTGATATTATATAATCTTAAAAATCTCCAATGATGGAGATTCCACAAGCTCCTTGGCCAATTACAATGCTTAACCACCTTGATAGTTAGAAAGTTTTTCCTAATGTCCAACCTAAACCACCCTTGCTGCAGTTTAAGCTTATTGTTTCTTCTCCAATCCTCAGAGGTTAAGAAGCTTTCTCTCTCTCCTTCTTATAACAACCTTTTATGTACTAAAAACTGTTATGTCCCCACTCAGTCTTCTCTTCTTCAAACTAAACAAACCCTATTTCAGGGGTCGGCAACCTTTCAGAAGTGGTGTGCCAAGTCTTCATTTATTCACTCTAATTTAAGGTTTTGTGTGCCAGTAATAAATTTTAATGTTTTTAGAAGGTCTCTTTCTATAAGTCTTTAATATATAACTAAATTATTGTTATATGTAAAGTAAATAAGGTTTTTAAAATGTTTAATTTTAAATGAAATTTCTTAAATTAAAATGCAGATCCTCCCGGACTGGTGGCCAGGACCCGGGCAGCGTGAGTGCCACTGAAAATCAGCTTGCATGCTGCCTTTGGCACGCGTGCCAAGGTTGCCTGCCTCTGCCCTATTTTTTCCCAATCTTTCCTCCTAAGGTTATGATTTCTAGACCTTTAAACATTTTTCTTGCTCTTTTCTGGACTTTCTCCAAGTGAAATGTGACATCCAGAATGGGACACAATACTGCAGTTGAGGCTTAACCAGCGTGGAATAGCACAGAAGAATTACTTCTTGTGTCTTGCTTAGAGTGCTCCTGCTAATACGTCCCAGACTGACGTTTGCTTTTTTTTTAAAAACAGTCTTACACTGTTCACTCATTTAGCTGGCTACCCAATGACTCCTAGATCCTTTTCTGCAGTACTCCTTCAGACCATTTCTCCAGTTTGTCCAGATCCTTTTGAATTTTATTCCAGTCATCCAAACCACCTCCCAGATTGGCATCGTCCCCAAACTTTATAAGTGTACTCTCTATTATCTAAATCATTGATGAAGATATTGAACAGAACTAGACCAAGGACCGATCCCTGGCTGCAAGGATGGTGTTAACTGAAGGGCTTTGGCTTCCTTGACCATGGGATGCTATTCTAGGAAGATGGACTGCTAAGCACAGATGGGGTCCACCTATCATACTGTTCCACTCCACTATGGAAAATTGCAACACCCTCTTCATATACAAGCACACCTCACACTTAAGAAAAACTACTACATTTATGAAATCAGTCTTTGCATTCTTCTGCTGATGTGGCTCATGCTACCTTGGGGAGAAAAATATAAGCCCTATGTTCTTCTGTCTCCCCTGTGGCTCATGAATTGTCAGATGGGGAATCCCAGAGGTAGACTGGGAAAAAGAAAGGCTGTTTAAGATGGAATGAGATGCTGGGAGGTGCGGCTTGGGCAGAGGAGCAGGAGGTGAGAAGCTGATCATTACAGTGAAAAGACAGGTAACTGGGTGGAGGTGGAGAGATGGGAGAAAAGATTTCATGAAGTAAATGCAAATGGAAATAGAGAACAATGAAAGTGTGATTTAACTTTTATATTTTCATAGAAAGTTTGCAACACCACAATAATCATATGCATGTGTACATACATATATTTACATTGTATTGAAATGTGATAACTTCACAAGACATGCTTATGGGATTTCATTTTGTCTTACATTTTAGCTTTCATTGTGAGAATCTCACATACAGTTGGAGAATTGACACCTATTATGGGCAGGCAGGGTTGAGAGTGGTGTGGGCATTCTTGTCAAGCGGTGTATGAGTGAATAGTGGAAGTTGTGGAGAGACAATCAAGGCCTGCCAGACTGAGAGGTTGCTGCTAGTTAGTGCACTTTTATATTTCCAGTTTGAGTGATTTCCAGCTGTCACTGTCACTCCATCTCTGTATAGTCCTGCTTCAGAGATCATAAATGATGAAAACTAGTATACAGTTATATGCAATTCTGTAAGTGGCTTTACTAGAGAACAACAATGTGCAAATACAGAAATGTTTAATATATCTATGTCTGATAATGCCTCCATTTATTTTACATTAATTTTCTAAATTCATAATATTGTGGTGAGACCTTTTCCTCCTGATAATCTAAAACTAATCTCTAATGCAATAATTTGAAATAATTACATTAGCTCAAGTATTTCTTAAAAGATTATAACTGTTAATTGCCTCATCATCGAGTCATTCTTCTTAGTATATTTTCTATGACAGCTTACACCCAGGGCTAATCAGTCATCTTGGCCAACGTGGGAGAGACATTGGGCACAGTAGTGTAGGGCTTTGGACATCCTGTTTAGATGTTAGTTGAGGAGGGAAGGTCATCTGGGATGAGATCAATAAGTGGCTTTGTAATATAAGGAGAACTACAGTTGATTAAAATATATTTTGTCTAGGCATGGTGATCTCACATAAAAAGCATTGGCTGTATGAGACATCCCTACTGTTCTTCCTTATTTCCACATTAGACCATTTAAAACAAAACAAATTCAAAATGGGAAACAACATTCTAGTGGCCTAAAAGGCAAGAAAGGGAAAATAAATGATGCTTAATTATAATGTATGAGGACCAAGGCCAAAATTCTTGAACTTGGTGCCTAAGATTAGGCTCCTAAATCAAGTTGCTCCCATAGAATCCAGTGAGATTTGTAGGTGCTCAGGACTTTTGAGTATCAGGCCATTTTTTGGATGCCTGAATATTAATTTGGGAGCACCCCAATTTAAAACAAAAATTGGCCCCCAGCAGCAAAAAAATGACAACTGAACCACAAACAGGTAATGGTTGAATAAAAATAAGGTAACACTTTATATATACACACACATTGAGAAAGTGATGTGTACAACTCTCTGCAGCTAAGGAAATTAATTATAGCAATTATTAATGTGATGTGGACCAGTGCTTATATTTGGTTAATTACAGGAGCAGTTACAAGAAGCACAAGGTAAATATTTCATTTTCATATAACTCATATATTTGTTCCTTAATTAAAGTGTACAGAACATGAACATTTATAAACATTTACTATATAATAATGTATTTTAAATTATATATAGATGTGTGTTCAGTTTTGCAGCTTGTCATGTCTTTTGTTTTAAACTGTAATACTCCACATGCTAAACTCATTTTGATAGTAGAGACTAGTCACTATTTATGTGACACAGAAGAATAGCATATTTAGCCTTTGTCATACTGTTAGGGGTACATATTTACAGCCACCATACAGTGTGGCTAGTAGGGGTCACAACACAAGGAGGTAAGCATTTGTATAAACAGGAAATAAAAGATAGTCTTGAATTCACCCCAGCCAGGGTGGGCTTGGTTTTTTTTAATCTCTACCCAGTATCATAACAAGATCAAATAAATACCCAACAGATCACAGAACATCCCTCAGCTGCATGGAGCATATGGATGTTATTGCCAGAATAGACACCCAGACTGAATGGTGTGCAGGCATGTTAGTAGTATCAAAACCAACTGAGAAGCTTCAGAACAGTGTTTATCTTACCTCACTCAATTGTAGAGGGTGACATGAACATCTCTGCATTGAACACAACCTTGGACAACTTAGTAAAACAAAAAAAGTCTTCTCAAAATTGGAGCCCAGTCTAGGTTATCACAGATACCACTTGCTGTAGAGTCTGTACTACCAATGACCATCAACACATCTTATGTAAGGTTTTATTTCAAATCGACTGCCAGTTGGCATATCATCTGCTCTTGAACACTTCCAGAGGAAATGTCACAAGGAGGAAGGATTTGGAAGAGGTTGCCTTTCAAACAGACCATATAATTACCTATGGATCAACTCAAACATGATCTCGGTGTCTGCAATTCTGAAAAGACTGGAGAAAGCAGACCTAACAGTTAATGACACGTGTGAATTCTCAGAAGACAGAATCAAGTTTTTAGGTCAGCACATTGATAGAACAGAACAGAGGTCAAACCAGATCCAGAAAAATGGAGAGCAATTTGTCCAGATGACGCAGCTTCACAATGTCAGTGAATTATGTCAGGGCATTGGCATGGTGATACACTTGTGAAAATTCCTACCTCACCCAATGCAGACGTAAAACCTAGTATGAGATCTCTTGAGCCCACACAATTCCTGGTACTGGGGAACTAAACAAAGACAGACATTCACAGAAATAAAACTAGTTCTGAGTACTCCACCAATTTTGACACTATCAGCCAAATAAACTCACCACAGTTTCTGCTGATGCTGCACCATATGAGGTGGGGTCAGTCCTCCTTCAGGATCAGTTTATCTCACTGCAGCAGCCAGTAGCATATGCCTCACAAGCACTATACAGGGCAATGCAGAGCAGTACTATCCATATATAGCAATGGAAGCACTATCTACTACATGGGCTGGGACCATTTCCAAAACTTTCTAGTGGGCTCAAAATGTAACGTGAAAACTGACTACAAAGCACTTGTCATTCATTTAGGTTAAAAATATAGATGTATTACTCCCTAGGATATATTTTCAAATGAGACATACGAGTTTTCTGTTCCTGATTGTGCTTGTACCTGCTGAGAGCTCTGTCACAGCTAATATACTCTCCAGGGCCCCAGATCCAAACACACCACAGCAGGAGTGTAAACAGCAGGATCTGTTCATAGAAGATTTTCTAGGTTCAGTAATTAGTAATCACCAGTCACAGAAAGAAGTGAAAAAGCAGCAAGAGACAGATGAATTATCGAGTCAGGTCATAATTCACTGCAAAGAAGGCTGGACAAAACAGACACATTCAGAAAGCTCTATGAAACCATATAGGGAGATTTCTGGGGATCTTACCATAAATTAAGATCTATTGTTGAAAGGGTACACACTGGTTATCTTTACATCAACACAACAGGAAATCCTTGGCAGACTTCAGGAGCGACACTAAGTTATTACAAAATGTTGAGAGGATAGCTAAACAGTCTGTTTGGTGATCTGGACTGATCAAACAATGACAGTAGAGAATTGAGAAAATGTGACGTTTGTGGCTGCATGAGAACCAACCCACTGGGACAATTACTATCATCTGCTCTACCAAATAGGGAGAAAGTTGGGAATGATCTTTTCTATCTGGATACCACAACCTCTCTTTTGATTATTTATAAAGATTAATTGAAGTTCCAAGGTTTCACAATACCACATCAAGTTTAATTGTGGAGAGGATAAAATCCATCTTCATCTGCTATGGGATTCCACAGCGAATCATCTCTAAGAATGGTCGTCAATTTTCCTGAGGCCTTTAAGCGGTTTGCAGATACTTATGATTTAACTCGTGTCATATGCAGCCTCTAGTTCCCCCAGAGTAATGGTGAAGCAGAATGTGCAATAATGACAATAAAACAACTTTTTTAATAATCACATCATCTGTGCCCTGTTGGCATACTGGTCAATACCTCTAACAAACTGACTCAGCCCTGTAGAACTGTTGATGGGAAAGAATTGAGGTCCACTGCTCCAACCATCCCTTGCCAATTAGACCCTTGTTGGCCTCATTTCCCAAGATGAAAGAAGAAAGATCAAAATAAAACCCATCAGAAGAGTTACTTTGACATATGTCAGAGTCGAATGCTTGAGAGTACTGAATTCAGGAGATCATGTTTAGGTGAAAGATTCTCAAGGAAAGGTGACAGTACAGGGATGTGCCAGAACCCTTATATGCTACTTTATAAGCATGCCAGCAGGAATTGCCTTTCATAGTCAGTGTCATCTTGTGCCCATCTGGTGGACCTCCAATATACCCTGTTATCTTGAGACTAACACAAGGCTGAAGGTTCAGGCAGTCTACCCTGTCCTTAGGAGAACTGTTTATTCTTGTTTTGTATTCATATTTCATGACTGTTATAAGTTGTTCTTTAATGAAAAGGCTTCATCACTCTTTCATTTTCAGAAAAGGGATGTGCTGTTAGTTTTTAATGTTAGAGCAGTCATGAGGGGAGCATTAGAGTAAGGCTGTAAGAGTCTCTGTAAACAAGCCTTGCATTCACCATTACAATGGTGTCCTGGGTCTCTAATCTGCTCACTGGTAGGGCAAGTTATGATGTTTATTGTACTTAAGTTACATAGCTATTGCAAAGGTTAGTGCAACAGGCTATTACTAACCATTTAATTTATTCGTGCTGCCACTTGAAAATATCATTCTTCTGCTTCTCTGTAAAACCATGTTACCGTATTTTGAGAAGCAGAAGCAATGAAAAAGAACAAAAATCCTCTCTCCATCATAATCCATGACACCAACAAATACTCAGCTGCATTTTTCCAAGAGCTCTATAAGGCCACGATTCAGCAAAGTACTTAAGCAAGTGCCTAACTTTAATCACTTTTGTAAGCAGGGTTCGATTGAACTCTCCCCTGACATCTAGTGATGAATTGTCAGAAATAAACCTCAGAGGCAGACTTACTCTGCCTAGGTCATCAGCAGACAGACCTGCTTTGCCAAAGTAGTTAATTTTGGGGGTTTGGGGTTAAAATTCTCTTTATTATTGAATGTGGGGGTAATTAAATGTTATCCTTCTTGTATAAGTAAAGGGCACCAGAACAATAATTAACATGCCATAACTGAGGGGGACACTAACTTTAACCTCACACATTAAGTAATGATCCCAAACCCAAATAAAGGTCAGGAGGTGGGGGTAGGTGTTCCTACCTGATGGCAAGACCTTCATTTAAGTCCAAGTTACCATTTGACTCTCTCCCTCTAGCATCTAAAGAGAGCTGATCAGATTCAATTTTGAGTTCTTGTTTCTGCTCAGTGATTAATAGAGCTGAAATCACTGATAAGCTGACATAAGTCTGAACTTTAGATATGGCATAGAGACAATACTGCAGTGAAAAGATAAGAGGAAACAGCAGAGATTCCCCACTACCCAGTGAAATCATGTGTCAAACAGATGGTTAAGGGTTAATGTCTCTTTTACCTGTAAAGGGGTAAGAAGCTCAGTAAACCTGGCTGACACCTGACCAGAGGACCAATAGGGGGAAAAGATACTTTCAAATCTTGGTGGAGGGAAGTCTTTGTTTGTGCTTTTTGTTTAGTTCATTGTTCGCTCTCAGGACTGAGACGTACACCCAGGTTTTCCCAATCTTTCTGAATCAGTCTTTCATGTTTCAAAATTGTAAGCAAGGTGGATTAGTCTTATGTTTGTTTTTTTAACTTGTAAATGTTTCTTTTTGCTGGAAGGATTTTTACCTCTGTTTGCTGCAACTTTGAATCTCAGGCTGGGGGGGGAGGTCCCTCTAGTCTATATGAATCTGAGTACCCTGTAAAGCATTTTCCATCCTGATTTTATAGAGATAATTTTTAACCTTTTCCTTCTTTAATTACAAGCTCTCTTTTTAAGAACCTGATTGATTTTTCCTTGTTTTAAGATCCAATGAGTTTGGATCGGTGTGAAGCTTCCCAAGGCAACCTAGGGAGGGGAAAAGACTGGGGGGAAAGGAAGGGATGGTTAATTTCTTCTTGTTTTAAGACCCAAGGGGCTTGGGGCTTGGGTTCCCCAGGGAAGGTTTTGGGGGAACAGAAGTGTGCCAGACACAGACTTCTGGCTGGTGGCAGCGTACCAAATTTAAGCTAGGAATTAAGCTTAGAAGTGATCATGCAGGTCCCCACTTCTTGAACCCTAAAGTTCAAAGTGGGGAAAAAACCTTGACATCATGGAAGTGCTGAAATCACTAAGAACTGAGTTCAGTGCCACCCGGGGGCGGGAGGGGCAAGTGGGGCAATTTGCCTTTGCCCCAGGCCCTGCAGGGGCCCCCATAAGAATGGCTGAGGCTCACCCCCACCATCCCTCCGGTGCCTCAGCGTGTCCTGGACAGCGCTGCAGCCGCGTGGCTCTGGCGGGGGGAGACCTGAGCTCTGCCCTGCTCAGAGCCGCCTGCTAAGGGGGCGGGGGGAAGCTAACTCCGGGCTGAGCGCCTCCTCCCCTTACCATGCGGCTCTGAGCAGGGAGGAGCTCAGCCCCCCCGCCACACAGCTGCAGCGTTGTTCACGGCTGCTTCTGGACACACGTGCTGAGGTGCTGGGAGGCAGGGGTAAGCGGCTGGGACTGGGGGCGTTGGATAAGGGACAGGGAGGGGGGGTTTGATGGGGCACAGGTTATTGGGGGGTGGTCAGGGGACAAGGAGCAGGATGGGTATGGGATTCTAAAAAATTCTCATTTCATTTGAAATGTTTAGCAGCGTTTCTATTTGTTCGTTTTTGTTTTTCTGCTTCTTGGTGAAACAAGGACCAAAAAAGCCCCCAAGGTTTTCAGTTTGTTGTTACCCCTCTACTCCACCTCCTTTTTCTCCCTCTTTACCTTTTTTCTCTCCTCGCCCTGAGACGGAAAAGGAGGTGAGGAGAAGGAAAGCCCAAGAGAAAAGCTCAGTGAAAACCATTTTTAAAGACTTTAATATAAGTGGAAAACAAAAGTTGAATGAAACATTTTTCTACACATTTTTTCTTAAATGTTGTTTTGATTGAACAAAAACACCATCCAGCAGAAGTCATTGGATCACCCCATTTGAAGTCAATGTGACTATTTACATTATGCAAGTTAGGCATATGCTATACCTTGTTGAAACTGGGCTGAAAACTGATGTAACACAGAGATGGAAAATGTTTCATTTTGCTTTCACAACAACCATTTTGCTACCCCCTGTCCAAGAATAATTTTACAATAGATTGATATTTTTATGAAAATAGTAATATTTTTCAATGTGGGAGAAATTAAAAATTTTACATTATTCATTGTAATTTAAAAAAACATCTGTAGAGTTTGAGAGGGGGGGAAAAACAGCCTCAATGAAACTTGACTTAAAATCCCAGGCAAATTCCACTCCCAAAGCAAAAAGTAGCAGCTTCATACAGCTCACAGTTTGAAGACAGATAATACTTGTGGCCCTACTAATAAGAGACATGAGATAGTCCAAGAGCCATGCATGCTGGAAGTAGGGGTGCTGCGGCACTTCCTGGCTTGAAGTGGTTTCCAGTATATTCAGGGTTTACAGTTTGGTTCAATGGTTTTCAGCACCCCCACTATACAAATGTTCCAGCACCTCTACAAAGAGCCTGATTCTGCAAGGTGCAGAGCACCTCCTGATTAGTGCTGAGTGTCCTCAGTTCCCAATGAACTCTATGGGAGGTTAACACCTTGCAGGATTGGACTCATGGGGTCTGATTCAAAGCCCATTGAAGTCAATGCCGCTGGTCCTTTTGGATACACAATAGTATAAATCCAGCATTGAAACTCAGGCTCAAGACTAATCCCTTTCCATCTACACACAAGTCACACTAGCCCAGGGTTTGGACCAAGGGTCCCATGATCTCCCAGGGTGGAGGTCCAAGTCTGAATCAAGCTGGGACCCAGGGTTTAATCCTATTGCTTTTCAGTGTAGGTGCAGCTCCACTGAGTTCATGCTTTGGGAGTCCCCCAAAAGTATCCCACAATTCCACAAGCAAACTTTCTTTATCTTTTGGTGGACATTCAAGTTTTCCTAAACTGGACCACAAAAAAAGGCCTAGATTGGCCACTTTTTGGGAGAGCACTGGAAAGTCTGGGATATGAGTCAATGGATCCAGGCCTGCACAATGCAGTGTAGATGCTAGAGCCCCAGGTTGGGACCCAGGGTTCAACAATTCCAAATCTGGGGTTACAAATCAGTATAGATGCTCAAGTCCTGGGTTCACCACTCAGGGTTTGCTAACTTGAGTTCTACTAAACCTGGCCTTGCAGTGAAGATATACCCTTAGTGTTCAGTCCTGCACCATTTAAATCAATAGAAGTTTTTTCAGTGACGTGAATGGAAACAGGATCAAGCCCTTGGTGAGTATATAGGATACCTGGCACTATAGTCTACCAATGTAGAGAAGTGTCCACATCTCAGCATGGATCCTGCTCCATCTCAACATTCCAACAACATTGCAATTCTAAAGTTAAACAGCATGGATGTTCAAACAATATAACAGGGGTAGGCAACCTATGGTACGGGTGCCGAAGGCGGCATGTGAGCTGGTTTTCAGTGGCACTCGCATTGCCCAGGTCCTGGCCACCGGTCTGTGGGGCTCTATATTTTAATTTAATTTTAAATGAAGCTTCTTAAACATTTTAAAAACTTTATTTACTTTACATACAACAACAGTTTAGTTATATATTATAGACTTATAGGAAGAGGCCTTCTAAAAATGTTAAAATGTATTACTAGCACTCAAAACCTTACATTAGAGTGAATAAATGAAGACTCAGCACACCACTTCTGAAAGGTTGCCAATCCCTGCAATATAATCATTCAAGAACAGAGAACAGCATCATGCTGCCCTTACAGGTGCACATTATGTTTCAAGGATCTAAAAAGAAAATATCACATTGTATCTAGTTGGAAATATAATTGAGTAATGATGGACCATGGTTAAAGAGACATCAAGTAGTTTCAGCTCACTCTATGGTCAACACCACAACATCTTAAAATCATAATCTGATCGAAATTTTCCTCTGGATAACATTTTAAACTGAGCAAATCAAGATTTTGTCATAACAAAGTGAAAATGAATGGTTTCACATGAGGCAAGGAAAGAAAGAAAATAAAAGGTAATAACATTGTAATTGCTAATCAGGCTACATAAAAAGCAAGGATCAAGACACCTCAATATTTATTTGGGGAAGAGGTAGTAACCTGGATCTTAACTTTGCACTTTACACACAAAATAAAAAAAATTTGCTACTAAATAATACAGTAGTTCCCATGTAAGTTTGTGACACTGTCAGCGTGTTACACTAAAACTTCTGTATTAACATACACATGTGCAGTTCAAAAGCTTTTTACAGCATTTTAAAAACAAATTCTTATTTCTGTCTTGTACAGTTTATAGTTTCTTTCCTTCTAGTAAGATATTTCCTTCATAGCTTTTAGATCCTTAGGATCCAAGGGCATAGATCTCTGCTTTTGTACATTCTATTTCCTGTTTGTCCTATATATGCTAAATTTAGCATACACGAAGCCATACAAGTCCCCTCAAAAATCTGTGTTTTTTAATGTTATGTGGATTTCTGTAGTTCAGAAAAAGGGTCCAACCTGAGTAGATAGCCTTCATTCCCCTCCTCCCCTCCACCTGCAGTCTCTCAAATGTATAAAATATTTAGTTAAAATAATTAAATTCCTTTGACATTTATGTGGATTCTACCTATTCCAGTAAAGGCACATCAGATGCTCCAAGCATATAAACTGAAGGTTTTCAATGGAAACTCATTTTTATTAATACAAATGATGTTTCCTTACACTGGACTATCTTACATCCTGGATGGCAAATATTACTCTACATAGTAAGCAGATCTATGCAATGCAACCTGTAGCACAAAGAGTCAATCTTATATGACCTAAGCTCTCAGAACAAATAAATATATTTAATTAAAATAAGTAGTATCCTATTCTTCACATTTGCATTTAGTTTTCACACACAGCAGAAATGTGTCTGGTTTCCAACAGTACGTTGAGAGCATATATGAAGTTTAAATCTTTACCTGGAGACATGACTTTGACTATAATCTGGCAAGAGCTTTTCTTGCAGTCTGTTATGCATGTGGGCTCTAACTTCTGTAAAACTGTGCTGCCTTTTTGTGGGCGGGGGAGGGGAAGGGGTAGTGAGCTAATCCTTTAGCAGTTCCTTGCTGCTTTGAATCTCATCAGTAATGGGTTGATTTTATGGCTAAAAATACTCTCATTACTTTTCATTGCTGGTTCCATTGAAATCATCATCTTCATTTTTTCTCTAACTGAAACAATAGCGCTTATATTCTCATTACTTTACTGAATAGTCCTACTTTGATGAAATGTGTTAGTTCAGATGAAACTTCTCTTTGGTAGTTTGTCTTTATGATCATTTACTTTGAACATTTTTTCAATAAAAAGAATAATTGTAAAAGTTAGTAGCTTGCTTTCATTTTGAAATATAATTGCAGTACTACAACAAATAGAACATAAAATACCAAAGGTAAAGAAAAAAATTAATATAGTAAAAACAGGGTCTGCATAAATGGTATTTCCTATTTGATATTAGTACAGCAAAGTACCAAAACGAAAATGGAAGAGCATATGAATTGTTAGTGACATCTCATCTTTTGAAAAATCTTCCTTTTCTCATACATGAATCTAATTCCCTATCTTACTCAAATTCTCCTCAAAACACACTTCTACTACAAATCCTTTAAAATCAAATTTATAAGACACTAACTATAAACTCAAATACTCGATAGAACCTCTTACTGTGCATGGCCTAAATCCATCCTTAGATTAATTCCACAGCAGACTTAAACATGATTTAAACAGTGTGTGCATTTTGTGCTGGACTTTTGTACGTATCTGATTTTCACCTTATGTGAACAGTGAAGTTATTGAATAACTGATGAAGGGATGTAGAATCCCCATTACTGGAGGTCAAACGAAACAAAAATCTGTTCCACTTCTAAAATTAAAACCTGGAAGGAAATTAGTTTGATGGATTAATTTTCTTCTGAATTTTTTGCCTCTCTCTTTGTCAGACCTCATTTTGGGAAGCAAGACCTCTCTCACTACAAGATCTATTGTCATTAGAGTACTAGATGTTTCTCTTTTCAGTGCTTTCCTATTTCCTTTTATTTTAGGGAGATGAGAACTCAGTTGTCAGGAATGTATAGGTTCTCTGCTATCCTCCAGCCTTTATGCTGTCTCTTTGCAAAGCACCCTTAGATTTTGCCAGGTCCCATGCTTCAATTTTCATGAAGGCAGGCAGGACCCTGCATTTATGTCACAAGAGATCAGAATTTCCCGCATTCCACAAAAGGAGTTTGATACTCAGAAGCTAGTTTTGTTCTAAATCTAGAACCCTTAATTTTTGATTGAATTTTAAATGTAGGGAAAAATCAATTAATCCCATCCCTATTTTGTTTAATAATGGAACATCCTAAAAAGGTTCAGCGTTCTGATGCTTATCTTAGGCATCTAAACCTGGTCTCTGCAAAAAATTGAGTTAGCAATCTCATAAGAACAGACTAACCTCTTACTGTTTTTCTCTGTACTTTCTGGATCTGCATTTTCTATAAAGAATATCAATATTTCCTTAAAATATCTACAATATTATAATTATAATTATGCATGAGTTAGGACTTCTAAACTGAGCTATAAAACACTGAAATAAAGAAATCACTTTGAGCTATAGATATTAGCGGGTATGTATTTATGAAAGTGATAAGAACATTAGAAATGTCAAGATAAAGATAGCTTGAGATAATCAGATTATCCACTGCTTCATGCACGCAACTCACAATGTTGATAAAGCTTTGCATTTATATAATATATTTTAATCTGAGGGTCCAAGTGTCTTCAAAATAATTAAGTAACCCTCAGATACCTTTATAAATTGAATATTACTATTATATGGATTTACATATAGGTAAAGTCAAGTACAGTGGGATTATGTGGCTTCTGTGGGGCTGGTCAAACAAAGTTTTATTGTTTTGTTCCTCACGTAGAATTGATTTATTTTGAACAAAAAAAAATTGAAAAAACCACACTGAACATTTTATGGTATTCAAAATTGTTCTGTTTTCAGTGTTTTCCAATCTTTCCCTCTCCTTCCAAAGAAGGGAGGAGAGAAAAGGAAAAGAAGAGGTGGGGGAGAAAAATCTGAAAAATTGCCAGTTCAACAAAACTAGAATTTCTCTCAAACCAAATGAACATTGTCCTGCAAAATCATTTTGTACAACACAACATTTTCCTTAAGAAAAGTTGACTTCCATGGTTTAGATCAGCCTGTTATGACACAGATGACAAGGTACCATTTTAGGCTATGAATTTTCTGACAAACTATTGCATATATTTCAATTATCTTCCTTTCTTTTTTATGTTTGCATTATGGGCTCAGTCATGAGCTATCATATGCACTCAAGTTAGGGACTAAAGGAGCAGAAGGATCTTTTTATCCCTTTTGGCAGCATATCCACATCACTAGAATATATGGGAGAGAGAAGCTTCTTCCAGTGTTCTGATTCCCCAACCTATACAGAAGAAGAGGGACTGGGTGGAGTTATGGCTTCACCCAGTCTTACCCTGATACAGCAGAGCTGCCACCCAAAAGGAAAAAAAAAAGATCTGTGCCATCAAAAGGACTGGTACATGTTACTTTCCCTCTAGATCAAAGGACAAGAAGGAACCAAATTATGGCTCAGTGTCAAATCAAGGTCCCACCCTATTACTGGCCAGGTGTAGCAACTAATCACTGCCCCTTACTCAGTTTGAATAGTTAGGTCACAATCCAGCCCTATGCAAATAGGAGCCAAACACTGGCAGCTTCAGCCCCGCTGCCATAGGCAAGTTTCTTCATAATCAGGGAGTCCATAGGTTCTTCCACACCAGAGAACAAAAGAACATGCTTCTTCCAGACAGAAAAGTATATTTCCAGAATCTTTCATGAATAAAATTGAGCAAATTAACATTGTTGCTGAATAAGGCTGCAATTCTTTCATGGAGGTCGCGGAAGTCTTTCCAAGACTTTCCATGACCTCCGTGACTTCTGCAGTGGCTGGTGCAGCTGACATCAAGGCCACAACCACCACTGGAATGGCCGTACCAGCCGCTCCTCAGGAGACCTGGGGCCAGTTGGCTCCTGGGGAGTGCCCAAGCTGCAGTGGTCCTGGGGCAGCTGGAGCAGCTACCAGGGATGCCCAGAGGGCAGCTGGAGAGTGATCCCTGGGAGCAGCAGCCGGAGGGCAGTTAACCCCCAGCAGTGGAGCAGGGCCCCTTCCCAGAGCAGCAGGGCCCCAGAAGTAGAGATTTAGTAACAGGTATTTTTTGTAATGGGCAGGTCACGGGCAGTGAATTTTTATGTATTGCCCCTGATCTGCCCATGACTTTGACCAAAAATACCCATGACTAAATCTTAGTCTTACTGCTGAAGTATCCAATCTACATATTATAGTGCAGTTCAACATCTAGGCTGGGAAAATCTCACTATAGACAAACCACATCAATGTTGTTAACAGCTGCTAGAATTAACTGTCAGGTTGTCATCGGTGGAAATCAAATTAGATTTGACAATCAGGATTTCAACTGCAAAGTGATCTTTGGTAATTAATATAATTAACAGCAAGAGAACAATGTGATAACATCACTAGCATATTGTTTTCTCAGATTAATCATTTTCACTTTGGTATTTAATTGATGTGACTTTTGCTTTAGTTACACTACAATTATCATGTCATGTTCCCAATAGAGTAGATAGAGGGAAAAATTAGCTAAAATTACTGCTTTTTCATTTTAAGGAGAAAAATTTAAGTACCAATTAAAAAAAAATCAGTACTCATTATGTGAAGAGGTAAACCCAAGTACTGGACAATCATTCTTAAGTCTTCTTTTTCAGTGTGAAAAAAGCAAGCTTGACTGTTGGCCAGACATGGCCAAGTTTGTAGCCATCCAACTGCAGTTCATATAGAATATCACCACGAGCCTTCTTTCAGCTACAAAGTAGTAAAACCACATGCTCTAAGTCCTCTATTGACCCCTCAATGCAGTTCAGGAGGATCTAGTTAAATCTTACTCTTGTTTTTACAACTTTTGTAAATTTGCTCCTACCTACTTCATAAACTGTGTGTCTACCTACTCTCTTCCTTGCACCACTCCACTCATCTAGCACCAGCCTCCTCTCCATCCTGCCACATTGCTGCTATGACAGCTTTCTCCTTTTCCTCTTCTATGATATCTTCTCCTGGTGTTTTCAACAATTAGCTCTAGAAAAAGGCAAGGCAGAAGCCTAAAATCCTGATTCACTCACTCCCCGCTCATGTTGCCTGAATATCCAATGCATTACTGTCAACCAGAGGCAGCTCTAGGTATTTTGCCGCCCCAAGCACGACAGGCAGGCTGCCTTCAGCGGCTTGCCTGCAGGAGGTCCCTGGTCCCGCGGATTCGGCGGCATGCCTGCGGGAAGTCCACTGAAGCTGCAGGACCAGCAGACCCTCCACAGACATGCCGCCAAAGGCAACCTGCCTGCCGCTCTCGTGGCGACTGGCAGAGCGCCCCCGATGGCTTGCTGCCCCAGGCACACACTCGGCGTGCTGGTGCCTGGATCCGGCCCTACTGTCAACTTCAAATGTCCAACAATCATTAGCTGACCTCAAGAATGGCTTAAAATGTGATTTTTTTTAAAAAAAATATTTTTGGATTGTTTTTCATTTACCTTCTGGCAATTTCAATAGCAGTTATGACTCAGGAGACTGGCAACAGACTGTCTAGCTCACTTCTTTGAGCCTAGACCGCAGTTAAATGATTGAAAGTTGTTATCACCCGATGGCTATGCTGCTGTGTCATCATCAATCAACTGCTGTTTCTTATCACAGATGTTACTTTATTCCACTGTTTTGTTAATCAATTAATCCAATTAGTCAGTTAATCCAATTCCTAGTGAGAAATGTATCTATATTACCCATGTATGTTTCCTTTGTTGCCTGGCTCCGAAGAGAAGCCAAGAACTGCATGGAGACTAAATTATCTTGAAGATACACTGCAACCTCATTTGTATGAAAACCCTCTTTCATATTAATGGTCATGTCTCTAGAAGAGTTTTTGCTGTGTGAAGTTTGGATAGATGACCAACCAGGTCAGCAGGACTTCATTGCTGGTGTAATGAATCTGTGACCACACAGCCATCTACTCCACAGTTCATCACCACAGATAAATCCTTGGACTTTCAACAATACCATACAGTACACAACACTAATATTCAAACTAAAGAGGGTAACTCCTCATAGTCAGTAGCAGACTTTCATCCTCAATATAGAGCAGCCACTAGAGAGAGGTTCAATCACATCCTGTTGGGCAATATATTACATACTCATTCATTAGTCATGGGTCATCCTCAGGAGCATGAGGTCTACAAGGAGTTCTACAAACCCTATCAAAGTTTCATTTTATAATGAACATTTCAGCACATTCACACATTCAGTCCACATGGAACTTCAGAGAGAGAAGCCAGGACTTGCTTCTGCACCATAATCACAAGTGCTATCTGAGCATAAAATATCATTGCCATGAGCTGTTAATAAGTAGCAGGTTCTTATCTTCAGCACAGGCTAGTCTTGGGAGGAATACAATCACCCACAGTTAGCTAAAATGTGTTACCTGAGCTAAAATGCTTTGAGTAACATACCTTAACTGAGACTCTGTTAACATATGTCACAGCTTTACCTCAGCTTTTGCCCTAGTGCCTCTGCACTCAATTGCTAGTTAGTCCTGCTGCATTTGTTGACCTTGGGGAACCAGCTAGTTGTCTATAATCTGGGCAAGCAGCCAGCAAGATCTGATGCCTCAACTCCAGAGATTTCTCTGGGCCAGCTCCACTGATTTTCTGAAGATTTCCGCTGTCCCATGAGCTCTTTGGTTTTATTGGAGTTCATCAAGGTTAGGACTGAAGTACAATGACCAGATCACATGGGAAGTCATGCCCTGCCACTATCCATGTTTTACCTGGTAGGTACATAAAAGAATTAAGGTTTCAGGGTTACTTCTCTAGTAATTCTGAAAAGCACATAAAACAATTAATAAAAATACTTACTTCTACACTAGAAATTGTTTTTCCCTCCTCTCTTTTGTTCAAAAAGCCTGCCAATCACAGCCAGTAACTGATAGCCTTTGTGATTAACAGCTATCATTTCCTGTGGGGATTTCTCACCGACTTCATAGAATGTATAGCTCGTTTTTCATCCACATACCAGGTATAGCGTGAAGAGTAACAGTATCTTCAATCTTAGATATGATTGCTTAGCACATACGAAATTCAGGCTGTGTGCATATGCGTGCATTCATGGGCACCCATATGTGGATTTTAATGTCTAAACGTAGGTATTTAATTTTGACAACACTGGCATAGTTTTGGTTTGATTTTAAAACCTTCAGTTATTATCTTTCGCAATCCCTGACCCCCATAATATTACTACTTTAAAATGTCCTCTAATCTTCCAGATTTAACTCTGTGTATCCATTGCATTGTAGCCTTTCCCTGCATTCCCAATCTAGGCCACCATGCTTTCTATTTTAATTTCTTTTCAATATCAGTAGAGAAATATAAGCATTTAAAGCTGCAGCTGCTTTTTTGTAGCTCTGCATAGTGGGTGAAACCCACTTCATCTGCCTAAAACCTGACTCATCAGGCTGTATGCAGGGAGATACCAAAGATCTGGTAAAATCCACCCATCAATGCAGGGCCTATTACTAACTTCTCACCACAGCCCCGCTATACCTGTTGCACTTGGGCCTCGGGATCAACCCAAATGTAGAGCCTGTGGCTTCTTCCATGGCCATCCCTTATCACTGCCTTCTACAGGTTAGTGCAGAGACCCTTTCTGCTCCTCCAGCCACATCCCACAGCTTCTGTGTGGAAGCTAACTGGCGTATGTGGGGGTGGGTGGTATGTCTTCCACTGGCTTTCTGCACTGATGATGAATTTCTCCCAGTGTTGAAGTACACTAATGCTCTGAGACCCCAGTGAATAAAACAGTCAAGGACAGAATTACAAAATATAAAGCTATTTTCAAGAATGTTGTAAGCAGTGTTGTTGTAGCCATGTTGGACCCGGGATATTAAAGGGACAAGGTGGGCGAGAATTTCTTTTATTGGACCAGGTGCCTTGAAGAAGAGCTCTGTGTAAGCTCGAAATCTTGTCTCTCTCACTAACAGAAGCTGATCCAATAAAAAGATAGTACCTCACTCATCTTGTCTCTCTGTTTTTAACAACAGCAGTTTAAAAAGTGAAGGAACAGATTAGATGGAAAGAGAACAAGAAAAAAGTCCTCCTCAGGAATGGAGTCTATCCTTTTTTAAATGTCTTTGTTTCACTGAAAGCCCTTGCAACTTCACCAATTAAGTTTAGAATCCATGCAGTCGGACTGCCTTCTAACAACTAAAAATCAAATATAAAAATTAGCTTGGGTAATGTAGATTAAAAAACACATACACACCCCAAACCCATAAGCAAACATTATTTCCATACTGAAGAAATCTGAGGTTTTGTATGGAAGAATAGCAAGATGAAGAACCCCAGAGAAATTGTGTAACAGAAATACTAAGTTGGCTTTCCTGGAATGTTGTCAGAAGATTTTCATCTCTTCATTTTGCTGATAAAAAAAAGGTTGAAATGACTACTGCTTTATACCCATGGCTTGGAAAACAAAGCAATTTGAGACTTTGAACCCAGTGATTTTTCTTCATATCACAAATGATCTATAAGTTTCATTACTCTATGAACTTTGATACCTCAGGCAAAAGTTCTGCTGTATAAAATAAATCTCCTGGAAAATGAAACAAACATTGCTACCTGCGGAATTCCAAAAGGAAAAAAAACCATTTCAGTTTATCTACTTAACCCTGTTCTGCCCATAGTAGCTACTTGCCTCTGTCAACATGTCAGTAGGTATTATATTAAGTTGAATTGTACTTAAGAGCAAACACTTTTCTTTTCTTCTCTTTTCTAATTTGTCCACACAATGAACAACTTCAAACAATTCCAACACCTGCCACTGTCAGCATGAGTCATTTTCTTTCAGTGGTTACCATGCTGAAACTTGGTTTAGTTTTAATGTGATCCTCACTTTCCTCCTTAACACCTGTGCCATTGTGACTTCTTGCAGCTACACAGGGAGACAAGACCTGTCTTGGTTACTTGACTTAATAAATCCTAAAGGGGGAAAAGGTCTTCTGCCTTCATATGAAAAGAAATATGGCAAAATAAGACCTCTGTTTAACACATTTTTCTTGAAAACTTTTTGAGGACCTGTTCCCTTAGCTAAAAGGGCAAATAATGAGGGAAGCAAATAGTCTCAGGTGGATAATCATCCAAATGTTCTAATTAAAGATTTTGAACTCCTAATGCTGTGAAAGAAGAACTATTTATTACCACTGTCTTTTAATTCTCAAAGGACATTTCACAAGTCACTGTCATAACTAGCAAACCAGCTAACTTGCTATTCCTTTCAAGCGAGGATCTTATTGATCTCTGTGGACAAATAAAACAACTGGCTGGATTTATAAGCAATCTGTACATATGGAAGTGTAGCAAACCAGCTCAAAAAAACAGTAGCAGCAGAGGGAAGAGACACTTGTTGCTAAACTGTCCCTTTGTATTGATTTTATAGCCATTATCAGGAACACTGCACAAATTAGCAGAAGATGCACTTTTCAGCGCCATCCACAGGTAGGATGAAGAGAAATACATAGATTGGGTGCACTTAAACAGTTCCTTCAGATTTATGACATAATAAATGTTTTACAAATATTCCCAGTACCCATCAGAGCAAGTAATAAATCTTGGAAACTTTTTAAATATGCTCACTGTACAGATACCCCAGGGGAGGGGAGGGGAGAAGGTAAATTAGAGAAAGATCAAAAGATGGCTGTACAATTATGACCACATATATGGCACGATTAGAAATGCTCAGGTCAAAAGGAACCATACATTGCATGTAGTACCATGGTTTGTCAGAGTAAATTACTTTCAACTCTTTTTCAGTTAGAGACGGTCCAAAAATGGAAACAAATTTTCACAAAAAGTCATTTTTCTTCTACAGATTTAGAAAAGGTATTTTTTGTTTGCTTGAAAAAGATGACAATTTAAAAAAAGTGTTTGTTTTAAAAATGTTCAAAGTAAAAAAAATTTAGAAAAATTTCTCCTACTTTTTCCATCCTCTTCTCTTTTTTCCCCCTCTACATCTTTCAATTTTTACCTATTTTTTTTTCATTTTTTCCAGTTTGCCACTGAAAATGGGGAGAAAGGGAAAAGAAAAAAGAATCCACACAATTTAATTTTTGAATTTTATTAAAAAATATTGAAACTTGAAAATAGTGTTTTTCCCCCTGGGAAAAAATCCAATTGTTAAAAAAACACTAATTTTGATTAAAAACAGTTTGTTTTGAAAAAATATTATCAGATCTATTTGAAATTACAAAAGACTTACTTTAAGATTTAACATTATTTGTAGAGTTAAGTAAAATAAAACAAAACTTAGGATATGTATCTTAGTAAAATCCCAATGTGAAGAGAAATCAGTTAACAAACAGTTCAAAAGGGAGCTAGATAGATTCATGGAAGATAGGTCCATCAATTGTTATTAGCCAGGATGAGCAGGAATGGTGTCCCTAGCCTCTGTTTACCAGAAACTGGGATTGGGTGACAGGCATGGATAACTTGATGATAACTTGTCTGTTCCTTCCCTTTGGGGCACCTGCCATTGACCATTGTCAGAGGACAGGACCCTGGGCTTGATGGACCTTTGGTCTGACCCAGTATGGCTATTCTTATGTTCTAATTTATCCACAATGTGAGATTATATTCATAGAGGTTAATGAAGGGGAGGAAAACCTCACTGAACCTAAGATTAAATTTTTTTGGTATAAGACAAAAAACAAATATTTTAAAAAAATAAAATAGTACATACACCAAAAGGTAGTCAAATAATTCCTGGAATATTAAAGCTTTTTCCCAGCATTGCACAACTGGCCTATATTCATCCATGGGCTCTCAAGGAAGGAAATATGCACACTGTGTATACAAATTTATCTACCCTGCTATGCTTATACAAGGCATAATTATAAAATTCCCCTCACCCCTATGGGTGGTGTGGGTCTTCCTCAACCTCGGGTCCTCTACCAGAGGCCTGGGAGTTTGAGGGTTCTGCGTAGTATCTTAGCTGTTCCTAGCACTGCACTCTTCTGGACAGAGAGCTCTGATGTTCTTCCTGGGATCTGTTGGAGCCACTCACCCAGCTTAGGAGTCACAGCCCCGAGGGCTCCTACCACCACTGGGACCACTGGACCACTTTGGCCTTCCTTTTCCACATCCTCTCGAGTTCCTCTTTCAGGCCCTGGTACTTCTCCAGCTTCTCATATTCCTTCTTCCTGATGTTGCTGTCACCTTGGCACTGCTATATCTATCATCCACACGCTGTCTTCTGGTCCTTGTCTATTACCACGATGTCTGGTTGATTGGCCAGTACCTGCCTGTCCGTCTGGATCTGGAAGTCCCACAGAATCTTAGCCCTGCTATTCTCCACAACCTTCTGTGGAATCTCTCATCTGGTCTTGGGAGGGTCTAGCCATACGCTGTGCAGATGTTCCTGTACACAATGCCAGCCACTTGGTTGTGCCGTTCAGTGTATGCTGTTCCTGCCTGCATCTTACATCCTGCCACTATGTGTTTGGACTGTCTCTCTGAGGCCTCTCTGCACAGTCTGCACCTTGGGTCCTCTCTAGTGTGGTAGACCCCTGCTTCAATGGATCTGGTGCTCAGTGCCTGTTCCTGTGCTGCTATGATCAGTGCCTCAGTGCTGTCTTTTAGTCCAGCCTTTCCAGCCACTGGTAGGATTTCCCAATGTCAGCCACCTCAGCTATCTGTCGATGGTACATCCCATGAAGCAGGGTCTTTGTCTTGCCATGGCACTTTCTCTGCTTGGTCTTCCTCCCATGTCTGCTGCTGCCTCAGGCATTCTCTCAGCAGCTCATCTTTGGGGGCCATCTTACTGATGTACTCCTGGATGTTCCGGGTTTCGTCCAGGACAGTGGCTTTGACGCTCACCAAGCCCCGCCGCCTTCTTTCTGGCTGGTATACAGTCTCTGGTGTTGGACTTGGGGTGGAAACCTCCGTGCATTGTGAGGAGCTTCCGGGTTTTCACACTCCTCGGCAGCCTCCATGTCCTCCTTTGGCCAGCTCACTATACCGGCAGGGTATCTGATGACGCGCAGGGCGTATCTGTTGATGGCGTGGATCTTGTTCTTCCCACTGAGCTGGCTCTTCAGGACCTGTCTTATCCTTTGGTGATACTTGGATGTTGCTGTCTTCCTTGCCTCCTCATTGTGGTTTCCATGTGACTGTGGGACGCCAAGGTACTTGTAGCTGGTCTGTATGTCTGCTATGTGGCCCGCTGGTAGTTCCACCCCATCAGTCTTGACTACCTTCCCTCTCTTCACTACCATCCGGCCACACTTCTCCAGTCCGAATGACATCCCGATATCCTCACTGTAGATCCGCGTCAGGTGGATTAGCGAGTCGATGTCTCGTTCATTCTTAGCATACAGCTTGATGTCATCCATGTAGAGGAGGTGGCTGATGGTAGTTCCACTCCTGAACCTGTACCCGTATCCAGTCCTTGTGATTATCTGGCTGAGGGGGTTTAAGCCTATGCAGAACAGCAGCGGGGACAGTGCATCACCTTGGTATATGCCGCACTTGATGGCCACTTGTGCAAGCTGCCTTGAGTTGACTTCTCCAGTGTTGTCTTCCATAGTCCCATTGAGTTCTTGAGGAAGGTCCTTAGTGTCCTGTTGACTTTGTATAGCGCCAGACATTCACAGATCCACGTGTGCGGCATTGAGTCATAGGCTTTCCTGTAGTCAATCCAGGCTGTGCATGCATTTTAACGTCAGATTGGTCTGTCTAGACTTGATCTTGGCGACTGCTCTATCTATGAGCAACTGGCTCCATAGTTTTGAGCCTCTGTTGTTGTTCCCAATGCACCTTCTGAGCTGTGCTCATGTACTGGCCCATGTGGTCCTGTAGCTTGGCAGCTATGATGCCTGATAGGACTTCCATGTTGTGGGGAGGCCGGTTATTGGCCTGGTAGTTGGACCGGTTCTGTTCCTTGCAGGGGTCTTTTCATGATCAGCACTGTCCATGTTGTCCTGTGTTAGCCAGTGTTATTCAGGGGTGGGAGCTGCTGCTAGCAGCTGGTTCATCTGTGCTGCTAGCGTTCATGCACTGCTGTTAGTTTCTTTAGCCAGTAGGTGTGGATCATGTCTGGTCCAGGTGCTGTCCAGCTCTTCATGTTCTTGACCCGCTGCTGGATGTCTTCTACTGTGATGGTGACTGGTTTCTGTTCTGGAGATTGCTGTGCTCTGTTCTCAGGTCCTGCAGCCACTTTGCACTGGTGTTATGAGTCTTCTCTTTCTCCCATATGTTCTTCCAGTACTGTTCAGTTTCTGCTGCTGGTGGCTCTGCTGTTATTGTGTTGTTGCACTGCAGTTGGGAGTACACCTTGGATGGTTCTTTGGAGAACAGGGCATTTACTTTTTTTGGCCTCTGCTTCTCTAGTGTATCTCCTTAGCCTGGTAGCCCAGTGCTGTGAGCCTTTGTTTAGCAGTCTCTAGGGCTTCAGATGGAGTCAGGCCCTTGTATTTTTTCAGTAGCCGAGTCTTATCCTTAATCTCTACACCCTTCTGTAGTTCCACCAGCTGACTAACTTCTCTCCGAGTCGCCTTGATCTTATCCTCCAACCTCATTTTCCAGGGTGGGTACATACTGTTGTTCTTCTTGATCGTGTAGCCAAGCATCTCCAGGCTTACAGAGGCTGTAGCGTATACCAGTTCATTGGTTTGAGTTATGGTGGTAGTAGGGATTGTCATAAGGGCTTTATTTGGCATCTTCTAACATACTATCTGATGGTACTTCTCCACTGAGCCTTGGTAATCCGTCCCGAGGATTGACTGTAGCTAGTTTCTCCATGATCTTGTGCCTCATATCAACTGCTGTGCTCTGCAATGGAGGGGGTGGCAGTGAAGTTACAGTTTCAGGTGTGGGCTGCACATCCACTTGTTCTTCCAGGTCTTCCTGAGTCTGGGATGTAATGTGGAGTTGGTCTATCTCAAGCTGTGAGAGCAGCTTCCTCTTTACTATGTTGAAGCATTAGGTAACTAGCTGTTTCTCAGTAAGTGTGGATGTAGGTGTTTTGTCCATCCGTAGTCCCCTCATACGTTTCATATATCCTCTCTCATTAGGTTTACTGTTGTAGTAGCATTCCATCAATTCCAGGTTCTCTTGTCTGATCCATGAATGGTTTGTTCCAGTAGCCCACTTATCGTCAGATTGTCCTGGTTCCTCAACATCTGGCACAGACCTTGTTAATCTGGGCGACATCCGAGCTGGCATAACTCTCCTAGTTCGTGTCACTCTCATATTTGAGGTAGGTAGGTGAAACGTTAGGGGGTCTTTTGCCCAAGGACCCATACTGGAAAGTTGGGTACCAACCAGGATTTGAACCCTGGTCTCTCGTATCAAAGGGCAGCGCTTTTAACCACTAAGCTATCCAGTCACTATTATATATAAAATCTAACAGTTTGTAGAGAGATTTGGACTCATAAGGTCATACTACCACTTTATATTTCAATAAAGACAGTATGCATAATAGATATCAGGAAGAGCAAAACAAAAACTCAAAGACTTGTGGACATGCTTAACATTGATTTCAGTGGAATTCCTCAGAATATTAGGGGATCAGAATCAAGAAGTTATGAATCAAGGCTTTAATTTGTAAGTATATTATTTTTATTCATAAGGTAAAAACAAATATCCTGCAGATGTAAGGGATAAAATCCTGGCCCAACTGAAGTCAATTGGAGTTGTGTCAGTGACTTCAATAGGGCCAGAATTTCACCCAATATCTTGTGTGTAAATCTGGAGTAGCTCCTATAAAGTAAATTAAGTTATTTTTTATTTACTCTGGTGTTGCTGAAAGCAACATATGCTTCAGTAACTCTTCTAGGAGGGTGTTATCTCCAAAGCCCTGTAACTGGGGCATTTTAGCACCTGGGACGAGCAAGCATATTTGCACCCCCTCCCATTTTTTCCTTCATTTCTCTGCCCCATTGTTCTGCCTCTGCAACTTTGTGCCCTGGGCAACTGCCCCACTCACCCTTTCCTGGTTATGGGCCTGGGTATCTCATTGGATCTTATCACAAGTAGTTTTTTTTCCCCCTTTTCAGTTATTAATACATTTTCAGTTCACAATGAAAAATTTCATTAATCTGCCAGTACTATGATATGACATTGACCCTGCTTCCAACATCCTAATCTGCAAAAAATGAAAATTGTTCTTGCCATCTATCATAAGCTTCGCTTTTGCTCCACTCAGGCTTGTTATCGTAGCTGTGAATTTGCTGTTCTCTGACTTTTGTACAATGGAAATTGCTGTCAACATCAACTCTTAGAATGGGTTTTTTTGTTTTTTTTTTTAAGATTTATATTCCACTTTTCAGATTATAGTTATCTGAGACTTTGAATGATATCCTTAAAGCCTCAGTCATCAAATCAGTCAATGCTCTATTATTGCTATTTATGTTAATCAACAAGTCACAAATGAATAGATATTTCACATATTTGAAATGTGAATGCACGTATGTAAAGAGTATCATATACTATACTCTCACCTATGTGATGTACATTTTTGGCATGCTCTGAGTTTTGGAAAGCTAGTTTAGAAAGGCATTACAATCTCTCACAGACCTGAGATAAATATAGAGGGCAACATTTTTAAATTGTGGCCTCTAATATTACACAAACACTCTTGTGCACCAAAAACATGATATATAAACAGTATTTGATCATGCCAATTTTGTAATTCCACTAGGAAATATTCAGATATGCAGAATTGCACAAAGTACATTAGAGGCTGGGCTGAGAGTCCTTTCAAAATTTGCATTGGATAGTCACAAAAATAGACAACTTTGATAGACATTATTAGAAATAAGGTTTTCAGCACTTAAAGCTGGCAAACATTTTATTTTTCACCAGTTCCACGTGGATGCACAAATATCTGACATTTTACAAACAAAAAGCTGTATTATTTGAACTTCAGCAAGAGTGTTGGAGTAAGAACATTAGAATTTGGCTGAGAAATGACAATACCATGCTAAAGTTGCTAGGCATGATAATAAAGATACACCACTACCCCGCTATAACATGACCCAATATAACACGGGTTTGCATATAGCATGGTAGCAGCGGGGCTCCAACGGCACTTTAAAGGGGCCGGGGCTCCAGCTGCTGTGGGGAGCCCCGGCCCCTTTAAATCACCGCCAGAGTCCTGCTGCCACTACCTCGGGGCTGGGCTAGCGGGGCTGGGCTAGCAATTTAAAGGGCCTACAGCTCCCCGCGGCTGGAGCCCCAGGCTCTTTAAATCACCGCTGCAGCCCTGCCACCGCTACCCCAATATAACGGTGTTTTACTTATAACCCGGTAGAGACTTTTGGCTCCCCACAACCACGTTATATCAGCGTAGCGTGTATATAGTATAGAAGCATGAGTTTAATTCATCCAAATTACAATGGAAACCGCTCATTTTTCATTCTTTTGTGAACAATGTGGAGGGTGCCCATGTCTGACCATCAACCCGAAACGATTTAGAGACTGAATGATCTGCTTCAGACAGATTATTAATATCCTCTTATATCATATATAATATCCTCTTATATCAGGTTATTTACATGCTCCTATGAAGGCATAGTATTAAAAGATTTCCTGATTTACCATGTAAATGTTTACAATTTCATATTTCTTAACCATAAAGGAAAGGTATTAGCTTCTAAAAGTGTATGAAACTCTATTAGTTCCTTAATAACCACTGCAGGTCAAATTCTGTGCTTCAAGGAAAGCACATATAGTCCTCTCATTGACTTCACATGAGCATCCAAAGGCAGAATTTGGCATGAAATTCCAAGCATCCAATATCTTAAAACTACTGTATCAAAGTCTGAATTGTATAACCCTCCTAACTGCTTCTGGATTATATCTTAGTGCTTCAGTAAGAAAGAACAAGATAGAGTGAATTCTTCTCGTAAAATAACGGGTTTTCCCCCATGGCTGCAATCAGTTCTATTGTAATATGTGACTGCTAAAAACAGCCATCTTCACTTCCTGGCAAGTTTTCTTTCTGCCTGGATTCCTGGTATTCTGTTCATTTGTTTCTGTGTAAATTGGGTTTGTCTGCATCAACAGAATTTTAGGAACCCCATACATAAAATACTACAGAGCAGGGGTAGGCAAACTTTTTGGCTTGAGGGTCGCATCGGGTTTTGGAAATTGTATGGAGGGCCAGTTAGGGGAGGGGTGCGTGGCCCGTTTTCCCCCCTCATCCATCCCTCCCCCCACCTCTGTCCCCTGATGGCCCACCTCCGGGACTCCTGTACCATCCAATGCCCCCTGTTCACTGATGGCCTACTGGGACCCACACCCCATCTACACCCCCCGCTCCCTGTCCCCTAATCGCCTCTGGCACCCCCACCCCTGACTGTCCCCCCCTCCCCATCCAACCTCCTCCCTTCCTGACTGCCTCCTGGGATCCCTGCTTCCATTCAACCCCCCCGTTCCCCACCCTCTGACCACCCTGACCTCTATCCACACCCCTGCCCACCACCCCAAACTCCCCTGCCCTCTATTCAACCTCCCTGCTCCCTACTTCCTTATCACGCTGCCGGGAGCACTGGTGGCTTTTGGCCCTACAGCCACGCACTGCACAGCATTGGGTCAGGCGAGGCTTTGTAATGGCACTACCCCAGGAGCTTGCAGCTCTGCTGCCCAGAGCATTGCGCCGGCAATGAGGCAAGCTAAGGCTGCGGAGGAGGGGGAACAGCAGGGGAGGGGTTGGGGGCAAGCTTCCCGGGCCAGGAGCTCAGGGGCTGGGCAAGAAGGTTCCATGGGCCAGATGTGGCCCGCGTGCTGTAGTTTGCCCACCTCTGCTATAGAGATTAAGAAAATATTCAAACTGGGGAACTACTTCATCCATAATTAGGACCTAAACCCATGTGGCTTCATTTAAGAACTGCTGGGACTCATATCTCCCATTGAAATCCATAAGAAATGGTCAAAATCTGCCTGTCTCTTACCTAGCTCAACATTGTGGGAGGGATGCAAGAAGTCTCTCCCAGTGGATTAAGAATGCTCCCTGCCTGGGGTGAGACAGCTCTGGATTGCCCCCAATATAGAACTGGGCCTAACTGCAAGATCTAGCTCTAAGTTTGTACGGACCTGCCTAGATGTATAAACTGGACAAAAATAGTGTCATCTGATTTTTTGCCAGGTGATCCTTGCCTTAAAATAAATAAAGTCAAACACTTCTGTTCTTTCAGCATTTATACCTTTTTGAGAGTCAGTCTCCTGAAATTGGTAAATTATTACAATAAAAAAATCAATGGTATTTAAATTTTAATCTCTACAAAAGTTAGTGCAGATATCAGCTCATATTTTCTCCTTGTCATACAGGATCGGCAGTGAATGCTTTCACATAATGTCTCAATGTCAAGATTTTTCACTTTTAATGTGCCAAATGTTGATGTATGCTATTAACTTTAAACAGTCTACTTCACAAAAGCAAAGATTCAGGTTAGTGGATATACAAATAAATTTTCCTGTTTTTATTTTATTTTATTTTTTGCTCTGCTGTGTAAAGATCAAAACAAAGAATGGGGAAAAGGTGAAACTGACTATACACAAAGTGCTGTCAAATGCACAAAGAAATGACATTGGAAAAATTGAGATTATTTTCTCCGGTATCTATCAATTGTAATAATCATAGGTGATACTTATAGTGATAGTAGATACAACATTTTCATGTGGAAATATGGCTTTTAAAGTTGAAGTGTCCCTGTAACTCCTGACTTATATCTCTGTACCATTTTAAAGGAACTTTGTTTGAAGTGAAGTGAACTTAGGTTTCTGAAGAGCAGAGAAAATAAAACATTGTTTTGTATTTACAGTGTGCTCTTGGATCAAAGTAGGAGGGTATGAGAACCCCAGGCTCAATTTGCCTCTCAAGCCCATGGTAACAGGAAGGAGAGAGGCCTTGAATGTTGGGCATTACATACACTATCTTATCCGTGTTTTTCTGAGTGCTCTCACTTTTCTGAAGCAATGCAACTTCCCCAGACACTCAAACTGAACTTGTAAATAACATTCACAGCTTTTATGAGACTTTATGATGAATGATGCACACTTTATTGCCTCTCAAACCTTAAGCAGATAGACACAGTCTAGATAACAGTCTCTTGCTTAATGCATGCGCAGAATATGTCCAGTGTTTAGACCATGCCACTCTAGATTTGGCATATATTAATGCACACATTTCCACATAGGGGCACACATACAGAACTATTGTTCTCCTCCAGCTGTCATCTGTGTTTTGTTTATCTTGATGCTGGAGATCTTTTATTCACACTTCCTACTTTTAAATGCATGAAAAAGTGTGATATTTTTGTGTATGTATGTAGGAGGCAGCTCAGTAACAAGATACGGTAGTTGATGTTTGTCTTCTGCCCACCTAATATGCGCATTGTAAATCCTTTGTTTAAACAATGGGATGCATAAGCACTAATGTATGCCTGATTGTTTAATTTAGTTTTACAAGTTCAATACATTGCAATTTGAATGGTTAGAATCTCAGAAGTACTGTACTAACAACAGTATATATAATCACATTCCATTCCATTCGGATCTACTCAAGATCTGTAAAGTCTCATTAAATACAAACTGCCTCCTATTTCCAGGCATTCAGTATCTTGGGCGCACCACATAATAGGTAAGATTAAAATTATATGGGGTAAACCCACTAGCCTATTGGTAGTGTTTGGTTGTTCATGTGCTGAAGTGCTCTATTCTCCTGGAGACTTGTGAAGGGTTTCCCTTTACATTTTCCAAATATCTGGCAAAGGAGAATCACTGACTGACTCCTTAGGGAATATTGTCATGTTATGCTTGTCTGGGAGGATGATGAGTTTGATACAGGGCTTTGAAGGTGATGGAGTTTTAAATATGTAAAACTGGTTTGTGGCAAGTATGAACCTCAAGACACCAGAGATGAAGTGGTAAACTCCTAAGTATGGAGGATAGGATCTATATTTTACATCTTATTTATACTCCATTTCATTTCCATGCCTCAGTAGCATCCATATAAAATGAAAAAATTTCCTTGCAAAAGGATAACCAAGATAAATTGAATTTATAAGCTGTATCAGTAGTTGCTGATTTCTGTTGTGGCAAATTGCTTATGTAGATTTTAGTAGTCATTGCACTCCATCATGCATGATACAGAAGAACTGATATTTCACATTTTTGTTGTGGAAACAGGTTTTTTTGTGTATTTTGTTTTGTAAAATTCCAAAGAGAATGTTACACATCATTTGACGGGATGTTATGAAAACACTTAAGATATTTGCTCAATTACCTAGGCAAGGAACATATTTTGAAATCTATAGTGGGCTTGCATATCTTGTGATTAAGGCACTGGACTGGGACTCTGGAGATGAGGGCTCAGTTCCTGGTTCTTCCACAGACTCTGTATGTCAGTTAATTTCTCTGTACTTCCAGTTTCCATCTCTAATATGGGGAAAATAATATTTCCTTTGTCTATTTAGACTTTACATTTTTCTGTGCAATGACTGTTTCATGCCATTTCTCTGTATGGCACAATGACCTCCTATCTTGGTTGCAGACTCTAATTGGTAAATGATCAATATAAGAACCCTTAGCCTTTATAGGCTCTCTAGGCATGTTTTAATTAATGATGGGTGAGAATGAAATGGTTCAGAGATCTAATTCAGTTTTCAGATGTATTTTGGAAGCTTATCCAGTAACCATACCTCTTTGGTTTTGAAATCAGGATGTAAATCTCACAAAAAACACACAGTTTTTTGGACAATTTGCATTCTGACATGAAACCAAACACACACAAGAATCTCTTGGGTTTCAATGTTGACGTGCAAGACAGGGCTGATTTGACCTAGTGGGACAAGAACCATGACTGACTATCCTATGTGATAACTTATGTACAATTAGTTTTCCCTTCTTTAATGATTCCAACTATGCAGATTTCTCCTTCCCAGGTCTTGCGGCTTCAGTGTGAATCAGACCAGGAGTAAAAAGGTACTTAAATCTCTAAGCCTATTCAAATCCTTGTCCTCTCAGTTAAGACGGCCAACAAACAGTAATTAATATAATTAAGGCAGGGTGGGCTGTTTTAAAGAGGTGAACACCTATCCATTAGGAAACTGAAAGAGCATGTCACATCCAATTGTAACATCAATCCTTAATATACATATGCACTATTTAAGGAAAATCTTACAATGTAAGACTTGCCCTACTGGAAAAGTCCTATGGTTCAGTATCTTTGCTCTCTCTGTGGGCTAATGCTGGATATTTCTGAGGAAGTTAAAAAAAAAAAAAGCCCATAATGCATCTAACAGTGAAATACTATACTAGAGGCTGACATTTCTTTCATATCCTAGCTAGTGATTGGTTTATACTTTGAAGGATGAGAATAGTACTTATAATTTTAATGCTACTTACTTAACATATGTGAAGACGCTATTCTTATTTATGTAACTACCTAATCTATTTTGAAGCTTGCTCAGCTATTACAATCTGTGGTAACAACTCCACAGGCTAATGACAAGCTGCCTCATGAAGTACTTTTTATCTCTTTGAAATGTGATGTCTTAATTTCATCAAGTGCCTTTGGTTCTTATAATATAGAAAGGCCAAATGGGAGCACTCTTTTAGCACCAAAAGGATAGTATATTCTACCATATCACCATAATTGCTGGTCCTAACAGATGATAGTTGACAGTGACATGATACACAAATTGGGGATATAGAAGAGCTTCCATTGAGGAGAGATTAATAAGACTGGGACTTTTAGGCTTAGAAAAGAGATGACTAAGGGAGGAAATGATAGATGTCTATAAAATCATGACTGGTATGGTGAAAATAAATAAGGAATCACTATTTACTACATCTCATAACACAAGAAACTAGGGGTCACCAAATGAAATTAATAGGCAGCAAGTTTAAAGCAAATAAAAGAAAGCATTTCTTCACACAATGCACAGTCAACATGTGGAACTCTTTGCCAGAGCAGGTTGTGAAGGCCAAGACTATAACAAAGGATAAAAAACTAGATAAATTCATGGAGGATAGGTCCATCAATGGCTATTAGCCAAGATGGGCAGGGATGGTGTCCCTAGCCTCCGTTTGCCAGAAGCTGGAAATAGGCAACAGGGGATGGATCACTTGATTATCTGTTCTGTTCATTCCCTCTGTTCAACCTGGCATTGGCCACTGTTGGAAGACACGATACTGGGCTAGATGGACCTTTGTCTGACCCAATAACCATAAGAATAGCCATACTATTAACTTAAACCAGATTGAAATGGCTTGTATCTCATAACTAATCTCTAGATACTTCCAGTTATTTAACACTGCTGTTTTGGAAAGAGTCATATGCAACAAAGTAGATTCTGTCGAAGGATTCAATTTAAAATTAACATTTCAGCATGCTCCTGTAACTTTGTCAACACACTCATCTGATAACCAAGAATGACGTATCTTTGAGTATTGGCCACCTACGACTTGAGCTGTTCAGACTTCATAACAGGCATTGCTTTATTATTACTTTTGAAAACACCGATTTTACTTTACCATAGACCTTTATATTGTATAGGATAAGGCATTGTGGCCTAATATTGTCACATTATGGATTTTTTATGCACTGTCTTTTTTTCTTTGCTCTCTCCTGCAAGCATAAAAAGTTAGGAAATTTTGCTAAATTTCATGATATGATCATATAGTTAAGAATGATACAGTAACGTGCATTTGCAAGGGGCCGATACGTGATCTCAGATCTCTAATCTGGAAAATCTCATCCACACAGTCACAGTTCCTTTCAGACTTTCAAATCTGCGTTCTTGGCTGTGTGATGGATCCACTCCCTTCCAGAACCTGGAATGGAACCCAAGATTCTGGATTCTCACCATTCCTTTACTGTGTCGTAAACAGTTTTGTGAGCCACTGACAAAGAGTGTGTTATGTGCCCCCTTCTAGTAACTGGTCCACATAAAATGTAACAGCTCACTAGTGCTAGCAGTTGCTCCTTTAATTCAAGTGTGATGATCCATAAGGAAGATCAGTAAGGAGCTACATGGGAAATATCTGCTTTTTGGTTTGCTTTTTTATAAAGCTAGGAAATTACATCCAAATACATTTATATAATGTTAAGATTGCGAAGTCCAAGCACAAAAGATTGGAAGTATTGAGGTGTAGGTTACAAGTGTGCTATAGACAGAAAGCTTGGAAATGTAACAATACATACATTTAGCAAGTTATGTTACAAAATGTTAAAGCTAATCAAAGAAGTTCCAAGTTTCTCTTCCTATCACCCATGGGCAAGCATACATCAACAAGAAAAAGCAAATTAACAAAAAAAGTAATGTTTTATGAAGAAACTTGATTGTGAAAAGAATGTTATCAAAGCAATTAATCTCAATAAAGTGGTCTCTACCCCCCCCTTGCAAAAAAAAGGAAAGAGAGAAAGAAATCCAGCAACCTGTTTATATCCTTAAAAATTTTGAGAAAAACAAAGAATTGTAGGACTGGAAGCGAACTTGTCTGAGAGATCATCTTGTCCAGTCCCCTACGCTCATGGCAGGACTAAGTATTATCTAGATCATCCCTGACAGGTGTAGTTGGACCATCTCTGACATAGTGTAGTTGGAGATGTTTTAAACTTATTTCTTAAATGTTGAAATGGTAAACATATTTTGAGATGTTTATTTGCAATATTTTGTATCTAAATGTGATGCTTCATAAAACAGGTTCCCGGTATATTTTTTATAGGAATAGTAATAAGTTTTATGTACAAATATAATACATTGATTTTTAATTAGTAAATTCTTACTAATATACGAAGACATTTGAGTATAGAATATTTTTAATAATGGAAAAAATTAATTACTGGTGGTGCACAAGCAAATCGTCATCCAATTCTAGAAGACAAGAATCATCTCTTCAAAACTTCTTATAAGAATCAACAACTTTTTAATTATTTAAGCTAAAGACTTGATAAGTTATTTAACTTTAAAGACTCTTGAGAACTGAAAATTTTTATATAAAGAAAAGGAGAGTTTGGACATTTTGAAAACAGAATTTCATTCTCTGTCAAACTCTAATAAAATTGAAAGAAGATCTCAGAGAATGGTCTGAAGAAAAAGAAAATTAAAAACTAGCTTTGAAAGTTATCTGATGCTTCCCTGCCAGAAGAAGAACAAAGGGAATTAAATAAGTATTACATATTTATTAAACAGATTGCATATTCAGAAGCTGAGGGTGCCACCTAAGCCAAAGACATGAAGCCATTGAAAAAGTGAACACAATCAACTCTGATTCAAAACAAACTTGGAATAGATCCTATTTTTAAGAAATAAGAAAATGCAAGGAGATAGTATAAAGGATCTGAACACCTCTCTCTCTCCCCTCCCCCATCCTTTCTTCTGATTAGACAGTAAGCACTCCACAACACATCCTGTCCAGTTCTAAAATCCAGCTCTAAAATCAAGCTCTACAAGAAAAACAGAGAAGACTCAAAGAAAACAACCCAAGGAAAATCTCCCAAAAAGTTCAATGTGAATTCTTGAGAAAAGCTGACTAAGACACTGCCAAGGGATTAGAAACAGTCTTGTAATGATTTTAATGGAATAATCACTGCCCTGCACTTTAAGCTGGGGGTGGTGGTATCTGGCTGGCTAGGAGAAGAGGGCAATGCTTTCTGGCTTGAGGGGAGAATAGGCGACTTAAAACGGCTGGAAAAGCCATTAGCGTGGTAGATGACTAACCAACCACTTAGGAATGAGGGGTTTAAAAAGGTCAGCTTGGGCCTGGACCCTCCCCTCATCAATTGGAGCAGGCTAGGCAGCACCTCCCTCCATATTTATGTCAGAAATATGCCAGGTGATTAGCTATACCTGCTGTGGGCATTATGCTAGCCGCCCTGTTGAGAGGGTCTGGGAAGGAATTTTTTCCTTGCCACCATATTTGCCAGGTGCAGTTGGGAGTTGTTTTTTTTTTGCCTTCCTCGCAGCTGGTTCAGGTGGGCTCTGTTCATGCACAGCATGACGGGTGGTAGGCCATATGTCACAACTCTTTAAGTGTATAGCGGATATTCAGTGCAGGTACTCCATAAATTAAGGCACAAAAGAATGTCTAAATGGCTTAGAAAGGGAATTAAGGAGAGGTGACTGGTAATTGAGTGAGCTGGGGGCAGTTAGGGACTCCTCAGATTTGTACAGCAGGGAGCTAGCCCATCATTATAGTCCACTTTAATCCCTCTTACGAGGGGAGAGGTGGTCGGTAAGGTCCCAGCAAGGGAATCGCTGCAGGGACCTGGATGAAAAGGAGCTGGTGGAATTCCTCCCACCCCACCCCACCGGAATTGGCTGGAAGTGGAGGTTCTTGGCAGTGGATCTGCTGGAGGGACATGAATGGAAAGGTGAGAGGGGGCTGGTAAAAGCACTCACCCCTCCCCGGTTAATTGTGTGGGGTTCACCTGCACTGAACATATTATCTGCTGGTTTAGTCCCAGACATCTAATAATAAAGTTGTGGCCTGATTAAACCCATATCCTATGTCTCCTGTCATTCTTTTGGCATCACCAGACAATGAAATGCTGTTATAACTTAATACTTTAGGCTTTTCCTTTTAATCACCAGATGGTTAGACCATGTATTCCTAGAGAAGAGACAGGTACTAAAGATTGATAAACATAGAAATAGCAGCACTTAATTGAATTTAGGATTCTTAATATTTGTAATTGTCCTGTTTTAAGAAAGCTGATAAAATGCCTTCTCCTAAATAACTAATTTAAATATTTTCTTTGATTTCATATGATATAGTTAAGATTGCTTACCTTGTCCAACAAACAACTGTTTAGGTTATTAACAACTAGACAGGTTTCACTTGCCCTTAACCAAATTATTTTGCCCATGAACAGTGTTAATTATCTAATAAGATACTAAAACTGAATTCACAATAAGTTGGGGAAATAATATACTTTAGTCTTGATTTACCCAAGAAAAGAGGACCCACAGAGGTGCTTCCATTACCATGGTGTAATTTTTGTTACAAGATGTTCACAGAGAGGCTTGCAGAAAAGTTTTCAACAGAAGTAACCAGTTTATCTTGTGTTTTATCATTTGTGTTAAATCATGTGTTAATGTTTTCTTTCTTTAATAATACAATAGGTGCGGTTAATAATTGTGATTATTTTCCGTGGTCTGAACTATGTTATCTTTTACAGCAAGCAAATGAACCCCTGTGACAACATAGTAGGAATCAGACTCCTGAGTTGGTAGTATGAGAAACAATTTGTAAGAACCATTTTTTGTTTCTCTAAAATAAATATTTTTAGAATTTTTAAATAAAATTGTGTCCAATAATGAAAATGACCCCTTTCTACCTCCCACTTCTCATTAGCAATTTTACCTCTAGTCTCCAACCCTCAGTTGTCCTCATCCCATTTCAAAGGCTCCCTAACATTTCTCAAATATAAATGCCCCCTAAAACTCCTTCCGAGGTGGTGTTCTTGCCTAATGTACCCTATTTAGGTTAACAAAGAGAAAGTTAATGGGTGACTTGGCTACAGTCTACGAGTAACTATATGGAGAAAAAATATTTACTAAAAGCCTCTTCAGTCTAGGAAAGAAACGTATAACATTCCAATGGCTGGAAGTGGAAAGCTAGACAAATTCAGACTGGAAATATGGTACACATTTTTAAATATGAGGATAATTAACCAGTGGAACAATTTACCCAGGAACGTGGTGGATTCTCCATCACTGACAATTTTTGAATCAAGGATGTTTTTTTTTCCCCTAAAAGATATGCTACAGAAATTATTTTGGTGAAGTTCTATGGCTTGTGCTATATTGGAGGTCAGATTGTATGACCACAATGGTCCTTTCCAGCTTTAGAATTTAGGAATCTATGAAGTCCCCTTTCCCAAGAGACAGCTGCTTATTTTTCTTTTCCTTTCTTGCCCACAGATCCTCCTCCACTCTCCCAACTTTTTCTTCTGTTCAGCTGTTGATTTTACAGCAACATCCACGATGGTAGGTGATTGCAGAGGTGAACGTGTAGCCCTTGGAACAAAGGGAATTCGCAGATAACAGGGCAGCTGGGTTTGGCTGTCTGACAGTATTGTAAGGAATTATTTCACTCTGCTTTTCACAAGCTCAAGATGCATAAATGCAAAATGGAATGTACACTGTCTTTGCAACATTTATATAATTATAATAATAATAATAATAATATGAAAGATAAGTGTTGCTGGAAACATGGTTTTAAAGACAGCTGTCATTATACTGTGCTAGATTTCTTAGACACGTATCGCTGTATAAAGACATCAGTATACAGGACATGTACAGTGTAAGTGCGTTACTGAAGCTCTTGGTCTGTCAAGCGAGTCTGTTCAAATATAGAAGAATCCAATACTTATTACATTAATAAAACTAATATTTTTATTAGAGGATTTTGTAGAGGGATTTGGATACAGAGTAACTGCTAGTGCTAACATTCTCTTTATGTACAAAAAAGATTTGAAGAAACAGGAAATTCAAGAAGTCCACAGCACTCAGAATAGGGACATGAACCAAATTTCATTCCTATTATGAATATAATTTCAAATAAAATAGTAAACAATGATAAATCATAAATCAATACATACCGCCCAATACAAATTTGCTCCAAATTATGCCTTTTTGTTTTGCTTACCACTAAATTACCAAGCATACTTTAGAAAAAATATTGTTGTTACCAGTGCAGAACTGTGAAATAATTTGCATTCAGAGTCTGAAAACTTAGTGGAAGGCGGTAAAACAACATTGTCATTGGGAGGACCCTATGTATTTCCAGAATAAAATGAGTCTGCGTTTACTACTATTAGTTGTACCATGGTAATGGGTAAAAGCCCCAATCCTAGGTCAGGGCCTCACTGGACTAATAGTTGTATAGATATACCATAAAAGGCAGTCCCTACCCAAAGAACTTATAGCCTGAATAGACATGACAGACGAAGGCTAGATGAAGGAGGTAGTAGTATGCTGCCCTGTTCCTTAGTTAATGCAGACACTGATATATTTAATTTGTGTTTATATCAGTGCTGAAGTGACCATTTTCTGGACTCTAACCTGCTCCCATGATAATGGTGTCAGCAGTAGAGGAACAGGTCATGTGATTTCATTTTACTGAGCAAGTATTAGTCTAGCCCATTCTCACAAAAGATTTTCATTTTTTATGATTGGTCATTCATTCTCTAAATAGCAGAACCATTTTGAAGTAGATGTTTGTAAATCATCTTTCCTCCTTTATCAAATACAAGGCTAGATTTTTGCCCTTGGCATTACCAGGTACATTAGAGGGGCTGCAGAGGGACCATGAAATGGCTGGAATCCACAGAAGGAATTCTGTCTACACAAGAATTCCCTCCAATGACTCTCAGACAAGATAGTTGCCACCTTAGCTGACAGACCAAGGATTGAACAGAGATCCTCCAGAGACAAAGCCATGAGGTAACACAGCTTGAGCTAAAACTCTGAAACTGGGGGCTGCTCCAACTCATATCCTTTGTGGAGTGGCATACGGGAGAATGTGTGACCCTCCCTCCCCTGAGGTTACACAGACACTACACTCTGCTTAAAGAAGTTGCTTCAAGCTTCCTCCGCAACACCACATCCAGCCAGTTTTGCTGTCCAGTACAGAGAGGGATGGATCAAGTTATGTAATAGGGTAGCTGCTCCCTTAAATGAAATCAGGCCAAACTCTTCCATTTTAGTCCAGAAGTGCCTTACTTTGGTGTAATGAGGAGAGCAGGAAAGTTTTAACTCTGAGGGAATGTCCCAGTATGTGTCCCTGGGAGATAACTGAAAGATAGCCCAAACGCCCCAAGAAGTTTAGATCAAGAGCAATCAGGGTCCACAGCCCAAAGGGAGAGAGTTCAGAACCACATTCTGAAGAGAAAGGGTCCAGAGTCCTGAGACACAGAGAACTCACAAAAGCAGAGCTGAAAACCATTAGGGAGGGGAGAAGCATCCTAACTAGACTGGTTGGGATGACACACCCCTCTACTCTGCTATAACCTGACCCGATATAACATGGGTTCACGTATAGTGCGGTAGCAGTGGGGTTCCAGCGGAGCTTTAAAGGGTCTGGGGCTCTGGCTGCTGCGGGGAGCCCCAGGCCCTTTAAATCCCATTGGAGCCCTGCCACTGTTACCCCAGAGCTGCAGCAGCAGGGCTTGCTGGCAATTTAAAGGGCCCGGGTTTCCCGGGCCCAGAGCTTTTTAAATCACCACTGGAGCCCTGCTGCCCCTACCCCAATATAACAGGGTTTCAGCTATCACACAGTAGGGATTTTTGGCTCCCCACAACCGCGTTATAGCGGGGTAGAGGTGTATTTTGAGAGATGCCAGAGACATACTTGGTATACTGATGGATTGTTGGGAACTGAAAGATTGTATGTAGTGCTTGCACTGTGGTGGAGAATTCTTGATGAAGATTGTGGGACTCAAACTACCTCTACAAAAGGGTGATTTAAATGCTCAGAAAGCTGTACTGAAATTACTGGGAACCAATGAAGTGGATACTGAGGCAGGGGCACTGGTCATGTGGCAACATGGTACTGGAAGGGATGCTGTATGATATAAGGTGGAGAATGTGGGCAGGTGATTGACTACTAGAAAAGAGACTATAAGTGCCCAAAAGAGCATAACTGAGGCAGTGAGTTTCTTGCATAGCCACTCTGAGGACATGAGGGAGTGCCCTGGAGGTGGCTGTCCTATGACACCAATTTAAGAGAGCTTGGCCCTGATTTTTAGAGATGCTGAGCATCCACGACTTCAACTGAAATCAGTGGAAGATGATGGTGCTCAACCTTTCTGAAAAAATCAATCCAAAAGGTTTCAGAAGTTAGGCAACTAAAAAAAAGAAGGCACTCAAAATCTGTTTTGCCAAATTTTCAACAGTGACTTAAGATTTCCCTGTATCTCGTCCACAAATACTTCTTCTAAATTCATTTCTTTCACTTATCTTAACCACTACTTCTCGATTCCAACATTTTTTTTAAGTAAACAAGAATTATTCAAAGCAAAGCAATTTATGTTTTATTTATTTATCTAGGTAATTATTGCTAGCATTGTAGTAACTGACAAGATTTGCTAAGGTATTTAGATACCTAGTGATGCAGACAGGCACCTAATGGGATTTTTAAAAGTGCCCAAGCAGGTTAGGAAGCTAAGTCCCTTGAAATAATGAAAAATCAACAGGAGTTAGGAACCTAACATATTTCGGCACGTCTCAAAATTCCAATGTGTCTCTCTCCTTAGACGCTGAAATATCTGTGAAAATCTGATCCTGGGAGCCTAATAATTTGCTGTTCTTGAAAACAATGCTCTCCCATTCAATGATGCTGAATAGAGAGTCGATGAAAAATGTTGAAAGGTTTAAGCTTGGAAATAATTCTATTCATATACCACTATTTATAAATCAGTGTACTGGGATCATACCTGGTTTCTTAAGAGTTCTTTGCTGACACCATTGCACTTCAAATTATATAAGATGGTTCTTACAAAGCTTTATGATAGGCATGGTCTCTTTTTAATCACTGCTACAAAGATGATATCCAACATTTATGATATTCAGCAACTCTCTAGAGTTCAAGAGGGACAAAACAGGCCAAATCCATTCCTGCTGCACTGACTTGAAAGATTTTAAATTTAAACTGAATGTGTCAGAGGAAATGTATTAATGAACTCATTAATTATGCAGACAGGAAGAACGGCATTTCCAAAAGATTACTTTTTTATTTATTTATTTATTTATTACTAGGAGTAGCTTCACTGTGCCTGTATGCTTCAAAGTCTATTTATTTGCTACGAGGCAAAAAATTGAGGCAAGGGTCTGTTGACCTGAATTCAACGGGTGAATTTTTATGGCTTGCAACTGATTGCATCTGACCAGAAGATTTATAGGTTTGTATCCAATTCAGACTACAGAGTTTAAGAACTCAGAGTTCTATATTGGGAGAGGATTCTCGGGGTGCTTGGTAAGAACACTACACTGAGGACAATACCAAATTGATAAAATCTTTATTGCCCTTAACATAAAAACAAGGAATGCAATGAAACTTTAACTGAAAAACAGTAAAAGAATTCCAAAACTCCTGCTGGTAACATTTCTATTATGAGTACCTTAATCTAACATACTCACACCCTTCCTTGGGAGCCTGATAACAGGAGGTGAAGGATCAGCCTCACTCCTGGAATGCCTGATTACGTGATGGTGCTGGCTTCCCTATTGGTTAAGAATGTTGAGTAGTTATACTATACTATACTGCATAAACTGAGCTGATAGAATAAAACTATTCCCTAAGTTCTAAAACTATTCCCTTAACTAACCAACCAACCTATCCTTACAGGGTATTTTATAGGATCCTGATCTATGTAATTCAGGCCCAGCCTACTACACCCACATCTTGTTTCTGTACCCAAAGAAATGTATGGGTACCCTTCCCACTTAATACTTTCTAAACATATTAATAAGAATCTCACTCCAAACTGCCAAACTAGGCTCTCTTGATGACCTCGAGTTGTGGTGTACCCTGCAGTTATCAACCGGTTGTAAAAGCCAGATAAACCTGTGATGTGATGTGGATAGTTCCTACCTTTGGTTCCCCAAAGTTTCAGGGACCATTCTTATCTATGCCAAAGGTTGCCAACTTTTATGCTGACATATTCATAACTAATTCTACTTTTTTTTGCTATATACCAATTCTTATTTGATCTTACAGGCTGGTAGGCTTCATTTCAGCAAAAATTATTAGCAAACATGTCTCAACACATCCGAAATTCCAAGGAATTAATACTAACAACATAAGAAAATGGATTAATTTCAGAAAAAGAAACCTTAATTAATACTGCTGGCTTGATTAATAGGATAATAACTAGCAAAATAATCCTATGGGCTACAAACCCCATTTTCAGAGTGCATGGTTGAGAATAATCTTAGTAGGTGGCAGTACAAAGGTTGCAGGAAGGTCTCAGCTCCATAGAACAGCATGAAAGGAAGCAGGTCATATTTTGAAAATGTCCAAGGAGATAGAAGAATTGTCAACTCTCAGACTTATTTTTAAAACTCCGTCATTAACAGAATTGGTGGCAACATTTTACTCACTATCTGCTGAGCTTGACAGTAATTTCTACTTCCAGAATCTGATATTGCTCAGGGAAGTGAAAGTATGAATGCACAATTTTATTCCCTTTGAGGCAAAGCCAGTCTTTTCCTCCTTTGCTGCAGAGCCCCTTGATAGTGAGCTCACTGCAGTTCCAATGCACAAGGGGTCATAGTGTTATATAGTTTAAGGCCAGAAAGGACCACCAGATCATTTAGTCCAACCTCCTGTATATTACAGGCCACTAACATTACCCAGCCACCTCCATATCAAGTCTAACAGTCTGAATGAAACCAGCCCTCAGAAGACTAAATTGTGTGCCACAGACAAAGTACAGGAGAGACTGAGGTGCAGCTATGCCTTCAGCCCCTGCAATGGTACGGAACCGATTAAATTGGAGGATTGATGATGTGTGGCTGGATGAGAGATACCCATGCAGAGGCTCCCTGCATGGCAATATTTGAGGTATAAGAAAACTTGGAGTTCCACAGATTTCTGTTCCCTGGATAGGCATATAAGGACTCCCAGAAGGTTTTCCAGCCATTAGTTTTGGGAAGCTTGTGAAGTGCATATACAGCCTGAGAAATAGAATTACTCTTTCCAGTCCCACATGCATCTTCCCAGTGAATGGCCAAACCACAGAACAACTTGGAACAAGAGGAAAAAGAGAGCTATCTTGCTTGGACGACAACAAAAGATAAAATAACAAGGAGTCCTTGTGGCACCTTAGAGACTAACACATTTATTTGGGTATAAGCTTTCATGGTCTAAAGTTCACGAAAGCTTATGCGCAAGTAAATTGGTTACTCTGAAATGTCACAAGGACTCCTCGTTGTTTTTGGTGATACGGACTAACACGGCTACCACTCTGAAACTTGACAACAGAAGATATACATCCTTAGAATCAAAACTTGATCTGATGGAAAAAATAAATAATGTGATCTGTTTCAGAACATAACTAATTTATAGACAAAGGAAATGGAAGAGATCTAATCTACCTGGATTTCTGTAAAGCATTTGATATAGTTCCACATATATTAATCCCGGTTTTGTCCAATCTGAGAATAGAAAGTTGGTTAAGGAATTAGTTGAAGGGGAGACTATGCACCTTTTTGCTATAAACTGGGGATTTATCAATTTGAAGCAACAGAGAAGGAGAAAGATGTGGTGTATTGGTTGATCACATGATGACTGACTATGAGCCTCCAGAGATATGTAGCTGTGAAAAAAAAAAAGCTAATGCAGTCCTAGGATGCAACAGTAGAGATATTTCCAGGAGAGCTAGAGAAGTGCTATTACTCTCCTACAAGGCACTGGTGAGACTTCATCTGGAATACTGTGCACAGTCCTGGTCTCCTATGTTTAAGAAATATGAATTCAAACTCAACAGGTGCAGAGAAGGGCTACTAGAATGATTATAGAAATGGAGGGGAGAGACGAAGATCTTAGAAGGAAGGTAATATGGATGGTGAGTGATCGGCTGTTGTGACCTGCACAGGATGTGCCATGTTTGTCTTTCTTCCACATGACAGAAGCGACTTTGTCTGCACAAAGTGCAAGCTGGTCTCCATATAGGAAGAAAAGGTTCAAGGTCTGAAGAAACAAGTATCAAACCATGAGTTGCATAAGAGAAAATGAAGATTTCTTGGACAGATGTCAGGATATGCTTCTACAGGCACAACATTCTGAAGAATCAGAGCAGTCTGTGCAGTGGGGACAGAAAGATAGTGAAGAAGTTTGGCAGCATGTGACCTCCAGAAGAAGAAACAGGAGCATCCATGTACCAGCAATGCAGATACAGGTGAGAAATCATTTTCATGTTCTCTCCACAGGTACTAATGCGGAGAGTAGACTAGATGATACATGTGAGGGAAGGGAGCAGAAGGAGACTCCACTGATTGAAAGGCATGAAATGCACTGTGCAAGGGATGGGGGTTCCATGACCACCGCTCCCAAGTGAAGGAGGATGGTGGTGGGGGTGGTCGGGGACTCCTTCCTCAGGGGGACTGAGTCATCTATCTGCTGTCCCGACCGGGAAAACCAAGACGTGTGCTGCTTGCCAGGAGCTATGATTCATGATGTGATGGAGAGACTGCTGAGGCTAATCAAGCCCTCAGATCACTACCCCTTCCTGTTTCTCCATGTGGGCACCAATGATACTGCCAAGAATAACCTTGAGCAGATCACTGCAGACTACATGGTTCTGGGAAGAAGGATAAAGGATTTTGAGGCACAAGGTGTTCTCAGCCATCCTCCCTGTGGAAGGAAAAGGCCCGGGCAGAGACCGTCGAATCGTGGAAGTCAATGAATGGCTATGAGGGTGGTGTTGGAGAGAAGGCTTTGGATTCTTTGACCACGGCATGGTGTTCCAAGAAGGAGTGGTAGGCAGAGACAGGAATCCACCTAACAAAGAGAGGAAAGAGCATCTTCACAAGCAGGCTGGCTAACCTAGTAAGGGAGGCTTTAAACTAGGTTCATCAGGGGAAGGAGAACAAAGCCCTGAGATAAGTGGTGAAGTGGGATACTAGGAGGAAGCATGAGCAGGAGAGTGCAGAAGGGGAGGACTCCTCATACTGAGAAAGGAGGACAATCAGCGAGTTATCTTAAGTGACTATCTACAAATGCAAGAAGCCTGGGAAACAAGCAGAGAGAACTGGAAGTCCTGGCACAGTCAAGGAATTATGATGTGATTGGAACAACAGAGACTTGGTGGGATAACTAACATGACTGGAGTACTGTCGTGGATGGATATAAACTGTTCAGGCAGGGCAGAAAGTGTGGGGGAGTTGCATTGAATGTAAGAGAGCAGTATGACTGCTCAGAGCTCCATCATGAAACTGCAGAAAAAACCCTGAGAGTCTCTGGATTAAGTTTAGAAGTGTGAGCAACATGGGTGATGTCATGGTGGGAAGTCTGGTATAGACCACCAGACCAGGGGGATGAGGTGGACAAGGTTTTCTTCTGGAAACTAACAGAAGTTACTAGATCACATGCCCTGGTTCTCATGGGAGACTTCAATCACCCCAAAATCTGCTATGAGAGCAATACAGCAGTGCATAGACAATCCAGGAAATTTTTGGGAAGTATAGGGGACAATTTCTTGGTACAAGTGATGGAGAAACTCTTCTTGATCTACTGCTCAGAAACAGCAAAGAAATAGTAGGGGAAGCAAAAGTGGATGGGAACCTGGGAGGCAGTGACCATGAGATGGTCAAGTTCAGGATCCTGACACAAGGAAGAAAGGGGAGCAGCAGAATATGGACCCTGGACTTCAGAAAAGCAGATTTTGACTCACTGAGGGAACTGATGGGCAGGATCCCCTGGAAGAACAACATTAGAGGGAAAGGAGTCCAGGAGAACTGGCTGTATTTTAAAGAATCCTTATTGAAGTTGCAGGAACAAACCATCCTGATGTGTAGAAAGAATAGTAAATATGGCAGGCGAATAGCTTGGCTTAACAGTGAAATCCTTGCTGATCTTAAACTCAAAAAGGAAGCTTACAAGAAGTGGAAGATTGGACAAATGACCAGGGAGAAGTATAAAAATATCACTCAGGCATGAAGGAGTGAAATCGGGAAGGCCAAATCACACTTGGAGTTGCAGCTAACAAGAGATGTTAAGAGTAGCAAGAAGGTTTTCTTCAGGTATGTTAGCAACAAGAAGACAGACAAGGAAAGTGTGGGCCCCTTACTGAATGAAGGAGGCAACCTAGTGACAGAGGAGGTGGAAAAAGCTAATGTACGCAATGCTTCTTTTTCCCCTTGTGTTCACAAACAAGGTCAGCTCCCAGACTGCTGTACTGGGCAGCACAGCATGGGGAGGAGGTGACCAGCCCTCTGTGGAGAAAGTAGTGGTTCAGATCTATTTAGAAAAGCTTGATGCCAGATGCACTGCATCCAAGGATGCTAAAGGAGTTGGTGGATGTGATTGCAGAACCATTGGCCATTATCTTTAAAAACTCATGGCGATCGGGGAGGTCCCAGATGACTGGTAAAATTCTAATATAGTAATCATCTTTTAAAAAGGAAAGAACGAGGATCCGGGGAACTATAGACCAGTCAGCCTCATCTGAGTCCCTGGAAAAAATCATGGAGCAGATCCTCAAGGAATTAATTCTGAAGCAGTTAGAGGAGAGGAACGTGATCCAGAATAGTCAGCATGGATTCACTACGGGCAAGTCATGCCTGACTAACCTAATTGCCTACTATGATGAGATAACTGGCTCTGTGGATGAGGGGAAAGCAGTGGACATGTTATTCCTTGACTTTAGCAAAGCTTTTGATACGGTCTCCCTCAGTATTCTTGCCAGCAAGTTAAAGAACTAAGGGCTGGATGAATGGACTATAAGGTGGATAGAAAGCTAGCTAGATCATCAAGCTCAATGGCTCCTGATCAATGGCTCCATGTCTATTTGGCAGCTGGTATCAAGCGGAGTGCCCCAAGGGTCGGTCCTGGGGCCAGTTTTGTTCAATATCTTCATTAATTATCTGGAGGATGGCGTGGACCCTCAGCAAGTTTGCAGATGACACTAAACTGGGAGGAGTAGTAGATAGAATGGAGGGTAGAGATAGGCTACAGAGGGACCTAGACAAATTAAAGGATTGGGCCAAAAGAAACCTGATGAGTTTCATCAAGGAAAAGTGCAGAGTCCTGCACTTAGAACAGAAGAATGCCATGCACTGCTACAGATCAGGGACTGAGTGGCTAGGCAGCAGTTCTGCATAAAAGAACCTAGGGGTTACAGTGGACAAGAAGATGGATATGAGTCAACAGTGTGCCTTTGTTGTCAAGAAAGCTAATGGCATTTTGGGTTGCATAAGTAGGGGCATTGCCAACAGATCAAGGGACATGATCATTCCCCTCTATTCTGCATTGGTGAGGCCTCATCTGGAGTACTGTGTCCAGTTTCGGGCCCCACATTACAAAAAGGATGTGGAAAAATTAGAAAGAATCTAGCAGAGGGCAACAAAAATTATTAGGGTTCTGGAGCACGTAACTTATGAGATGAGGATAAGGGAACTGCAGAAGAGCAGAATGGGGGGGGATTTGATAGCTGCTTTCAACTACCTGAAAGGGGGTTCCAAAGAGGATGGATTTGGACTTCTCAGTGGTACCAGATGACAGAACAAGGAGTGATGGTCTCAAGTGAGAGGTTTAGTTTGGATATTAGGAAAACCTTTTCACTAGGAGGGTGGTGAAACACTGGAATGGGTTACCAAGGGAGGTGGTAGAATTACCTTCCTTAGAGGTTTTTAAGGTCAGGATTGATATAGCCCTGGCTGGGATGATTTAGTTGGGGATTGATCCTGCTTTGAGCATGGGGTTGGACTAGATGACCTCCTGAGGTTCCTTCCAAACCCTGATAATCTATGATATGATTGCTTTCTATATGAGTACCAGAGAGAAATAACTTCTCCCTCACCAGTGTTTATTTAATTTAAGGTCCAATGTGTGCAAAAAACAACAAATGGCTATAAGCTGGCCATCACGATGTTTGTGTGTGAAATTAAAGGAAGGTTTCTAACCATCAGAGGAAAGACGTTCAGGAACAGCCTTCTAAGGGGAATAATGGGAGCAAACACACAAAAAAAACACCAAACCCCTAATTTGTTTCAAGACTCAGTTTTATAAATTTGCGGAGGGGATGGTATGAGAAGGTTGCCTATAATGGCGTATGGCTCATCCATAATTACCAGTAGAAAAATATCTCCAGTGTCTAGAGATGGGACATTAAAGGAGGAGGGCTGAGTTACTACAGAGAATTCCTTCCCAGGTGTCTGGCTGATGGGCAGGGCCAGTGCAACCACTTAGGCAACCTAGGCGATCGCCTAGGGCACTAGGATTTGGGGGGTGCCATTTTCTTCGGCTGCCCCGGTCGCTGTTGGCATTTAGGCAGAAGGAGCTGGGGCAGGGGAGTGCGGGGAGGGCCGCCTGCAGCAAGGAAGGGGGGGGTGGCACACAGGGGAACTCCCCACCCCAGCTCACCCCTGCCCCGCCTCCTCCCCGAGCACAAAGTGGCTGCTTCACTTCTCCTGCCTCCCAGGCTTGCAGTGCCTAAGCTGATTGGCACTGCAAGCCTCAGAGGCGAGAGAAGTGAAGCAGTGATGGGATGCTCGGGGAGGTGGGTCAGGGATCTGCTGAGGTGAGGAGGGTGCCTCAGGGCAGAAGGGGGGAGCTGCCTCAGGGTGGGGGCTCAGGAACGGGGGAGAGGGGGAAGTTTCGCCTAGGGTGCGGAACATCCTCACACCGGCCCTGCTGATGGGTCTCTTCCAGAAGCGCATTAAGTGAAAAATGATTAACATCTGCCTTGTGATACATTCTTCCTCTCATCTTTTCCCCAGGCAGAGAATTGTACATGTAGTGTAGTGTTTTAGTAGGCTTGGTGCATGTTTCTATTTCAGAGAAAGGAAAGCTGAAGAAGTCTGCTTTATACTTGGAGCCAGAAGTGGTGAGGATTGTGATGGTCCTTACTCCCTGTGGGAGTTCATTCCATAGTCTCAAACTGACCCCAATAAAGCTCTAGCTCCTGCCAGATCAGTTTTACCCTTGTGACAGACATCACACAGTATCCTTTAATTTTTTTTCTCCACTTAGTTTACCTGTCACAACTGACCATTTGGTAAATATAAGTTTCTTACCTTATTCTTTGTGACTTGTATTTCTGTCTCCATAACCCTGAAGGATTCTGTAACATAAGGGCACTGTGACAGGGTGACACTGGTCCTTTAAGAAGGAGCAGCAGCAAAGTACATTTACTGCATCAATTTATCCAGATTAGGCTCTGTAAGAAGGTGGGTGTCTGGGCCTTGAGGGGGAGGAGACAATGAGGAAAACTGAGTGAGTCAGAGCAAGGGAGCCACAGAAGTCAGAGGGAGAGGAAGCAGTGAGTCTGAAAGGTAAAGGGGCTTATAATCTAGCCTGAGCTGAGGAACCCTTTTTGTTTTGTTTAAATTTTGCATGAAACTTCTTAAGATAAACTGTAGCTATAGCAGTAGATCATGTGCCCCATTACAGACACTCTGAGTACTATAAGAAGAGACAGTACTCTGGTTTGGATATCTGTGTTATGTAAAGAGACAGGTTATTAGCTGTGTTCTAATATCTTATTTTTTTGTTTAGCTCAACGTGATTCTTGTCATAAGGCATTTAGATAAGCTGTTCTAGTATTTTATTTGGTCTGGTGTCCTACCTGTTGATATTTGTGACAAAAAATTATGCAAAATGAAATAATCAGAAGTAGCATTTTGCTCAGAAACAAAATATTGTTTCAGGAGATTTGGTGTTCCTACACACAAATTGGCTTTATTAGTATGCTTACAAAAACCCAATTTTGTTTATTTTGGGATTATGTGTTTGAGGCACTTCTAGAATAATCATTCAACAATGATTCCATAAAATGTACATGTGGCATTTTCTTAGGAGTGACATATAGAATAAGTATTTTATATGGATGATACGTGATTTGTAGAGAGATGTATTCATTTTGGAATCCTTTAGAAGTTCCTTGATTGAACTCAGTCTGATTGCCAAAGGCAACACAATTTAGGTGGGAAGTAAGTATAAATTGATGGATCAAAGTAAAATTCTGTCTTTGGTTTATTTGTTTTATATTAGCTATATTTTGGAAACTTTGCAGAAGAACCAATGGTATTCTCATTTTTTCTTTTTTAATAAGAGTCCATCAGAAATATCTTGTGTTAGAACAATAAGAGCTAATAGAACTTAGAACTAAACATGAACTAGATGAAATCACCTGTTTTAAAATTTAATTAAACCCCCAAACATGAACCAGTTCTGCTGAGTTTCTAAATATGGGCCAAGATTTAGATATGTTTTGGCACCATACTAAGCAAACAGGGACCCATCCTGGTAGAAAAATCATGCAAAATTTAGAATTGCTTTTCCATTTCAGTTTTAACAAAGAAAATGCACATCAATTGTAATATTATAACCTCAATCACATAATGTGTGAGAAACTCACAAAATATATTTTGTACCACACAAGGGAGAGAAAGGAAAATAAAATGATGCTGCCCTGCAGAGGCTGAATCTCCCCCTATCTATTTCAATTTAAAACACTGAAGATTTCCCAAGGTTTAGGTGTCCTAACACATCATTAACAAGACAGTTATAGCTGCATTCAAATAACCAGTTCAGCAGGAGTTCAGCCAGCCACCTGCAAACACTCCCTTCTGCCCCCTTCATTGATGCATGCCTCCAGCCTTTTCAAGAAACTTGGTGAAACTAAGAGTCTTTTGCAGTATGCCAGGAAGGTTACCAAATTCTAGTGCAGCAGGCTTAAGTGGTGAGCCAGCTTTGCTGAATTTGGCACAATGTTTTGAAATTTATTATTCCAAATAATTGAGATTCTATAAGAGTCTCACATGTATTTGGACAGTCAAAAAGTGGGGGGAAAGTCTGAAGACCCCTGGGTTAGAAGAAGTTGAATGACTTTTGTTGGCAGGTGGCAGTGACAGACCTGAAATGTGAAATCCAAAAACTGAACTATTAATACTGAAATCTGAAAGTATCTGTACATTAGAGGTAGTCAATCCTCCTAATAAAAAAACAAAACAAATCAGAACCAAGAACTCACTACTTAAGAGGTTAGGATAAAGAGATCTAAACCACCCTGGATTTTGTAAATCCAAAACCCAGGCAGAGTTTTCCAAAACTAAAATGACACTTATCTACATTAGATGTATACAGCTCATTTTAAAATGTCACCAAAAGCAAAGTTTTTAAATTACTTGGGATCTCTCAAAAACATAGGTTTAATGTAGATAACAAGTGCTATTACTGCTTTGAATCACATCATTTTTGGTGACAAATTAAAAGATGTATGCTTGACTTATGATAATGATTATCATTTTACTTTAAGCTCAGGAAGCTTGAAAGTATTCAAGGAAATAACTTCTATATAATAACTAATGAATTTTTGGTATATAATTGCAAGTCAGTTCATATATACGAAACTGAACAACATGGAAATCTCAAACTGAAGCAATGGGAACTACATCAATACAACAAAGTTATTAATCTTAATGACTACATGTAATGTCTAGAAAGTCTCTGTACCAGTCAGTTTTAACTCTAGTCCAACTAGAGAACAGTCTCATTGAATATTACCTTACGGGTACCTACTAATATGACAAAAGCTATGATTCTTATACAGATCATTCCAAAAGTGTGATGAACTTCCCACTTTACTGTTGTAGAAGAGCTGAGAGTCTCAGTTTGCTAGGCACATGACTATGTTGCTTCAAAGATTTATTTAATATGGCCATGACAATCTTCAATAATCTCTATATTTTACTTTTAAATTATCTCTTTCTCTATGTGTGTGTCTAAAATTGTTTGACTAGATTAAACAGATCAAGCTTGAGAGATTAGTGTCATATTTAAATTTAAAACTTAGGCAGCTATTGGCCAATTTTATCATGTTAGTGTAGCCACTGGCTGATTGCAGTTAACTCTGCTTTTCATGTAGCCATTTGCACACTTAAAGGGCATGTTTGATCTGCTGCTAGTGAGTATCACTTCTATCAACTATGTGAACATCAGTTCCATTTATTTTGTGCTTATGGTCTAATAAGTCTCAATCTGCATAAAAAAGTAATTTATCAATGGAAATTCTGTTATGGGAGAAAAAACAGTATGTAGCCCTGTCATAAATAGATAGCTAAGGGTTAATGTTTCTTTTACCTGTAAAGGGTTAACAAAGGGAACCAAACACCTGACCAGAAGAACCAATCAGGAAACCGGATTTTTCAAAGTGAGGGAGGAACTTCTGGGTGTGTTTTGTCTTTGTTCTGCCTGTTTGTTTTCTCTTGGCTATGAGGGAGAGAGCTTCCCCCCCCTCCCCATCTCCAAGCTTCTTTCTACCTTCTGTTACCAAGTTGTGAATACAAAAGGAAAGCAATAGGTTTATATTGTATTTACATGTGTGTAACTTGCTGGAATGTTTCAAATTGGATATCTTTTTGAATCAGACTGTTTATTCTTTTCTTTTAAGCAATAGCCCTGTGTTATGTCATTTGATACAGAGTTTATATTCTTATGTCTTTTTTATATAAAGCTTTCTTTTTAAGACTTATTTGAGTTTCTCTTCAGGATAAGCTCGGCAGCACCAGGAATTGGTGGGGAGGGGAAAGAGATAAAATCATCTCTGTTTCCTTTGTTTGAGGGTTGTCTCTTTGTGGAAGAGAGGGGACAGGCTTCTTGGTATTGTGATGTAAAGAGATTGCATCAATACTCTCAGGTTAGCCCAAGAGGAAAGTCTGGGTGGGAGAGGGAGGGGGAAGGGAAGTGGATATTTCCCTTGCCGTAAGACTCAGAGCTTCTGGTCTTGGGGGTCTCTCCAGGGAAGGTTTGGGGAGACCAGAGGGGGCCAAAACCCTGGAAATTTTGGATGGTGGCAGCGAGATCAGATCCAAGCTGGTAATTAAGCTTGGGGGAGTTTCATACAAGCACCCAGATTTTGGACGCTAAGGTCCAGATTTGGGAAAAGGCTTATGATAAGCCCTTAAAGAGTACTATAGATAGTCTTCATGTTAGAGGTATAAGAACACATTTTGCCTTAGTTATACCCCTGCAATATCTTCAACTTCAGTGATAGGGTACAACTGAGGGTAGTATTTGCATCATGGTATAAGATGATAATTAGTAAATGATTGTTCCTTCAAATGCTCTGCACCTCATACTGCAATTAGGAGACATTGTTCTCAGTGACAGTCCACCCACCAAAGTGGCACTGGATTAAAGCAGACATTATTAAGAATGTTATGACACCAGCAAACCAAGAAAAATACTCTGGAGCCAAGTTCCTTGAGACGTGCATTCAGTGTCCATGAGCAATATCAATAGTAGATCATAATGATGACTGCCCTGCTTCACATAAAAATTCCTACTATATTCCTTAAATAAGCAGTATGCCATTTAAGTAGGATCTCACTGCTGTCTTAGGGTATGCCTACACTGCAATTAAAAACCTGCAGCTGGCCCATGCCAACTAGCTTGGACTAAGAGGTTGTTTAACTGCAGCATAGACAACCAGGTTTGCTTTGAAGCCTGGGCTCTAGGACCCTGTATGGTGGAAGGGTCCCAGAGTTTAGTCTGCGGCTTGAGCCCAAATTCTACCCTGCAGTTAAACAACCCCTTAGCTCAAATCAGCTTGCATGGGCCAGCTGCAGGTGTCTAACTGCAGTACAGACATACTCTTAGACAACTGTTGATATATAGCGGATAAAAAACCCTGAAAAATGAAAATTCACTACTTACAACAAAACTTCATAACTCTGGAAAAAAACTTAAACTTGTACAAAGATTTTATTTTAATTTACATCAGCATTCTTTAAAGCATCTCAAGATCAGGTGGTCAAGTATCAGAGAGGTAGCCATGTTAGTCTGGATCTGTAAAAGCAGCAAAGAATCCTGTGGCACCTTATAGATTAACCGACATTTTGGAGCATGAGCTTTCGTGGGTGAATACCTACTTCATCAGATGCATTCACCCAAGAAAGCTCATGCTCCAAAATGTCTGAAGATCAGCAGGGAAAGTATTTCTGAAATGGGGAGAAATATTAAAGGTTACAAGTGTATATATTTTTTTTTCTGCTTCTGTCTCTTTGCGGGGGGAAGGGAGAAGTTGTTTTTACTTGAGGAAACTGAATTTGATTATGAGTTTTTGATCTGCTTCACTCTGAAATACACAACCCTTCAGATATTTTCTGAATGTAGTAGGCTTTGCATTTTATCACCATTTTCCCCCTCTCCTGGCACCTGCTTTGTATCATCTCTCCACAGTCTCAGTGCTGTCGGTTACTAGTGTGAAACAATGCTTAGGCAAGACTGAATCATAATTTTCAACAGGAATTCACAATAAGAAAAAGTTAATGATCACAACCATGGGCTTTAATTCTATGAAATTAACTGAAGCTCAATGCAGGGTTTGAGTCCATGTGGTGGTGAATGTCCTCAACTCCATTGAAATTAGTGTGGAAGAGGACATTCAGCTCTTCATAGGACTGATTCCTTTGATAAGTTTGAAGTTTCTTAAACTTTCTGTTTCTGTTTCTTGAGTGTCAGTAGAGAGCTTCTCAACAAAAACACTGAGGAGCAACATGGGATGAGTACCGAGTGTTAACATGAGAAAAAAAATGGTGCTGTATATTGAATACAAAGAACCAACTGCTAAAGAACAAAGTGTATTATTGATATGATGATAACTTGGGAAAGGTGGTGGTTTCCTTAATGTTACACCTGGAGGCAGTGAAGTGTTATATGGCATTCTGCTGTATCTGTCCATCATGATAGAAAATCATAAGGGGAAAATTAGGAGCTGTGCAAAAAAATCTAAAGTGTTGTAGAGAAATGTTTTCCTTTTCTCTTCAAAATGAAGTCCTAAACAAGCAAGCTCTTAGTCATACACCTGGTTTTTAGTTATACTAGTGGTCCCATCTAAGCCAATGAACTTATTCACATGCTTAAGAACTACCTGAGGGCATAATTTTGCTATCTTGTCACTCTGTATGGAAAAATAAGTCCCTGATCTCCTGGGCATGCAGAGGCTGCTTTGGTGCAGTCTAGCCTATAATTATCTGTATGTCTTTGCAGCTTCAATGGTCAGTGGGTGAAATGTGCCTCTAGTCCCCATTTCCACCCTCACTCCATAGGGTGCTCTGTGTCCCCCAGAGGAGAGGAAATGGAGCAGTCTCTGTGCTCCTCACAGCATAATCCCAATGTAGATTGCACAAAGATTCCAGAGAAGCCTCTGTATGCCTTCTCCAATCTAGTCCTAAACAGATAAATCTGCTAGATCTGGCACGCTTTAGACTTTTCTTCTACAATACTGTTCAATTTTTCACAGTACTAATTATTTACCAGTCTAAAGATACAAGATATCTGTTCTATTTTACTAAGGGTTAGTTAAAATGAGGATCAATTAGAGCAGAGATCGGCAACCTTTGGCCTGCAGCCCAACAGGGTAAGCACCCTGCAGGCTAGTCTGGTTTGTTTACCTGCTGCATCCACAGGTTCGGCCAATCATGGCTCCCACTGGCCACGGTTTTCCATTCCAGGCCCATGGGACTGCAGGAAGTGGCACAGGCCAAGGAATGTGCTGGCCGTTGCTTCCCACTGCCCCCATTGGCCTGGAGCTGTTAACCACGGCCAGTGGGAGCCACAATTGGCTGAACCTGTGGATGCAGCAGGTAAAGTAACCGGCCCTGCCTTCCAGGTGCTTACCCTGGCGGGCTGCGTGCCAAAGATTGCCGATTCCTGAATTAGAGGGAAAGATCACCACCCAATGAAGAAGAAACATAGCTCTCTTATGTCTCTTAAAATCTTCAGCTTTTCATCTTGTTGATGGTACTACTGTTACCTGGGGTTCTTTCAACCCCAAGCTCTTTGCAACTTTTACTTTGTGCCAGGTGGTATCACGAAATAAATCAGGGGAGACACAGCTGTCCGACTGATGGATGGCTGGCACAAACAGGACAACACAAGAGTGCTTTCACTTAAAGTTAAACTTTAATCTCAAGCACTTACATGTGTGCAACATGTTAATGAAACACCCCCAACCCTTGATAATGGCCAAAGCTGAGGGTGGCTCTCTAGTGGCACAGCAGCAGGCTTCTGGTGGCCAAATCTTCTGTCTGCCAGTGGGAACTGCAAGATTTATCCAGAGGAAGAGTCCAAACGAGTCCCACTATCTCAAACTTTGCCCCCTCATTTATATATTAGTAATAGAATGACATGTCCCCTAAAGAAAAACTTGTTAAGTAAGCAATTTCAATGGTCAAGCAAGAGGTTCCTTCTGATTGATTAACCAGGTGTGAGTTTTTCTAGAGTGTGCTGCCTTGAGACCCCAATAGACATTCCTTGGGCACATCCTGCTCTTCAAAAATGCATGTATCAGCAATTTCAGTACAATTCTTATCAGGAAGCACGTGGGGTCAAGCTGCCCTTTCTGTGGCACCCCAAACCCCCTCCCCTCCTGCCTAGGTCAAGCTGAGACTGCCAACTAGGCAGAAGTTAGCAATAAGCCATAGTGGTTTCAGGCACTTTACTCATTTGCCAAAATCTCCCTGTACATTACAAGAGAGGCTCAATCAACATTTGAGATAATAACCAGATGTGGTACTGGAGAGTTGTAGAAAGATCTGCTCTGTATTTTTATTTGATACCTTCAGTTTTGCCTACATTTGATTTTTCACTCTCCAGTTATTTGCCAGGCCCTCCCTCAGCCCTTCTCTCCCACGGCCAGCATCTAATAAATTGACAATGTAAGTAAGGGATCAATATGTTAATTTTGACTGCTGTCTTAAAAAAATTCTGAAAAGAAAAATCTGTTCTGCATTTATTAGCAAAGAAACACAGAACTAGACAGACAGTAAAACATACAAGCTTTTAAATATATTTATATATAATACTTACATGTGTTCTTCCTTTCTAAAAAGATTAATTTTAGATGTAAATGTAATGCTCAAATTAGTGGAAACATTTTGATTAGCATTTAGGACTACGGCCTCTCTCTGCAATGAAGAGTTAGCTTTCCTCTCAGATATCTATACTTATACAGCCCCCCCCCCAATAAAAAGGGTGCGTGGGTCTCCCTACCGCTATTAAAAAAAACAAAAAAACCCACACACACCTACAAAAGATTTCACAGTAACAAAGAACATCCCTATGCCATGGCATTTGCAAGGAGTGTGACTCTTTGGAATAGTATTAATATTTATGAAGGCGAACAAATGGTTAGATAAATAATTAAAATAAGAACCTTTCAAGGAACAGAAGAAAAGTATTTTTTTCATGTTACATAGTGATCTGTCTTAAAGCAAGATCTTCTAAAAAAGGATAACACTGTGATAAGAATAATGACATTTCTATTTTTTTTTAAAACAGTAACAAGAACACCACAAAAATTACCTTATGAATTTTGATGTGAGCCTCTGGTGCAACCTTTTGTAGAATCTCCCTCTGTTGTTCCAAAATGTCTTCTCCTTTGAAATCTTCTAAAAGAGAAAACAGAGATATTTGGTTTACAAGATTTCCTTCTTATAAATTTTAGACATTTGTTTACAAAGAAGGCCTATAGAAGTCCAGAATGGCAGGAACTTGTTACATATAAACTGGACTTTACTAGTACTCACATATGTATACTGTACTCTTTTAAGTTCCAAGCATATATATTTTTAAATGGTGCAGTAACAATATATTTTGTTGATTTAAAAAAAAAATCTCCACACTTTTCATGCATTTTAACCAATCAGCCCCAATTATGCTCTCTGAATGGGGGAGAAGCAGTAGACATGGTATTTTTTGACTTTAGTAATTCTTTTGATACAGTTTTGCATGACCTTCTCATAAACGAACTAGGGAAATGCAACCTAGATGGAGCTACTATAAGGTGAGTGCATAACTTGTTGGAAGACTGTTCTCAGAGAGTAGTTATCAGTGGTTCACAGTCAAGCCAGAAGGGCATAATAATATATGGAAATATACCTCTCTCAGAACTGGAAGGGACCCTGAAAGGTCATTGAGTCCAGCCCGCTGCCTTCACTAGCAGGACCAAGTACTGATTTTTCCCCAAATTTCTAGTAGCCCCCTCAAGGACTGAACTCACAACTCTGGGTTTAGCAGGCCAATGCTCAAACCACTGAGCTTGAGCAGTGTCTGGCAGGGATCAGTTCTAGGTGTGTCTCTGTTCAATATCTTCATCAATTATTTAGATAATGGCACAGACAGTAGACTGTGGCAGAGCTTCAAGCTTGTCCCTATGGGTCCTGCACTTCTAGGCACTTTCAGGGTAGTCTCAGTGGCTCACTGCAACCCTCCCCGTAGCCCTTTTCTCTCTAGGGCCAGGGTTACAATCTACTGAGCCCTTTTCATCATAAGCCAGCAAGAAGGTTGGTGAGAAAACTCTCAGTCTCTGTTGTCCCTAGGGCTTATTTCAGAACAGTTTAGCCTCCTGTCCTGACTGGGGCCTGTATTCCCTTCCCAGGAGATGTTTCTGTAGTGGTAGGTTGAGGGGGAAACAGGCCCACCATCTACTCCAGATTCCAGCCCAGGGACCCTAATGATAGCAGCTGTTGGCAGCCAATCTTTCACTGCCAGAGTTGCTATATTTCCCTAGGTCACTTCCCCACAACTCTTCTGCTTCTCCTTCTTCAGCCTTACCTTAAGGCTCCCTTACCAATGGCTTAAGGATGTCTTCATTAGCCAGCCCTTTCACTGTACTTCCTTTCCTCTGACTCTCCCCAGCCTGACTGGAGTGAGCCCTTTTATAGTATCAAAAGGGCCTTAATTAGAGTCAGGTGTTCACATTACCTTAATGGACTCACCTGACTCTTTGTAGGTTAATTGAAGTCAGGTGTTCTCATTAGTCTGGAGCAGCCCCTGCTCTGGTCAGTCAGGGAACAGAAAACTGCTAATCCAGTGGTCAGTATATCTGCCTTTGACTACTTGGTTGTACCCAACTGGCCTGGGTCTATCACAATAGTTATAAAGTCTGCAGATGATACCTAGCTGGGAGAGATTGCAAGTGCTTTGGAAGATAAGATTATAATTCCAAATGATTTGGACAATCTGGAGAAATGATCTTAAGTAAATAGAATGAAACTCAATAAGGACAAATGCAAAGTACTCCACTTAGGAAGGAACAAATCAGTTGCACCACATATAAAATGGGAAATGACTGACTAGGAAGGAGTACTGTGGAAAGGGATTTGCAGCTCTTAGTGGACAACAAGCTAAATATGAGTCAACAGTGTAACGCTGTTGTAACAAAAGCAAACATCATTCTGGGATGTATTTGCAGGACTGCTGTAAGCAAGACATGAGAAGTAATTCCTCCGCTATACTCCACACTGATTAGGCCTCAACTGGAGTGTTGTGTCCAGTTCTGCGTGCCACATTTCAGGAAAGACATGGACAAATTGGAGAAAATCCACAGAAGAGCTACAAAAATGATTAAAGGTCTAGAAAACATGACCTATGAGGGAAGATTGAAAAAATTGGGTTTGTTTAGTCTGGAAAAGAGAAGACTGAGAGGGGACACGATTTTCAAGTAAGTAAAAGATTGTTACAAGGAGGACAGAGAAAAAAATGTTCTTCTTAACCACTGCTGATAGGACAGGAAGCAATGGGCTTAAATTGCAGCAAGGGAACTTTAGGCTGGACATTAGGAAATACTTCCTAACTGTCAGGGTAGTTAAGCCCTGAAATAAATTGCCTAGGGTGGTTGTGGGATCTCCATCACTGAATATTTTTAAGAGCAGGTTAGACAAACGCCTTTCAGGGATAGCCTAGGTAATACTCAGTCCTGCCATGAGTGTAGGGGACTGGACTAGATGACCTTGAGGTCCCTTCTGGCCCTATGATTCTCTGATTCTGTGCTAAGTGGAACTCTATAATCTCTTTGAGTCTGGATCACCATGTGTGCATGATTGAAAGTGTAAATTAGACCCAGAAGCAGCCAGCCACTTTTATGCAAAAAAAGAAGCAGTTTACAGTATTTGAATTAACTCATTCTGTATGGATGTAGCTGAATTAGTTTCAACTGTCTGAGGAAACTTTTAAAATGAGAGAGTATTAGGAAGTAGGAATAGGGTGTAGTGCACTATGTCAATTATTAGCAACTAAAATTGGGAAAGTATTTCAGCTACTTTGTTCTTTTGTCAGACTTCAAGACACATTGTGTGTATTACCAAATTACCTCCAGGTTCAGTAATTACCTCCAGGTTCAGCAATAAATAAGACCAGGGCCCCCTGGGGGGGGGTGGGGGCAAGTGGGGCAATTTGCCCCAGGCCCCACAGGGGCCCCCCCACGAGAATATAGTATTCTTTAGTATTGCAACTTTTTTTACAGAAGGGGCTCCCAAAATTGCTTTGCTCCAGGCCCCCTGAATCCTCTGGGTGGCCCTGAATAAGACCACAAAAAGTACATCCACAAAATAAATTTTAGGTCCAAACTTTAATAGAAAGGAGTCTGCTAATCAGAAAATAATTGCTGCTGCTTTATAGAAAGCATCCTTTCTAGACTTACCAAAATTCTATACGCACAATTAAAAAGGGACAAAAGAGGTTGCTACAGGACTAAATTCTGTGTTAAATTACATAGCATTTAATGATGATGTATGAGATGCAAGATAGTACAAAACTTCCCCACAGTAATCAAACAGGAAATACATAAATACATGAATATGGGACCAAATTTTGCTGACAGTTATAAATCTATTTTCTCTTTTTCTCTCTTTGAAAACATAAACGTATCTCCAAGTTGTATATTTTTCCTGTGTTTCACTGCTGTATAATATATTCAGTGGACTCTATGACTGTCTGTGTGACATAACATAGTGCTCTCATCTGTTGTTAGCCAGTTAAGAGTCACTCATCTATAATTCCTGGCACCTGCTATCACTGACACAGAGGGCATGGCTATTGTATACTGCCAGAAGGAGACAGGTATGAGACCACCTTTATACAACAATATAAGCAATGTTTGTTTTTTCTCTAAAATGTGTATGTCTACTACCTCTCTCTTAATTAGAAAAATGCACATAATCATATTGCACTTTAGTGGATGTGATCTAAAAAGCATTAAAAAACTATATATAATGTTACACACATGTGAATAATTCACTGATTATCATTAACACAGTGTCCTTTTTCATAGACATACTTCCTAAAATATAAAAGCCTGACTTTAAACATGACCTCAATTTTTGAGCTTTCCCCTATGGATTTATTCAACCTCACCACAGCTCCAATGTAATTTACTACAAAGTCTGAAACAGTAGCAGTACTGCACTTTTGAACCCTAAGAGAAGCAAATAATATGCACCCAAAGCGTTAGCTGACATAACTCAGCATAGCTTAATTGCAATCAGTTTAACATGAGTTAACAATCTGTTTCTAAATTTCTAATTGTGTTTCTAAAGCATTTTTATGTAATGGTCTATAACTACTCTTTATAGCACATCATAAAACAAATATTTTAGCATGTGTTGTGTATCTGTGTAAGTACACAGTATAGAGTATAACTGAGTTAGGAAGGCCATTCCCAATAGCTGTCAATAAAATATTTGTATCAGACATTTTCATATGTTCAGCATATGGTACACATTTAAAGTTTTGAAATATTTCAGTGACTTTTCAAAATCTATAATGGGACTTTTTTTTTAAACCCTCTTCTTGTAGCACCAGCTTGCCTTAGCGACTATGGATGAGATTCACAAAGGTACCTAGGCACCTAAATCCCAATTTTAGGCACCACTGCAATTAACAAAACTGCCGCTTGGCTGCCACCTAACCCTGTAAGCATCTACATTCACTTGGTGCCTAATTTGTTGTCACTGGGCAAGTGCACTGCAGCCTCATTCTAGGCACCTGAGCACCTATCACTGGGCTGAGCATGCAGGCTACTGCCTCATGATAGATATCTGGATGTGTATCTCCCACGTAAGCCCAGAGCAATTCACAAACTGTGGAACAAAGCTGTTTGGGCAACTAAGTCACATGTGAGCCCCTGATCCAGTAGGCGACCTCTGAACGTGCCTACTAGATTGGGCCCCTCAAGCAAGTTCATACAAAACAACTATGGGGGGAGAGGAGGACCTTCCTTGCAACCTTTAGCCTAATGGATAAGGTGCCTGGAATATGGGAGACCATCTGTTCAAATTGCTCTCCTCTTGAGGGAGAGAAGGAATTTGAACAGAAATCTGCTACCTCTCAGATGAGTACCTGGAACACCAAGCTATGGAATATTCTGATGTGGGGGTCCCTCAGTCTTGCCTAGTGAAGCTATGCCACTTTAAACAAACAATTGAATCATTAAATATTAATTGAGCCAGAAAAAGCAAGAATCACTCTCTAGTCTCCTCCCTCCTAGCTGTTTTGTTTCATGCCCCACACATAACGTAGACCGAATGCCTATCTTCCCCCGGTTGTGGATCACTAACAGAGCTAGCCACTTCCCTGCAGCCCAGATTTAGATGTCTATCTCAGAGAAGTTGAGGGGTTTAGCACATACATCTCTGATTAACGTCTCCAATTGCTAGATTAGGTGGCTCCAGGCCTAGCATCTGGTTTTGTGGATCACATTCTCAGGAGACTGTGACTCCCCATTCACTGTATAGGTGCCTCACTCAGTCTTTGTGGTTCAGAGTGATTTTTCTAAGCCCTTATATGTTAGGTGCTGTGATATTCAGTGTTGCAACATCTAAGACTATGCCTACACTGCACACCACTTTCAGAGGCATGTAGGATATATGTAGCTACATGCTGCAGTGAAACTCAAGTTGCATCCACACTGCAGTGTACAGCTACGTGTATCATGGAAAGACTACTTTTTAAGCAGCAGGGAAAGGCTGCAGCAACTGGGAGGCAGTGGGACCCTACACAGGTAAAAGTAGCGGTGTAGACAGGAAGGCAGGGCTTGGGCAAGTACAGAGCTTATAGGGTATGTACTGGGGTACATACGCACACCCTTCAGGCATGTCTACACTCTATTTACCTAAGCCATTCCTCCCTATCTACATTGTTACTTACACCCGTGCTACAAGGGCTACCCAAATACATACTATACACCCCTCCAAAAGAAACATTCAGTGCAGATGTAGCCTGGGTCCCTTAGCAAGGAAACAGCATGGAGTCTCCTTCTCCAGCAGACTGTCTCCTGGTTCACAGCTGAAAATGCTTTTCAAAGAGGGACTAGAAAACTATAAAAGGGAAGAGCAAACATCCGTCTCTTTCTACCTGACCATCTAATTCTTTGCACCTGAGAAGGGAAAGGAAATAGCCAATGGACTCAGGGGGAAGGGTCCTGACAAAGTTTCATCAGCTGGAAGCATGTGGTAAGAAACTTTGCTTTGAATCTAATATTGTTTGTGAAATAGGCACTGGAAAGCATTTTTTATCTTATTTTCTTGTAAACTTTTCTGACTTTCATGTCTCATTGCTTGTACTCACTTAAAATTTCTTTTTGTAGTTAATAAATTTGTTTTACTGTTTTATCTAACCCAGAGTGTTTAAAGTGTCCGGGTAACTCCACTGAAGTTGGTAAACTAGTATATATTATTCACTTAAAGGAATAATGGACTTAATATATTTGGATGGTCCAGGAGAAGGCTCGGCAGTACAAGACACATTTCTGGAAGGAAATCCAGGACTGGGACTGTGTTGGGATCACTCTGCAGTATAACCAAGGCTGGTATGCTCTAGAGTGTAACCCAAATGTGGCTGGCAGGCTTCAGTTCTACACAGATATTCAGAGTGTTATTTGCTTGTCGGAAGGCTGTTAGTGAGCAGACCAAGTTGGAGCTACTATCAGCAAGGTATTATAAAGCACCCAAGATTGCAGGGCAGGGGTTACACGGCCCCTCACTTGTCTGCATTGCACCCAGATATGTCACGCTCACCTCATAGTGGTTGAGAGGGAGCTGGGTAAGACAAGAGTCCAGCAGCCAAATCCTTTTTACCACTTGTACACTCACTGAAGTTCCCTTGAGCGGCACTGCCAGCATCCCAGTGCTTCTCTTCCTGCCTTAGAATTGCCTTTTGTATAAAAATGTTGTGACAGGAACAGACTGGCCAACCTGTGTATGACCCATAACAACTTAAAGAGGCATTGAAATGTAGTCAAGACAATCTACTTGTATGTGAATTTAAGAGAGATGTAATAGACCAGCAACCATCAATCCATTTATTTGTAATAATAGAAATCAAGGACAGATGTTAACAGGGCTGCCCACAGGATTCAAGAGGCCTGGGGCAAAGCAATTTTGGGGGGCCCCTTCCATTAAAAAAAAGGGCCAATACTGTATTCTCATGGGGCCCCTGCAGGGCCTGGGGCAAATTGCCCCACTTGCCCCGCCCCTGGGCGGCCCTGGATGTGAAGGGTAGATGTCTGTGTTTACCAATATGCTGACAGAAGTTTAAGAGTGTAACCAAATTAGCTTGTAGATACTAATTCCTTTTCATGTTTTAATTGCCTTAACTATATATGTAACTGTGTCCAGCTAACCTTAAGATCAAAGATGTGAGACACTGCAGGAAACTAATAATATTATCTATGTTGTCTTCAGCTTAACTATCTAAGCCAGGGGTCAGGAACCTTTGGCACACAGCTCGCCAGGGTAAGCATCCTGGCAGGCTGGGCCAGTTTGTTTACCACCGTGTCCGCAGGTTTGGCCAATCACGGCTCTCACTGGCCACAGTTCACCGCTCCAGGCCAATGGGGCTGCGGGAAGCGGCAGCCAGCACATCGCTCAGCCCGCGCCACTTCCCACAGCCCCCATTGGCTTGGGGGTGGTGAACTGCGGCCAGTGGGAGCAACAGTCGGCCAAACCTGTGGACGTGGCAGGTAAACAAATCGGTCCGGCCCACCAGGTCAAAGCTATAACAAAGGACTGGGTAATGGCCTTATGTGAATGAATTCAACTAGTTTATCTGCGTATACACAAAGCAGCAAAGAATCCTGTGGCACCTTATAGACTAACAGACGTTTTTGGAGCATGAGCTTTCGTGGGTGAATACCCACTTTATCGGATGCATGTATACACAGTAAATAGAAGATTAACTTCAAAGCAAAGATCTACATTGCCTAGTCTTTCTCGGAGGAAGGCCCTCCTGTGACATTGCTGTGAGGCAGCTTGTCAGCTTGCTAGTGAGCTATAAAGGAAAGCCCTGGGTCTGATCTTTTCATCTCAGGTCTACTTAAACTTTAACAGGGAAGGTCTAAGTCATAAGACTAATGTCTCCAGATAGACACCTGAACTGCGAGTTGGAGTATAACTCATTGAACTGATGCCAGAGAGAATTTTACAAATCAGCAGCCTCACCATCTCTGCTATGAAAGTTACTTAAGGACTTTACACACATTTGTATGTATACTGACCTCTTAACCATATATAACTCTTCTTTTATTAATAAATCTTAGATGTAGCTATTAAGGATTGACTGTAAGTGTGTATTTGGGTAAGATCTGAAATATTCATAGACCTGGGGAGTATTGTGTCTGATCCTTAATTGGAAGAACTTGATTTATGGTGAATAGGGTTTTAATAACTGCTCACTATATTAGGCTTAGCTGTCTAGCTGGGAGCCAAGAGCTGGAATGCCTAAAGTAGATTGGTTAACAAGAAGCCAAAAACAATGTGGTATTACAGAAGCTATTTTATCACTGGGTTGGTGAATCTAGTTATAGAAGAAACCACCAGTTTGGGGGTTTGTCTGCCCTATTTCTTGCAGTTTGGCATTCTCAGTGTGGCCCCTCCAGGCACCTAGTCACTAATGCATATATTCAGATTCTACAGAAATAATTTGTAAGAGTCATCGTACAAAATACAGCACCTACCTTCCAAAGATCTTAAATCACTTTGCAAATAGTAATAAGTTACTCTCCACAACAAGGTAGGTATTATTAACAATACACAGCATCTATAGAACATTAAGTATCAGAGTGTACCATTTATGGCAGTCAGACTTAACCCAGAAATCTTGATTTCCTGTCCTGAGCTTTAACTTGTAGACCATGCTTTCATTGTAGGCCAGGGTTTCGCAACCTTTGGCACACGGCTTGCCAGGGTAAGCCCCCAGCAGGTTGGGCCAGTTTGTTTACCTGCCGCATCAGCAGGTTCGGCTGATCGCGGCTCCCACTGTCCACAGTTTGCTGCCCCAGGCCAATGGGGACTGCGGGAAGTGGCAGCCAGCACATCCTTCAGCTCATGCGGCTTCCCGCCACCCTCATTTGCCCGGAATAGTGCCAGTGGGAGCCGCGATCCACCAAACCTGCAGAAGCAGCAGGTAAATAAACCGGCCTGGCCCGCCAGGGGGCTTACCCTGGCAATCCACGTGTCAAAGGTTGCCAATCCCTGTTCTAGGCCATCTTATATTTTGATTGTGTTGTGCCCAGAAAAGGGAAAATTAATATTCAGCAATTTACAAGGGGCAGTGTATTTTTAAAAGACATTTACTCTTATCCATATCCCCTGAAACAATCCTATTCCCTTATCTTTCCATAGCAGCATAGAAGTTTTTTATTTTCTCACCCAATAAAAAAATTAAGATGTTTTCAAAAACCAGCAATTTTCCTTTCTTTGTCAGTTTAGATATATGGAAAGGCATATACATTAACTGGAGTTCAGAAAACACAGTTTAACAAGCTTTAACAGATTTATTCTGTAGGAAGCAATACATATATTAGGAAAACTAGGAATTTTTACCTGTAAATTATTTTTGTATCTGACCCGTACCTGTAAAATTCATGTTATTCTTTTGTATGACACAAGTGGCATGCCAAAGCATATAACAATCGCATTCATTTTTTTTTTTGGTGTTGGGGACTATATGGACCAAATTAAGCTACCTCATTGTATTCAGAAAAAGAGGGGATTTGGAATTTGTATTATAGAAAACAGACTGGGGTAATAAGAAGAGAAGATTTAATATGAGCTGGAAGTCCTATCTACTGAGGCATTTCCTCCTATTGCAAAAGTTCGCTGCCCACTTTGGAGCCACCATGGTAATAGGCATGATATAAATGCCTAGCTAAATAGCAGTATAGATTGAGTGAACAAATGCCTCTGAGACGCTTCACTTGGTTTAGATTTTGGGGTAGGGAGTCAATTCAATTCAGCAGCAATGGGTTGATTCGTATTACAGGCAGACAGTCTGTGCATTCTGACTAGTTATGCATAACTATTGGGGACTCGCCTGTAACCAGCATGCTAATTTCAATAAGGACATCTGATCCTATCTAACCAGAAACTTCAAAAACCAAAAGCTTACACACATGCACACATTATTCTGCTATCATAAATTTAAAAATGCAAGGCTAAAGAGATCTTTAAAAGCTGAGTCTGACTGCTCTACAAAAATTTGAAAACTTGAATTATTTCTGTAACTTTCCTATTTTTTTAAAGGTCTGATTGAAACCATATATGATTTTTAATTAGCACTTAAACACACAGACATAATTATGCACTGCAACAATTACTGGATCAGATCATCTTCTATTCCCAGTCTGCATATGGTAGTGTCCTACACGTGCAGATCTCTCTTGTTCTATGTGGAGGTGCTTCCAACCTCCTCCTGCAACACAATCCTCATGTGGACCCAACTGAGATTGCCTGGGGTCTACATTAGAAAAGGGGAAGGAGGCTGTGCAGGGTGGGATCACACTCTGTTACTCTCCCTCTCCACACCCTCCATTCACTTGTGCCCCTTATTAAGAAAAAGGGGCCACATTCCCAGACTGGATTACCTTTTTCACATAGCCCCTTCTGGAGAGTTCCTGCTATTCATGTTGCCAGATAGTTATGATACCAATGGGGGGAATAGTGCCAATGTGGAAGCACATGACCATCACACAGGTGGTCCTCACTTCCTGCAGACCCACCAATTTTGGGAGCAAAGCCTTGCATCTTTACTGAATGGAAGCAGGCTCAGCCTTCCAGATAAGATGATGTCAGTGAACTTCCATACAGAGATTTCCTCCCAAGAAAGCTCTCTTCCTTCAGCCCATTGTCACTAATACTCATTACCAATTAATGTTGATTATTTTATTTGTTAATAACATCCTAATCTTCCCATTTCTAATGTTAGAAATATACATAACAAGGGACAACTTCAGGCCTGATGAAACCAAGTGAATTTGTCTGCTGATAGCCAAATAGTTTTGTTTGGTTGGTTTTTTTACATTTTTCCTGCCAACCTTCTTGTTAGGAAACAACTAGAAAGTAAAGATCATAAAACAATATATCATTTGCAGATGAGGTAACATAAGCTGACCCTACCATAAGATTAGTATGATCTGTGTTTCTATGCAGCCATATTATTTTGTGTGAGCTATCTGTCTTTGTAAATTAATACAAATAATAACTTAAGAAAAGCAGATGACATGGCTCAAGAACATTTTCAATATGCCTTACAAGTTTTCGTTTTTACAAGTGCTGCTCATATTATATTCTTTACTTCCACCTCTCCCATTGCTTGACTCAAATCTGGCATGTCAGATGCCAAATCCTGAATGGCAATGTTCATCCTTTGGATTAATTTTGTTAATTTACAATGAATTACACAATATGTTAATTAAAATTGTCTAATGTTAATGAGTAGACATTGCAACCTGTTTACCTTTCTTTCAGAAAATTAACTAAATAGCAGCATCTGTTATACTGGAAATGATTATTGTTTAACGGAGACAAAACATGCAGGAAATGCAAGATGATGAATGTTATATATTTGTGGTACAAAAGAGTAATTACTTAGCAAAACACCAGAAGAAGATTTACTTTTTTCCTTCTGAATTAAATCTCCAAATGAAGTTATATTTTACTCTCACCACTTCATTAATTTTGATAATTCTTTCCTTTATTGAATTCCTTGAATATTGTTATTTAATTCTGAATGTTCTGTAGAGCTTGCTACTTAAACTAAATAACATAATGTTAATAAATCTTAAAGGACTACCATGAATTAGAAATTATTAAGTCTCGTTTGTGCATTAAAGCATCTCAGGAAGCATTGATAATGCTGAACACAACACAGAGACATCCTTGACTATGTTAACTTGATAGTTACCACAAAGAAACCTCTTATACATTATATAATCAGCAAACCAATGTGTGAAAATTGCTCCTTGCTACAATATGCTGCTCATTCTCTAGCACAGTGGTCATTTGTTGACCGATTTTGTCATTATTTGCTAAAACAGCATAAAGGGAAAATCATAAAAGGGGGAAAAAAATTCTTTTAATGGACATTATTTAAATTAGAGCAAATTATGTTAAAATTCCTGTGATTTTAGTAGCCTCTCACAATAAAACTTAAGGGCCCATGCAGGGGTAGAAAGACTTTGCCACCTTTTAGTTTGTCCTTTAGCAATGTCAGGGAAATCACAGAAATTGATTGGAAGTCTAAATTTCATTAACTACATAGTATTCATTAACATTTTGGGGCATTTCAGATCAGAGATTATGCTGTCATCCACAGCAATATACCTTTACCTAGAAGTTGTGGGAAGTTGACCAACTTGGTTGTATTTCAGTAACTGACACGTCATGAATGATGTTGATGTACAAAATATAGCTAAAAATAAAACTAAAAAACTTTAGGTAGGGAGGCTGATGTCAAAAGAAACACAACAATATTAGGCAAACATCATGATACTAAGAGAAAAAGGCAATGAGAACTTGGAGAATTGCTCTCAACCAAAGAAATATGAACTTTATAAACTGCAGAAGGCCTTTAAATTGAGAAACCATGTGTATGGATGTGATGAGTGTTACTCTAGATTTTCAAGTCTGAACTAGAAAATTCCATTAACGTTGTGCACTTGTCAGGGCAGAGAAGCATTAGACACAAGAAATACCAACACAACAAATTTAGTAATGCTAGTGAGGAATATCTGTCTACACCACAAGGATGAAACAAACCTTTATAAACAAACCGTCCCCTGGGCAATGAGAATGTAGGAAAAGGAGTTTATGAATAATTAGGCATTCATAAGTATTTTGGTACATTGCTACAAACTGGTTTAAGATTGAGGATTTAGAGATTAAGACAGAAGTTCAAAGTATGAAATTTAGTAGAAAGTAAAGAGAGAGAAAATGGTTAGACCCTGAAGGAAAACATTCTGTGACTACACAGCTTAAAATATTTTTTCATAATGCTTTTTTTGTGTTTTATTTATATAAATTCATGTATTAACATTTCCTATGTGGGGGAAAAGAACACCACCCAGTTAATTTTGGGTCAGATAAGCCGAGGCACCTTTATTGTTATAACAAGATATACAAGTATGCATACAGGGAGAGTCAGCGGGTCCCCATGCAAGGGGTAGGCTGCTCTGTCCCTTTACGAATTTTACCAAGCTTATAAAGGTTAAAACCGCAAAACATCATATTGATTACACAAGTTATTTGCCTTTTTTTGGTAAGTTAATATTGCAAATCAGCAGGTTATTTCCAGTAAGTCCAGTTTGGGGTATTTCCAGTTATTGTTAATTATACTGACTGTTCTATGACCCCTTGATTGCAATTATATATTGAAAAAGCCATTACCATATAGAATATTGCAAATCAGCAAGCTATTTTAACAGATATCATGTGCTTGGGTAGTGTTGAGCTGGTTATCTTGTGAATCTTCCTTGTGATTAACTTAAGCAAGCAAAACTACTATACTATATTTGATTATGGCTAAACTGGCCTCCAAGGGACCCCTTGTCCCCCTCCCAGTTCCTCTTTTGTCAGTGTTTCATACCCTGTTTCTTCATATCTAGTTTTTCCACACCCTGTGTCCTATATGCTGATAAACAAGTTTCTTTTGAGCAGTTAGAATCTGAGCTTTTATTTTGCATTGGTTAGCTAAAGCATGAGGCCTACATACATGGACCTGTAAAATAATTGCAAAGCTTGTTTAATGAGAACCGTAACCGGGGGGGGGATTATATTTCTTATCACCTAGTTTCATCATAAGGAGCCAGTATTTATGAATATTCACAAATTTATTCTTGTGTGTAACCATGAATACACATTATTAAACCATGAATGGTAAATGATATAGTTTAACCATAAATATTTATGGCCTATATGAAATTAATCATGAAACCTTTAATGATCTATTATTCTATCTACATTGACAGTTCTCTTATTATTGCTTTAGTGATGCAATATGCTGAAGAAATAGCCACAATTTATCATGGGTTTTGGTGCTGAACTACGTACACCTTCAAACTTACCAGTCCTTTCCATTTCAAAAAAAGTGATTGATTCCTTTTAATGGTTAAGGAAGAGGGCAGTCTAACTTCCCAAAACACTTCCCCCAACCCCATATCATACAGTTCCAGAAACCAAACTAGTATAAACCCACTTCGAGAAGGAAAAACAAACAACAAATATTCTCCATATTGATTGGGGAAAAAGTCTTACATAATACATATCCTTAATAAGTATTTTGAACCTTTTGTTTAGATTTTGCTGCTCAGGAATCAAATGACACTATGTCAGGGTTATGAAGCAATATGAAACTAGCATCATACAGGGAAATCCTCTGTTATAACTTTGCATGAAGTTAAATGGAAAACTAGGATAAAGATGAACATATATATATGCGCGCACACATACATGAACAATAGAAACAGAGATATATAAGAAATTCATATTGTATGAACAAGGCTTCAGTTTGCAGGAGATATGAGCTATTGACTGAGGGAATATAAGTACTTTCACCTGTAGATGAACTTTTATGTCAATGGAGAATTTATAAATCATAAAGTTCCTTTCTAACCAGAGTAATATGTCCTTAGTTACCTACATGTAACAGCAGTCATTTCCTACACAGAAGTAATGGCAAGTGCTCCTACATATTCCTTTCTCCTCTAAGATACAAATAATGACCTCAGTTGGACCAATGAAAATATGGAGTAACTTCATTTAAATCAACAGTTACTTCAGTTTAAGATTATAATATGGATCCTGTCGTTCAATAACAAAGGCTGTGTCTACTGGGTAAATTAGTGCAGTGTAAGGTAGGATGTGAATTTAAAATGCTCATTACTCCATTATTCACAAGACAAAAAATGACTGCTTTCACAATTGTAACTCCTGTTCCCACTTCAGTGGCACAAGTTAATAAGTACGAGTGGCTGTGTTTTTAGGTTATGGTGGTTTGAACCTGCTTTGTGCAATTGTCTGTTTAATAGCAACAGGATCTGATAATCATCCGTTAATGTTGTTTTTACTCAATGCCTCCAGTTGTCTTGATATGAACAATGTAGGTGTCACTCTGCCTCTGTGAACAATATCAGTTTACAACAACACTTACTCAGAACTTTGAATGAATGGAGTAGGCAGCACAAAAATAGGAAGAACTCTTAATGTGAAGCACAAAGAGAAACAAATAGGAAAATGAAATATTTTATGAAGGAAACAGTCAGTCAGTTTACCCATCAACATCTTACATTCCTAGACTGCATTCTCCTAGGTCTCCATGGCCAGGGCTGTCGGGGGGGGGGGGGCAAATGGGGTAACTTGCCCCAGGCCCCGCAGGGTCCCCCATCTCTGCCTTCCCCCATCCCCTGGCACCTCAGCGCGCTGCATCAGGAGCGGCCCTGGACAGTGCTGCAGTGATGGGACCTGAGCTCCTCCCACTGAGTCAAAGCTGTGTGGTAAGGGGTTGGGACTGTGAGCTCCGGTCCCACCAGAGCCAGGCCACTGCGGCGTTGTCTAGGAGCCAGGGCAGCTCCTGGATGCAGCGCACTGAGGCTCCAAGAGAGGGGAGAGGTGGTGGTAACCCAGGAGCAGCCCTGGACAGCGCTGCTGGGGGCAGTCAGGGGATGGGGAATGGGGGGTTGGATCGAGAGTGTTCCAAAGGCCTGTCAGGACTCGGCGGGGGTGGATAGGGGTTGGGGCAGTCAGGGGACAGGGGCGTTGGTGGGGGTAGGTTCCCAGGGTGGTGGTTGGTGGGGAGGGGACAAGAAGCAGGATGGATTGGGGATTCTGAGGGGGGCAGGGCCAGGCTGTTTGGGGAGGCACAGCCGTCCCTTCCCTAAAGCTCATTCAGCAGTTTGAGGCTTAAAGACAGCTATTTAACACAAAAAGCCAAGTTGTTTTCTTTTCCCATCCCTTATTCATAGATTCATAGACTCTAGGACTGGAAGGGACCTCGAGAGGTCATCGAGTCCAGTCCCCTGCCCTCATGGCAGGACCAAATACTGTCTAGAACATCCCTGATAGACATTTATCTAACCTACTCTTAAATATCTCCAGAGATGGA